>NW_012114877.1:4208759-4250327 GCF_000951035.1 Colobus angolensis palliatus | reverse complement strand
TTCTGCCTCAGCCTCTTGAGTAGCTGGGACTACAGACGCGTGCCGCCACTCCCGGCTAGTTTTTTTTTTGTATTTTTTTAGTAGAGACGGGGTTTAGCCAGGATGGTCTCAATCTCCTGACCTCGTGATCCGCCCGTCTTGGCCTCCCAAAGTGCTGGGATTACAGGCTTGAGCCACTGCGCCCAGCCGAGAATACATTTATTCTATTTTACTCAACAAGCCTGGTTAGTTTCAGAGCCATAGTAGATTAAAAATACTTTAATTGGGAAATGAAGCTATTATAAGCAGGCTGACTGGCAGTTAAAAAAAAAAAAAGCTATTGGGAAAAAGAGAAAAGCAAGACAAGAACTCGAAATATCCGATGTTAGGCATTTCACTATTGGTAACAGATCACACAGCCTTACTATGTATCTTAAAGGAATATGAAACCATGTAACATTGATTTTTTAAATAAACCTTAATCATCAAGGTTATATTAAATGAAAGCCAGAGAATCATGTATTCTGTTTTAGAAATATTTCTACCTCAAATTATTAAATTATCAGTTTCAGCACTGAAACTTACAAACCCAAAGGGTTTATCAGCACATTTTAAAATATCACCACCTAGTATTTTAGCTAAACTACTAAAATAATCTTCTAAGCAAATTTTATTGAGAATACGGTACTGAAATGTATTTATGAACAATTCCAAATTTTAAGAAAACTTTTCAGAAAACTTTTATTAATATTACTTTAATCCATTTAAAGATCTAAACGCCCTATTATGTTCATCTACCTTTACACCCATCAGCACAATACTCTTTCCATTACAAACTGGTTTTTAAGCAAAGGAAACAAGCTACGATAAACTGACGCTCAATTTGAAACCCAAAAACTTCTCATTATCTGCTCAGGATATACTCTGTACAAAAACATTCTTGTTTTCTTATTAAAAGCATGTGACCACTTTGGACATTTAATAGTAATTTTTTTTTTCTTTTGAGACAAGGTCTTGCTCTGTCACCCAGACTGGAGTGCAGTGGCACAGTCATGGATCACTGTAACCATGACCTCCTGGACTCCAGCAATCCTTCCATCTCAGCCTCCCAGGTAGCTAGGACTACCGGAGTGTACCACCACACTCGGCATTTTTTTTTAAGAGACAGGATCTCACTATGTTAACCAGGCTGGTTTCAAACTCCTGGGCTCAAGCAATCCTCCCACCTTGGCCTGCCAAAAAGTGATGAGATTACAGGCATGAGTCACCTGCCTGGCCTGATGTAAAGGGGGTTATAACCTGTTGGAAAATAAACTAGGGTTAGATCACACTAACTTCAAAATACAATCATGATCATACATGGTAGTTCCTCAAAAAATTAAAAATAAAATTACCATATTAGATCACACTAACTTCAAAATACAATCACGATCATACATGGTAGTTCCTCAAAAAATTAAAAATAAAATTACCATATTATCCAGCAATTCTACATCAGGGTATATGCCCAAAAGAACTAAAAGCAAGGACTTGAACAGATATGTTCAATCACGAACCCATGTTCACAGCAGCGTTATTCACAATAGTCAAAAGGTACAAACAACCCAAATTTCTATTGATACATGCACAGATAAACAAAACGTGGCATATATCCATAGGGTGGAATATTATTTACCCTTATTCAAAAGGAATGAAATTCTGATACACATTTGCAACATGGATAAACCTTGAAGACATTATGCTAAGTGAAATAAGCCATTCGCAAAAAGACAAATACTGTATGATTCCACTTACATAAAGTACCCAGAGTAGTCAAATTCAAATTACTGGTGGTTTTCAGGGGCTGGAGGAAGAGGGAATGGGAATTGTTGTTTAATGGGTAAGGAGTTCAGTTTTGCAAGATGAAGAGTTTCCAGAGACTGGCTGCACAGCAGTAAAGTTAACATTACAGAACTATATGCTTAAAAATGGCTAAGACGGCAAATTTTATTTTATTTATTTTTTTTTTTTGAGGCGGAGTCTCGCTCTGTCGCCTGGACTGGAATGCAGTGGCTGGATGTCAGCTCACTGCAAGCTCCGCCTCCCGGGTTTACACCATTCTCCTGCCTCAGCCTCCTGAGTAGCTGGGACTACAGGCACCCGCCACCTCGCCTGGCTAGTTTTTTTTTTGTATTTTTAGTAGAGACGGGGTTTCACTGTGTTAGCCAGGATGGTCTCGATCTCCTGACCTCGTGATCCGCCCGTCTCAGCCTCCCAAAGTGCTGGGATTACAGGCTTGAGCCACCGCGCCCGGCTGCAAATTTTATATTTATTCTACCACAATAAAAAAAAATGCCATCTATCATGATCAAGTTATGGGAATACATACTCAGGGGTTAATGACTGAGTTACATCATCTGTGTTATTAGTATCCAGACTGTGGGACTCTATCTACTCAGCATTTCCCAAACCGTGTTGTAATTCTACCTCTGCTAGGAACTGTTAATTGAAATACTTAGTTATTCAGGAATTAGTAATGAATATCAAGGAAGAAAGTTTCACCACTTAACAAAACTCTTACTAAGTTGGTAATTATTACTTTAGTTCAAGAGCATTCACACTTTAAGAAATTTATATATTTGCTAAGACCAAAATCAATACATAAGGGAAAAGAGAGTACCCAATGACTCTGGGTAACTTTTATTTAAAATTTTTATTTAAAACTTTTATTTAAACTGCCCCTCAAACCTTTGTATTACTATACAGTATTAGTATTCCCCCTCTTCTTATGAGATGTTATTATTTATGCTTTGCCAGACATTAATTTCTAGTAATAAATCAATGAAGAAATAACACTGACCTGTATAATTTATCTAATTTAAAAGTATTTAAAATCAGAAAGAAAATAATTTTGCAAATCTCTATTAGTTTTCAAGTTTTACTTTGCTCCATATTCAAAAATTTAAAATAATTTTGCAAAGCTCTATTAGTTTTCAAAAGTTTTACTTTGCTCCATATTCAAAAATTAACTGAAAATAGACCAAAAACCAAATATAAGAGCTAACACTATAAAGCCCTTATAAGAAAACACAGGAGTAAATTTAAAACCTTGGAGAGACAATGGTTTCTTAGGTATAACAGAAAAGTATAAGCAACAAAATAAACATAAACTCAGCTTCACTAAAACTAAAAAGTTTTGTGCTGCAAACAGCACCATCATAAAAGTGAAGACAACCCACAGAATGGGAGACATATTTGCAAACCATATTCTCTAATAAGGGGCCCAATTTGAAAACGGCAGAAGGATTTGAACAGATATTCTTCCAAAGAGGATATACAAATGGCCAGCAAGCACATGAAAGATGCTTAACATCATTAACCACCAGGAAAATGCAAATCAAAATCACGACGATGAACCATTTCACAAAGACAGTAACAAGTGCGGCTGAGGACGTGGAGTAACTGGAACCCTCATACACTACTGACGGGAATGTAGAGTCATGCAGCTACTGCGGAAAACAATCGGGCAGTTTTTCAAAAGGTTTAGATAAACCTAAGTGTTACCACATGACCCAGCAGTTCCACTCCTAGGATTTCTACTCCAGCAATTACTAGTGGAACTGACCTAGTAATTCCACTTTCCCCAAAGAAGTGAAAAGTTATGCAAACAAAAGCACGTATGCCATAGCCAAAAGGTGAAATAACCCAAATGTCTAGCAGATGAATGGGTAAAGAAAATGTGGGACAGGTTGAGTCTCCCTTATCCAAAATGCTTGGGACCAGAAGTGTTTCAGATTTCAGACTTTCTCAGATTTTGTAATATGTCACTATGCTTGCCAGCTGAGCATCCCAAATTTGAAAATCCAAAACGCTCCAGTAAGCATTTCCTTTGAGTATCATGTCAACACTCAGTTTCGGGTTTTGGATGCTCAATCTATACATCCAAACCAACAAACAAGAATAAAACCCATTCCTCATGTTGAACATGGATGCATGCTAAAACATGGGTAACTCTGAAAACATACTAAGTGAAACAAACCAGTCACAAAAGATAACGATTTTATGATTTGACTTACATGACTGTGCAAAACAGACAAATCTGTAGAGAAACAAAGCGGACTGAGGGTTTCCTGGGCTGGTGGGAATAAATGGGAAGAGGTTAACTGCTACAAGGTATAGGGTTTCTTTTGGTAGTGAGGAAAATGTTCTAAAATTGAATATGGTGATGGTTACACAACTCTGTGAATATATTAAAAACCACTAAATTGTATACTTTAAATGGCTAATTATACAATATGTAAATTATATCTCAATAAAGCTATCACAAAAAATTAACTACTTTCCTTTTTTTTTGAGACAGAGTCTTGCTCTGTTGTCCAGGCTGGAGTGTAGTGGCACAATCTTGGCTCACTCCAAACTCTGTCTCTCAGATACAAACAATTCTCATGCCTCAGCCTCCCAAGCAGCTGGGATTACTGGTATATGCCACCATGCCCAGCTAAATTTTTTTTGTATTTTTAGTAGAGATGGGGTTTTGCCATGTGGCCAGGCTGGTCTCAAACTCCTGGCCTCAAGTGATCTGCCTGCCTAGACCTCCCAAAGTGCTGGGATTACAGGCGTGAGCCACCATGCCCAGCCCAACAATTACTTTTCCAAGATGGCCTGAATTTTAAATAGTTTAATAGGCAAAAATGGAACAAACACATTTCTTTAAACTAAATTCATTAATAACATTTAATAAAGCCTCTACTATATAAAAGGTATTATACTAATATGGTATAGAAAAGGGAATATTCAGCATTAAGAGATGCCAACCAGCTATACATTATCTGTTGGAAATAACTGTGTATAAAAAATTTTAAATGGAACAGCAAAGATTCATTTAATCCTTTTGATGACATATTCAATTACAGGCTGAATATCTTTAATCCAAAAATCTGAAGAGCAAAATGCTCCAAAATCTAAAACTTTTTAAGCACTGAGATGACACTTAAAGGAAATGCTCACTGAAGCACTGTGGACTTTGGATTTTCAGATTAGAAGTGCTCAACTGATAAATATAATGCAAATATTCCAAAATCTGAAAAAATCTGAAATTTGAAATATTTCTGGTCCCAAGCATTTTGGATAAGGGATAGTGAACCTATATCTATTTTTTATTTGTTGCTTATGCTGTTGGTGTCACATCTAAGAAACTACTGCCTAATCCAAGTTATAAAGATTTATCTATATGTTTTGAGTTTTGTAGTTTAGCTCTTACATTTAAAATCCAATTTTGAGTTAATTTCTGCACAGGATGTGAGTCAAGGGTCTAATTTCACTCTTTCATCGAACTGGATATACAGTTTTCCCAGTACCATTTGTTGAAAACACTATTCTTTTCCTCTTGAACTGTCTTGGCACTCTTGATAAAGATGAAATTGACTGTAACCACACACTATTTTTGCAAACAGAAAACACATTAAAATTAAATTTAAAACGTAAGATAATACACGAAAAATGGCAAGTTTGAAAAAGGCAAAAACTCAAACAGTGCATCATATAAATGGGAAACAGGCCTTGACTCTCTCAAGCACGAGTTCTCAATCATTTTGGAGTCACAGACCCTTCTGAGAATAAAAGCTACAACTCACCAGAAAAAAGAAAAAACTGTCTATCAACAAAAAATGTCTTCAGTTTAGGGGTTCACAGAGAAGGGCTCATATGGAAAGCTTCAAATAAGCCACATATTAATAGAATGTGTGGACTTTCATCTTTAAGAGATAGAGGAAAAAGGAATGAAAGTAGAAGAGAAACACTAAGAAATGCAAGAACACAACTAGAAAGTAAGATATGAATTAAGGGAAGAGAAAATAATCTGGCCTTGAACGATTGGGGTTAGGAAGTTTTAAAATAGCGTATCCCAAATGTTAAAAATCATATGATCGCCTAAAGATTTTGTTAAATGCCGTCTGATTCTCAGTAGGGCTGGAGTGGGGCAGGAGATTCTGCATTTCCAACATACTCCTAGGAGATACCACTACTGCTGGTCTACAAACCACTTTTTTGAGAAGCAACGATTTAGACCCATAGTTCCCAAAATGAGGTATGAAAGTACCTAGGGCACCACAGTAAATTCCGAGGACTACTGTGGGATAATTTAAATTTTCTAAAGATATTATAGATGCAGAAGTACATAGAAATACTCATTAGAGTTGGCCTCCAACATACAATGGCTAGACTTACAATTTTTGAACTTTAAGATGGCACAAAAGCAATACACATTCAGTACGTTCCTCCACTTATGATGGAGTTACGTTCCAATGAACCCACTGTAAGCTGAAAATATCCTTCAAGTCGAAAACACATATTCAACTTATGATGGGTTTATCAGGATGTAACACCATTGTAAGTTGAGGAGCATGTGGATTTGTCATACACCACGTGAACAACTACAATCGCTGGAGACGGCTCACAGATTCAACTTTGAATAGTGCTACCCATTCCTTTCAATGTCATCTTATCTTTGAGATGCTGGTTTTGCAGCTGCTGTAATATAAAGTAAGTGCCACATTGTGAAAATCAATGAGAAACAGGAAATGAAAGTGGCTTGTCCAATCTGATTCTAAGGCTTGAGGAGTTGTATAGTGGCCAATAGTCACACACATCCCATTAGTAACTACTTATTTAGGAATGAAATAAACACACTAATTTTCTTTCCATTTAGGTGTAGTTTTTTTTTTTTAATAGTCACTAAATTTGTTAGAAGACAAATACTTAACTGTCAGTAAGTCCTTACTTAACATCATAGAGCAATTCTTAAGAACTGCAACTTTAAACGAAAGGACTTACAGCAGGTTGAAAGAAATAACATCATTTCTTTTGTCGGTTCATTATAACGCTGATGAGGGAAAAAACTAGTTTTGTTATACATCATTTGGTTTAAAGTCACAATTTCCAGTAACTTACATATGACATTAAGTGAGGACTTACTGTATTTCTTTTGGCGTAGGGGTTACTGTGAAAAAAACATTACTGACATGCTAAGGGTGCCATGAACTAAGAAAGTAGGAAAACCTCTGGTTTAGTCCATTTGACAGGTAGCTAAGACCACAGCTTTTATAGCCAATCTCATGAGGTTCAATCCTGTCTCTACCTACAACAGCTATGTGATTTGGGGCAAGCTATTTAATCTGTCTCTCAGTCTCCTCCATTATAAAGTTGTGACAGGACTGCTATGAAGAACTGCTACGAAGAACCAATAAGTGACTCTATCTAAAGAGCTCAGCATTAATGGCAAAGAGGGGTATAGAAATGTTTGCTGCTGTCATAATTATGATGTTAAAGTTAGGTAAATGGGAGCCACAGAAGGTTTCTGATCTGACAATTGACCACAGTTTCTGGTGCAGGAGAGGAGACATGGCAGGTCTAGGCACCAGGGTAGGCTGAAGAGTAGGTAGGTCACCTCAACCCTGACTCAAAAGTGCTGGGGCCTGTGGCTATTAATCACTCCCAGGACAGAGAAACAGAAAAAAAGAACAGGTCAATTCAAATTTGCTTTCCATATTCTTACTAAACTTACTTACTAAAACACTTCATTTGCAAGTGATTTTTTATTGTTGTAATGACAATAATTTTTTTTAATTCTGAATACACATAAGAATTACTTTCTAATGTGAAAAATCTTCTGACTGCAAAATAAAGTTACTCGAGGTGTGCATATTAAAAGTCCTCCATCTCATTACCAAATCTAAGCATGTCAGCAAATGAGCACAAGACTCTAACACTGCTTCTCATGGGTTTGCAGGAGGGCAAAGCACACAGATCAGAAAGAACATTCTGCTAATTAAACTGAAGCAGATGACTACAGAAGAGAAAGTCTTGTCACATGTAACATCTGTGCCAAGAATGATCAGATTAAATATGCAAAATGTGAGGTAAAGGTGTGAAAAAGCAGTAAGATGATACTCTAGACCTTAAATAGGCTACAAAAGTTCTGACAGTTTTCCTAATTATTCCCAGTAATGGACATAAGAGGCCAAAAGGCAGGAGGGAGAAATACATTTTTCTCCATTATGGGTGTTGAGCACTAGGGCTAAAATCATGCCTGTCTGAACACTGATCAGTTTCTGCAAAGGTTAATAGCAATTAAATGCAGCAAACTAGATTAAATAAGAAACAGGTCATGATACCACTGTACATGCAAAGAGCACGATAAAGCATTTCTTTTAAATTCATCTTAATGCACAGGAAATCCAAAAAGAGCTTCTATGAAGAAAAGAAACTATTATCCAAAAAGAGCTGCTGTAAGGAAACATAATATTGTCATTAACACTTTGCTGCTTCAAGCCTGGTACATCTATAATCAAAAGAAGATAGTAAGTTACTTAGTGATGTTTAAGATTAAACTATCTCATAACTACAATATTCTGAGATTAGTCCCTAAACTTAATCTTTTACTTTAGTATATAACTCCTAAAGTATAAGTCTGAAGCATACTGGTAGTTTTTTTCTAATTTAAATACAAGCAGGTTTTTCCAAAAATCAAGTAGGCAATTGTGTGCAGGCACAAGTACACACTTTCCTTCCACACACACACATGCACAAAGATACATATATGCACACATACCCTTAACTCTCTATATAAGCTAAAAAATAAAAAAGGGACAGGCTCACACAATGAAAATTCAAAATTACTTTGCTATCCTCAGGGTCCTCTAAGCCATCAGGTCGACTAAGGTTTCGAGCAGGCTGGCTGCAGACAACATTGTCTTCCAGTCCCCAAGCAGAGACTCTCACAGGTGGCCTTTGTATTTCATCTGGGTAAAAAGCACCATCTGCTCCATCTGCAATAAAATTTTTGGAAGGGTACAGTGAAACCGGTTACTAAAATTAACATCTGTATGTATAGATATGATGAACAGTATATAAAGAACCACTTTGGTACATGAAAAAAAATAGATGTTTTTATTTTTAACCCAGGTGATTTTTTAAATTGTGAGCTATATGTAATAAGCAAATAAACTACTCATCTCATGGTGCATCACTTATAGATGAGGCCAGTTACAGTGTTAAATATTAAAACTGCTAATTATACAAATAAAATAATGTTTGTATTAGAGTAGACTATACCAGCAGTTTGCTAATCCATGAAAATATAAACCATAAAAAACTCTCCAGATGCAGCTAACCCCAAACCAAAAATACTGTAATAACCTCTTATTTCCTGAGATGCATAAGGATTACCATATTGCAGAACTGGTTGTGCATTTGATAGTGTGAGAACATAACCATTTTGCTCTGAGCATGTGTTGAGACATTGAGGACTCTGGAAATTCTGACCTTCCATTTTCCTTTCTGCTTGATTTTCTAGACTCCTTTTAAGTTCCTAAAATTAACAAAAACAAAGATGAATAAGCAAAGCAATAAAATATTTCATAAGTACAGCAGTATTAAACATTTAGTCAAAATGTAACAATAAAATTATTTCCTATTATGAAGTTGGAATGCAATTGGAAATACAGTTAGAAAAGCTGGCTCTCAACTTCTCATAAATGTATCCTCCACATATAACAAAATCAGAAAGCAGGATAAAGCCAATGTATTTTCAAATTTATTTGTGCCAAGAAAAGTATATCATTCTCACTGAGTTAATTTAGGGTAAACTGTGAATCTCTTACAACTTAGCTATGAATAAAAAGTCTTCTTTTTTTTTTTGAGACACAGTTTTGCCCAGGCTGGGGTGCAATGGTGCAATCTTGGCTCACTCCAACCTCTGCCTCCTGGGTTCAAGCGATTCTCCTGCCTCAGCCTCCTGAGTAGCTGGGATTACAGGTGCGCACCATCATGCCTGGCTAATTTTTGTATTTTCAGTAGAGACGGGGTTTCACCATGTTGGTCAGGCTGGTCTTGAACTCCTGACCTCGTGATCCACCCACTTCGGCCTCCCAAAGTGCTGGGATTACAGGCATGAGCCATCATGCCTGGCCAAAAAGTCTCCTTTAAAAAAGAAAAATGTGAATTCCATCATTTAAGATTTTTTTTTAATAAAAGTGTGTCCTGTATAAACTCTTTCAAAATACAAAGAAACATTTCCTAACTTGTTTTACAGAGCCAGTATTATTCTGATACCAAAAACAAGGATTTCACAAAAAAAAACTAGAGACCTTATCCCTCATAAATATTGATGCAAAAGCTTAGCTTATAGCAAGTCAAACCCAATACTAAAAAATAAAACATGATCAAATGGGCTTTATCACAAAAAAAGCCACTTCAGCATCCAAAAACCAAATGCAGTTCAACATCCAAAAACCAATAAATGTAATTTACCTTTTAATAAAGGAGAAAAAGAAATATGATCATTTCAATTGATGCAGAAGAAATATTTTACAAAATCCAAGTCATTCATGATTTTTTTTAAATCTCAGAAACTAAAGAATAAAAAGGAACCTTTTTAACCTCGTAAAAGGCACCTAAAAAAGACCTACTGTGACCCTTAATGGTGAAAAACTAAATGATTCTACTGAAGATCATAATGAGATCCAATAATAATAAGGCAATGATGTCTGCTCTCAACACTTCCATTCAAAATAGCCAGTGGATCAACGCAAAATTAAGGTAGATTGGAAAGGAAGAAGTAAAACAATCTTTATTCACAATGGTATGAGGATGAATATGAAATATCCCAAAAAATCTATAAAAACTAGGAAAATGGCCGGGCACAGTGGCTCATGCCTGTAATCCCAGCACCCTGGGAGCCCGAGGCAGGTGGATCACAAGGTTAGGAGATCGAGACCATCCTGGCTAACACGGTAAAATCCCGTCTCTACTAAAAATACAAAAAAATTAGCCAACCGTGGTGGCACACATCTGTAGTCCCAGCTACTCAGGAGGCTGAGGCAGGAAGAATTGCTCGAACCTGGGAGGTAGAGGTTACAGTGAGCCGAGATCGTGCCATTGCACTCCAGCCTGGGTGACAGAGTGAGACTCCACCTCAAAAAAAAACTAGGAGTTTTTTTTGTAAAATGAGCGTAAATAATTTAGTCAGGTTGCAGTATACAAGATCAATATGTAAAATCAATTGTATTTCTACATACAACAAATAATTGGAAAATGATATTTTTAGTAATTCTAGAGTAAAATCAATAGATAAAATGTTTAGTAATAAATATACAAAAGATGTGCAAAGCCTATACACTAAACAAAATAATGCATTAAAAAGAGCATAAACAAATGGAGACATATAACATGTTCATGGACTACAAAACTTAGTATTTTTACACTATTAATTCCCCCCAAATTAACTATAGTTACAATGCAATATCTATAAAATCCCAGTAGGCTTTTGTACACATTGACAAAATAATTCTAAAATGTACACAGAAATACAAAGGTCCTGTAATAGCCCATATGTAAACAGCAGAACAGGCTGGATATGGTGGCTTATGCTTGTAACTCCAGGGCTACTAAGAAATAGGAGATATATTTAGAACAAGACAGGCATTCAAAAGATATCCTTCATCTCTTGCCATGACTAAAAACCCCAGAGATGCTACTGTAGTCATTCAAGACTGGCAATGTGACTACAGAAAAAAAAGAAAGGTTAAATCCAAGAAACATTTCAAACATGATTCAAAAGAAAGAAAAAAAAAAAGGGCCAGGTGCGGTGGCTCATGCCTGTAATCCTAGCACTTTAGGAGGCCGAGGTGGGTGGATCATGAGGTGTTATTTCTTTCAACCTGCTGTAAGTCCTTTCACTTAAAGTTGCAGTTTCTAACAACTGCCCTATGATGTTAAGTAAGGACTTACTGACTGTTAAGTATTTATCTTCTAACAAATTTAGTGACCATTAAAAAAAAAAAAAAAAACTACACATGAATTGAAAAAAAAGTACTGTGTTTATTTCATTCCTAAATAAGTAGTTATTAATGGGATGTGTGTGACTATTGGCCACTGTACAATCCCTCAGGCCTTAGAATCAGATTGGACAAGCCACCTTCATTTCCCGTTTCTCAATGATTTTCACAATGTGGCACTTGGGAGGCCGAAGCAGGAGGATTGCCTGTTTGAGACAAGCCTGGACAACACAGTGAGACCCTATCTCAATAAAACATTTTAAAATGGCCAGGCACAGTGGCTCATGCCTGTAATCCCAGCACTTGGGTGGCTGTGGGTGGATCACTTGAGCCCACCCTGGGCAACATGGCAAAACCCTTACTCTACGTGAAATACAAAAATTAGCTTGGTGTGATGGCATGTGCCTATAGTCCGAGCTACTCAGAAACCTTAGGTGGGAGGATCACCTGAGTCTGAGAGGTCAAGGCTGCAGTGAGCCATGATGGCACCACTGCACTACAGCCTGGGTGACAGAGTAAGACCCTGTCTCAGGGAAAAAAAAGAAAAGAAAACAAGAAAAACATTAGCCAGGTACAGTGGCACATGCCTGTAGTCCAGCTATTTCAGAGGCTGAGGTAGGAGGATCACTTGAGCTCAAGAGGTCGAGGCTGCAGTGAACCATGATCAAGCCACTCACTTCAGCCTGGAAGACAGGGTGAGACACCGTCTTTAAGGGGGAAAAAAAAAAGAAAAGGGAGAACAAAGTTGGGGGACTTATGCAACCTGATTTCAAGATGTATTATAAAGCTACAGTAAACAAGACAGTAGAGTATTGGCATAAGAAAATAGATAAGGAGTTGGCAATCTTTTTCTGCAAAGGGCCAAACAGTAGATATTTTCACCTTTGTGGGCCACACAGTCTCTGTTGCAACTACTGAAATCTGTCTCTGCAGTTGCAGTCATAGATGATACCTATACGAATGGGCATGGCCATGTGCTAATAAAGTTTTATTTATATAAAGCCAGATTTAGCACATAGGCCTTAGTTTTCTGACCCTTGGTAAAAATCAATAAAATAGAAGATAGATTCTGAAAGGAGACCCATACTTATAGAGTATTTTCAACATTTAAAATACCTCAAGATGTAGAGGAAATTCTATGGAGGAAAAGGATGGTCTTTTCAACATGATGTTTAAAAACTGGGTATTTATAAACAAAATAAACTTTGACTACATATCATATCATATAAAAATAAATAGATCAAAAATCTAAAGTAAGAGAGCTAAAACTACAAACCTTTTGGAAGAAAAAAATAGAATACCTTCATAACTTTGATTTAGGCAAAAATTTAAGATAGGACGAACAGCATCAATCATTAAGACAAATACTGATAAATTGGACTACCTCAAAATTCAGGGCTTTTGCTCTTCAAAAGATAATGTTGTAAAAAAAAGAAAAAACAAACCACAGACTGGAAGAAAACAACATCAAAATATCTGACAAAGGAATTATATCTGGGATATATAAAGAACTGTCACAACCAAAGATGACAGACAGCGCAATAAAAAAAAATAGATTTGAACAGAAACTTCACAAAGGAGTATGTACAAATGGCCTGTAAGCACATGAAAAGATGCTCAGCATCACTAGTTATCAGGGAAATTAAAACTAAAATCCACAACGAGGTAACACTAATACACCCAGTAGGATGACTAAAATTAAAGACTGACAAAAATACCAAGTGCTGGTGAGGATATGGAGCAGCTGGAATGCTCATACACTGCCAGTGGGAATACAAAATGGTACAGCCACTTTGGAAAACAATTCGGCTGTTTCATTAAAAACATACACTTACCATATAAGCCCGCAATTCCACTCCTAGGTATCTACCCAAGAAAAACGAAAACATATGTCCACAAAAAGACTTGTGTAAGAAATGTTCATAGCAGTATTACTTGTAATAGCAAAATATCAGAAATAATTTAAATGTCCATCAGTTGGTAAGAGGATTAATGTCTATCAACTAATGAATGGATAAATTCTGTATTATTGCAATTACATGAAATGCTAGAAGCCATAAAACAACAGCGACAGAAAGTAGACCAGAGGTTTTCTAGGACGGGGGGTAGCGGGAGGGGATGACTGCAAATGAGCAAGACGGTACTTCGTGCAGTAATGGAAATGTTACACTGCTTGGGTGAAATGGTAGTTACAGAACTACATGCATTTGCCAAAAGTCATCAAACTGCATTTAAATGAACAGATTCTATTACATGTAAACTGCACCTTAACAGAGCTGTTAAAAAAAAAAAAAAAAAAAAAAGTCAACCAGAGGCTTTATTAACAAAGGATATAAGAATGAAAAATTTAGTCTGGAAAGTTTAGCTGGTTTTGCTGCTTTTCATTTCTTGGGGGTAGAGATGAGACTCTAAGTTAACACATTTTTACCTATATAAATGATCCAAAAAATGGACTAAGTAATCTTAAAATGAAAGTCATCACCAAGAGCAAAACTGGCAAACATTAAGAAAAATGCAAGTCAACTTAGGTTTGGTAAGAGATGGAGGAATTAAACGTTCTTTCTAAGCAAGTCCATTCATAAATACATGTCCATGTATCAACTCTGCCAGGTAGTGTGTAAAACTGTGAGGTTAAGATGGCATTCCTGCCTTTCAATCACTCATGATTTTACTGTAAAAATAAGACTTGTGGCCGGGCGTGGTGGCTCAAGCCTGTAATCCCAGCACTTTGGGAGGCCGAGACGGGCGGATCTCACGAGGTCAGGAGATCGAGACCATTCTGGCGAACACGGTGAAACCCCGTCTCTACTAAAAAAAACAAAAAATTAGCCAGATGTCGTGGCGGGCGCCTGTAGTCCCAGCTACTCGGGAGGCTGAGGCAGGAGAATGGCGTAAACCCGGGAGCTTGCAGTGAGCTGAGATCCGGCCACCGCACTCCAGCCTGGGCGGCAGAGCAAGACTCCGTCTCAAAAAAAAAAAAAAAAAGACTTGTGAAATTTTAAGCAAAAAAAGAAAATACTCATTCAAGATACCTAGCACACCATCAATTACATAACAGGTAGCATACTAGGAACTAGAGATACAAAGATTAACTGGAAATGGATTTTGCCTGCAAGGAATTCAGTCTAATAAAAGGTACAACTCTAGATAAATAATTAACTAATTGTGATAAGTGGACTAGTATAGAGATGAAGGTAAAATGCAATGTATCAAAATGGAAACACTGTATACTAGGAAGAGACTATAGAGAAGAGCCATTTGAGATGGATCCTCAGGAATTTTCACCAAGCAGATGAAAAGCATTATAGACATAAAGTAAATAAAAGGATACAGAAGATATGAGAAAGAATAACATATTTCAGGCTTGGTAAACAAATAGTATGACTAGAGCAAAGGATACATATTAAGAGTAACAGGAGCCAGGAATGGTGGCTTACACCTATATTCCCAGCACTTTGGGAGGGAAGATCACCTGAGCCCAGGAGTTGGAGAGCAACAGAGCAAGGCAAGACCCTGTCTCAGGTAGGAGATATAGCTGAAAAGACAAGTTGGAGGTCAGATGTGTCAAATCTGTCATACAATTTACTATAATGGACCTGCAGGTTTTTGAACAATAACAACAGGTAAAAATGGTCCTTGGTAAGGTTAATCTAGCAAAACAATAATGGGCATACGCAAACAAGAAGCAAATTAGTAGGAAGGCAGCACAGCATGGTAGACTGGAATCAGGCTAACCTAGATTTGATCATCAGATCAGCACTAATAACCCTAAGGAATTTATCTTTTCTAAGCCTTACAGGGCTATTGAGAAATAGGAGATACATTTAGAACAAGACAGGCATTCAAAAGATATCCTTCATCTCTTGCCATGACTAAAAACCCCAGAGATGCTACTGTAGTCATTCAAGACTGACATGTGACTATAGAAAAAAAAGAAAGGTTCAATCCAAGAAATATTTCAAACACGATTCAAAAGAAATCGTGCAGTGGCTCACGCCTGTAATCCCAGCACTCTGGGAGGCTGATGCGGGCGGATCATGAGGTCAGGAGATCAAGACCATACTGGCTAACATGGTGAAACCTTGTCTCTACTAAAAATACAAAAACTTAGCCCGGCATGATGGCACACACCTGTAGTCCCAGCTACCCAGGAGGTTGAGGCAGGAGAATCGCTTGAACCCAGGAGGCAGAGATTGCAGTGAGCCAAGATCGTTCCACTGCACTCCAGTCTGGGTGATAGAGCAAGATTCTCCGTCTCAACAACAACAACAAAAAACAAAACCAAAAAGGCACAAAAGTAGTTAGAGATAATAAAATACTTCCAAATCTTCCATTTGTTTTGAATTACATTTGTTGTTGCCTTACGCAAAAAGAAGCAGAGTTTAAATTCTTCCGTAAGCAAATAACATACTACTGAAATACAGTCAAGGGTTTCATCAAAAGATTTATGCTGCATTGGTACAGTCAAGCAACTTTATAGAGAGTTCCAGCCTAATAGGGAGTTTAATCTAATATGCCTACTCTACCATCAAAGATACAATGAATCCCTTGCAAATAGGATTCAGGGTAAGAATAGGATTGGTGACAAGTAGCTTTGATTCCTCATGGGGGAGAGATAATGCATGAACATGGACAAGATAGTTAAGGTTAGGTTCTTTTGCAAATCAGAAGACTGAACTCTCCCCTCCAAAACATAATACCTGAACTTAGAGAAGGTTCTTAAACTTGCATTCATTCACAAAGCCCCTCAAAGGGTCCATGTTTAGAATTCAGGAGGTCCATGAACTTACATGGGCAAAAACATTGTATCTGTTCACTAACTTCTAACTAAAATTTAGGATTTTCTTCCATTAGGAATGTAGGCCAAAGAACACAATAATGGTTGTAGTGCCTGCAACTTGGCCACCTACAGAAATCAAATAGATTTGTTTCATATTACATTTGTTGTAGTCATCTCAAAATAGCCTTGATATTCATCACCACTTCAAAATCATGGTCATTATCAGACATGCTGCTAAATCTTCCATTTGTTTCGAATTACTTTTGTTGTAGCCATCTCAAAATAACCTTTCTATTCATCACCGCTTCAAAATTATAGTCATTATTAGACATGCTATTAAATCTTATTTAACATTTAAAAGAACACGCACATAGTCTACTATCACATATATCACAAATTTGTCTTAATATTTTGATAACCATAATAATGTGTTTCCTTTGTGATTCTACACATTTTGCGGTACTCATTCTAAATCATTTTCTGAAAATAGACTTCGTCAAAATATCAAAGGGTACTAGAGACAAAATTGGTCAAGAATCCCTGGGGGATCTCTCCTACTGACAAAGGCATGGAAAACATGAGTGTAGCTATCTTAACCGAGCAAAACAATATTAACTGCTGACTCATAATTTTCCTAAAAGAGAAAGCCACCACAGTTTAAGAAACAGATTTTGTCAGAAGTAGTCATCTCTTACTGTTCCAGCTCCCAGGAACAAGTCTGTTTAGCTGGTTGCCTTTGCCAGGGTGCCTAAATACTTTTTTTCTTCGGTACCCAAAATGGCTCACAGTGACCCCAGTTTTACAAATTATTTGACAAGTTAAGGATGTTTCTGATATTCCCAACTGGTAAACAGGAGAAATAATATATTCCTCTTCTCTGCCATTACGGGGATGCTCTGAGAATAAAGGAGCACGGAGAGTACACCATGGGACAACTAAATATGTAAATGTTACACTCTCCACCCCACCCGCCAAAAAATGAAACAAATGTTGAACTCTAGTTAGATGTGCTTTTCACAGTGTTATGGGTTAGCAATTCTGAAATTATTTTCTGTGTATTCAACACTTGAGTAAATATATCAAGGAAACTGAGACCAGGTTCCTAGTCTAATTAGAAAAGGAAGTTATATTATGGAAAGAGAGAAAACTAGAATTTATGCTGTAGTTTTAGACTACAATTGGAGGTATAAGTATTTACTCATGGGTGGTGTGTGTGTGTGTGTGTGTGTGTGTGTGTGTGTGTGTGTTGCGATTTTTTAATATAAAGAGAGGGGGTGAAACATATTTTCTAGCTGTCTGCTAAGGACTATGAATCAATGAGGGCACACCTACAGCCCAGATCTTGGTTTCTAAACTACATTCACCAGCAAATGGAACGGGGCTCCTTGGACAAAAGACTGATTCCAGGCTGGGGCAGGAAAATAACAAGATGAGCCTGGAACATCTTTCTGCACCAGAAAGTAATAAGTGCTCAAAGAATAATGAAAGACATAATAAAAAGCCACAGGAGCTAGTCTGCAGGGGCTCTTATTAGTTAAATCTGATACAAGCTGAGTATCAAAATGATTATAAAAATAGACTGTAACCCACTGAATAAAACAGGAATCCGTGAGTCTACAATGATAAAAATCAATGAATAAATAAACAAATTAGGGGGAAAGAAAAGATAGCTCTTTCTTACAGAAAAATTCTAATCAATATAGAAGGAATGATGGAGTTAGAAGATCATTAATAGATACTAAAATACCAGGTGAAAGTTTGATAAAGAATAAGATATTTACATGGTCTCAAAGTGTCTCCCTACAAATTACTTAATAATTACAAAGGGAAAATATTAATTTCACATCAGTAAAACCTGGTGGACAATACCTTAACCAAATAATGAAAGATCACCAGTATTGAGAAGGATATTTAAATTCTGTAGTATTCCTGGCAAAATTCATAACCTAAGTTTCATCATGATGAAATATTAAACCAAAATTAATATAATATTAAATAACTGGCCCATATTTTTCAAAAATGTCAAGGTTAAGAAAGGCTATAAAGTTGTTCCAGATAAAGGAAAACTAAACACATGACAACTAAATGCAATGTATGATCATGGATTAGATCAGGGAAGAAAAGACTATAAACAATAAACAAAGTACTAAGGATACGATTTTAGTATGTATTGCAGGTTAGATGATAATACTGTGTCAGTGTTAAACTTCCTAAATCTGTTAACTGTACCATGGCTGAAAGAACATCCTTGTACTGAGGATACAACATGCAGGGACTCTTATGTCTTCACCTCCAGTTACTGTCAAATGGTGGGGAAAGAATATATACGAGGGTTCACTATACTATTTTTTCAACTTGAGTTTGAAATTACATAAAAATTAAAAGCTACAAAAAGTTCAAGAGCCCCACATTCAAAAACAATAACCAGTTACAACATACAATGAAAGAGAAAATCCCATTTTCAAAAGGAAAAACAAAAATACTTAGGAATAAACTTTAAGAAGAATTCTTCCAAACCCATAGGAAGAAAATTACTTAAAATTCCTGAAAGACACAAAACAGATTTGAACGACACATCCCATATTGCCTATTCTTTATTAAAAAGTAGAAATATCACCAAGATGTTAGTTATCCCTAAGTTAATGTATATACTTAATGCAATATCAATAAAAATACCAAAAATCATTTCTAGAGCTAGAAAAGTTGGTATTAAAATTGATATGGAAAACTAACCCTTCAAGAGAAAAAAGCTAGAAAACACTGAAAACAAAGAGTTATGAGAAAGGACTAACCCAACCAAATATTAAAATAGACTACAAAGTTCTTACAATTAAAACATCATGGTACTACCATATGAGCAGACAGATCAATGGAACAGTACTCAAAGTACAGAAAGAGACCCAACTGCACATGGAAATCTATTATACAGTAAATTTAGTATCTCATATCACTGACATAAAACCGACATTTTGATAAATGGATTGAGATAACTAGACAGCAATTTAGAAGGAGATAAACTTAGATTCATTCCTTCTGTGATATCTAGGAATAAATTATAAATGGATAAGAAATTTTAATGTAAAAAAAAAAAAACTGAAACTGGCTGGGCATGGTGGCTCACACCTGTAATCCCAGCACTTTGGGAGGCTGAGGTAGGTGGATCACCTGAGATCAGGAGTTTGGGACCAGCCTGGCCAACATGGCAAAACCCCATCTCTAGTAAAAATACAAAAATTAGACAGGTGTGGTGGCGGGAGCCTGTAATCGCAGCTACTCAGGAGGCTGAGACAGGAGAATCGCTTGAACCCCAAGAGGCAGAGGTTGTAGTGAGCTGAGCTCACGCCACTGCACTGTTGCCTGGGCAACAGAGCAAGACTCCATCTCAAAAAAAAAAAAACTGAAACTATATCAGTATTAGAACAAAACACAAAACACAAGTGAACTCCTCTATAATCTGGGTGTAGGGAATGCTTTCTGTGGAAAATAAAAATTCAAATGCAACACATCAGTGGTTTTCAAAATTGAGCATAAATCAGAAACACTTGGAGGTTTTTTGTCAAACACATATTTTGGGGCACCATCTCCAGAGCTGCTGATTCAGCAGGGCCAGAACAGGGCCCAGGAATATGCATTTTGTTGTTGTTGTTGATACAGAGTCTCATTCTGTTGCCCAGGCTGGAGTGCAGTGGCATAATCTCAGCTCACTGCAGCCTCTGCCTCCGGATTCAAGCAATTCTCTTGCCTCAGCCTCCCAAGTAGCTGGGATTACAGGCGTGAGCCACCATGCCTGGCTAATTTTTGCATTTTTAATAGAGACGGGGTTTCACCATGTTGGCCAGGCTGGTCTCAAGTTCCCAACCTCGGGTGATCCAAAAGCCTCAGCCTCCCAAAGTGCTGAGATTACAGGCGTAAGCCACAGCACCCGGCAAAGAATATGGATTTCTAACAAGTTTCCAGATGGTGCTGACACTGCTGGTCAAGGCAGTACCACACTTTACACAAAAATAAAGAACATTTACATGTAAGCATAGTGAGCCTTGTCAAAAGTAAATAAACTGAGAGAAAATCCTTACTACGTATATATCACAGATAAAGGGCTAATATCTCTTAACAGGTGAAAAAATATATATATATATAACAAGGTAAGTAAAACAAACCAAACATCAGAGAATAATGAGCCAAAGAACTCACAAAAAAGATACGATGTTTAACCTCACTCATAATAGAGATGCAAATTAAAACTACACTAAGATACTATTCCTAATCGATCCCATATGCAAAAATTAGAAAACCTGATTACAATTTATATGGGAAACAGATCCACTTCTCATACATTGCTGGTGGAAACAAAAAATAATACAAACTCTATGAAAGGGGATTTGGCAATCTCTAACAAAACTACACATGCATTTACCCTTCAAACCAGCAATCACACTTCCAGCAATTTACCTTGAAGGTACCACCCCAACACCAGAAAACTGTATCTGCATAGAATCTTTCATTGCAGTATTATTTGTAAAATATTAGAAACTACCTAAATGGACAAATATAGGAGGTTGGTTGAATAAATCATGGTATGTACAATAGAGTACTACACACCTGTTTAAAAAAAGATGGAGGATTTCTACGAACTTCATATACGGAACAATTTTCAGAATATAGTAGCGTTGAGAAAAAACATACATAGGTTGACCATTCCCTGATAAAAAAAATCCAAAATCTGAAACGTTCCAAACTGAAACTTTCTGAGCAGACATGATGCCACAAGTAGAAAATTCCACGTGTGCCACACTGTTTTTTCACTGTTATTAATGGTACATAATTTTTGCTATTAAGTACTTATGTGTGAATAAGTGTAAGAAAATGATTGCTATCAGTAGCCTGAGGACCTCACTTGTAATTGGCCTCTAAAGTGGGAGCAGTCCTGTGGGACTGAGCCCTTAACCGGTGGGGTCTACGCTAACTCATGGTAGTTAGTATCAGAATTGAACTGAATTGTAGAATACCAGTTTTGGCATCAAAAAATTGTTACTGGAACAATACCACACAGACATACATAAACAAGGACAAAGGAAGGTTCTTTCTTATAGCAGAACGCCAAAGAACAAATGTGGAAAAAGTAATAATAGTTGAAAAATCAGAATTTCACAACTATCACAGTAACCCCATACAACCTTGAGGGCTAACTTGCACTTAGAATGGCTCTTTTATGATACATGATTTTGCAACATCGCTGGTCATTTGGAAAACTACTGGTTCACTGAGTTATGTGGATCTTCCAAATGCTGGCAAATTTTGCTATACAACAAAAAAAATACAGTCTAAATATTACACCCATCTCATTAGAAAAGTTTATAAACATTGGAAAGCATCAAGCTCACAGTGGAAGATAACAATGTCTTCAAAATTCTAGTTTTTGCTTAAAAGCTTAAATATTATCAATGGTGAAAAATATTATCAATTGTTTTTCCTTAAAATAACAGGATCATTTCATTTCACTTTGAGAAAATATCTGCCAAATACCCAAGTCTGAATATAGAAACTGTTCTTTAAAGTAAAAATGGTTTCCATGAAAAAAGAGACTAGTTCAACTCACAACTCAATCACACAAGCACTTTACCTTTATTAACCATCATACTTCATTAGGCGACAAAAGAACTTTAGGGGCACTTTCCGTTTAATCACACAGAACACTAAAAAGACATGTACCCAAGGGTCAAGCATCAATAAAATTAACACATTTTACTGTTTTAACATCTTCAGTACAACTGGCTTTTTTTTCTCTATTGTGAGCACACGGTGGTGATGAATACAATAACTACTAAAGCAGTTTGGTGCCACTGCCTTAATTCATAATAATACACAAGCAGTTTTCCACACTGCTTTCACACAGTGCAAATATAACAGCGGGGAGAAAATCAAATAATGTGGTAGTATTATTACGAAAACCATTTCTTTGCAGGCCCCTGAAAGGGGACTGGGGACCACCAAAAGGACCACAGACCACACTCAGAAATGCTGCACTACAGTGTCTTTTACATTACCAATGTATTGCTCTATGTGACTGTGAGCTTTTGCTGTAAGTCATTAAACAACTTCAAAAATGTTTCCTATTATAAAAGAAAACCAGATAAACATTTCATGTAATTTTCAGAAATTTCACTGTTTTCCTAAATTTGAACATTGTACTGTCACATGAACTTTAAAATGTGTCTCTTCATAAAGTTCTATTATTATTCAGTTTCATATGATACAAATTTTTTTAACTACATTGCTCAATACCTTCTCCCTGGAGAGGTTTTCCAAATGTGAAGTCAGACCACTTATTTCTTTGTCTTTCTCTGCCAACTGAAGCTGAATAAAGAAAGAAAGAAATTTCATTATTTTTTTCATTACCTCTCCCTCCTTGCAACGTTGCTATCTGGTTTATACTGCTTTATGAATATAATTCCTATTACTAAATCCATGTATTTTCCTCAGCTAATTCTTCGACTTCTCTGAATTATTTGTCATTTATTGACCAACTTGCCTTGTTCTTAAAACTATTCCTTTGGTTTATGTGAAATTGCATGAATATTTTCATCATCCCATGCCCTTTTTTGTGTGTTTTTTTTCTTCCCAATACAAATACGAGTATTCTCCAAAGTTTCCTCTTTGGCCTCTTCTCTCAATATTCTCTCTGAAAACTCACTTTCTTCCATACCTTCAAATATCACCCCCCTGGGAATAAATCACAAATATTAACTAATGTACCACTTTCTCTTTCCCAAGTTCCAAATCTGCCTTTTAAATTGATAGTTAACGTCCCAAGCCTACTTTCATACTGTTAACAGAACTCAATCTCAGACTACACTGTGACTAAAGCTGAGAAACTATATTTGGAATACTTTTCCCTTTTCCTGTTTCTCCACTCTCCAACACTTTCAGTCTCTAAATCATTCATTCATTCAGCAGTCACCCACTGATCACCTATTACAGTTTAAGCATTAATGGATACAAATACAAATAAAATCATTCTTCAATGGTTCTTCCCTAAAGATGTCTTTCACAGCTTTCTCTAGTAGCTATATGATGCATTCAATGGCAGGTGATCAGGGAAGGTACCCAAAAGGAGGTGATCTTTATCAATTCATTTTAAGAATATTTCTACCTGATTTCCTCACCTTCAAACCCTTCCCACCTCTAAACCCTCTTCAATACTGCCAAATTATTTTCAAAAAGACTGTGATTGGGTCTCTTTTCTCCTAGAAAATTCTTAATAGAACTAGCACCGAAATTCCATTTTAGGCCTAAAACCTGGCTTCAAGCTATCATTCAAGCCTAAGCTACTCTATTACAAACACAAGTCCTAATGATCAAGACTGCTCACAGTTCGCAGACTACATGCTCCATTTCTCAACTCCAAGTGTGTCTTAATGCTCTTCCATCTACACAGAATGCTGCTGCTTCCTTTCCCTAGCTCTGCTTCTCCTCCCCTCCAGTTTGTTCTTTCAAAGGTGTAGTTACTCCATAATGTCTTCCCCCTAAATATTTGATTGGAAACAACTCTAAGGCAATTAAACTTATCATTCATGTGGAGCTTTATCACATTTTGCCTTGTCTGGTCAGTGTTAGTCCATGTCAAAATAGTACAAAATAGAGCAAAAGGAACTTAAAAAAAGCCAAACACATTTACCAGCTACATAATTTTAGATATGCTGTTTGATCTCAATGCTTACTTTTAACATTAATGAAATAAAATTATCTGTTCAGCTTCCCATGGTTTACACATGATTACCTAGGGTGGTGTGAAAATTTTGTGCACACTACCATTACACTTCTAGCAATCTACTAGATTATAAACTCCTTAAGCATACCACTGTGCCTTATGTGATTGCCCACATAATATCTAACATAGTACTTTATGTAAAATAGGCTTCAGTAAACATTTACTAAATCATTTTCCTAGTCAATATGCAAAAAATTCTTTTCATATGAATTCATGATTCACACTTAATAGTTAAGGAAGTTGCCAGTTATTGAAAAGAATATCCACAAGGGTCACAGAAATAATAAGCTAATGTATCTTAGTCTGTAATGTCCTACATCTCCAGCCCCTACAGGGAAAAACTAAAGTAATTCTAATTTTAAAGTTAGATCACAGGTAGAATTAGCTATGATATTTAAACCATTTAGAATTCCTGGTCTTCAGTCAAAAAAAAATGTAAATTATATCTATATACATTTCTTAAAATATATTAAATTATACTTTATTCCTTAGAAGAAATACATATTTCTACTTATTAAGTAAGTAGACAGCCTATGTTTTTTGTTTTTTTTTTAGTCTAACTTTTTTTTTTTTTTAATTTATTTATTTATTTTGATAAAGAGTCTTGCACTGCCACCCGGGCTGGAGTGTAATGGCATGATCTTGGCTCACTGCAACCTCTGCCTTCAGGGTTCAAGTGATTCTCCTGCCTCAGCTTTCCGAGTAGCTGGGATTACAGGTGCCCACCACCACCCCTGGCTAATTTTTTGTATTTTTAGTAGAGACAGGGTTTCACTGCATTGGCCAGGCTGGTCTCAAACTCCTGACCTCGTGATTTGCCCACCTCAGCCTCCCAAAGTGCTGGAATTACTGGCGTGAGCCACAGCACATGACCTTCTCTAACATTCTTACAGTTACCATTTATTATTTGGGCTTGTCTGTTGCCTAAGATTATAATGGCAAAAATAATTTTCATTAGTTAAGATTACATCACTTGCTTTTACAGTATTTCATTTAGGATCACAGTCACATACTTTGGTGACAAATGGTAAAACTCTAGCCAAATTTTTAAAATTACTGATGACATATTATTGTACTACAAAAAAAGTCAAGGCCCTAAAATAATTCTTTTTATTTATTTATTTTTATTTTTTAGAGACTGGTGGGGGGGTGGGCATCTCCCTTGTTGCCCAGGCTGATCTCAAACTCCTGGACTCAAGCAATCCTCCTGGCTTGGCCTCCCAAAGTCCTGGGATTACAGGAGTGGGTCACTATACTCAACCATTCTAAAATAATTTTACATAAGCATTCATGTTTGTTTCAAAATGAACAGGAGGATAATGATCACTTTTCACCTTTAAAAATAAATACAATTAAAAGATGTAATTTTAATAGCCATCTGAATCCACAGAATTAAAGCCACAATAGCAACCCAAATGGTATCCATTTTCTCAATTCAAAGTTAATCAACAGTATTCATGTAACTGAATATATAGTACATTTTTACTTGTAGAAAAAACTATCAATTATCCATATTTAAAATGTACATTAGATTGAATAAAATTATACATAACAAATTTTCAAAAGTTTATGCCTTAAGTTTATATACAATGAGTACCAAACTTACTTTATAATTGTCTTGTACTTCAGCTAGTTCAAATTTTACATTTTCAGCAATTTTCACTTGTTCTTTCCATTTCAGCTCCATTTTTGCAAGTTCATCAGCATATTTATTGCATTTTGCTTTCTCATCCTAAATGAAATTAGTATAATTACCAAAAGATTTTAAATCCATGTAGAGTGAAAATCTATAGCCATGTACTTAGACATGGGCTGGGCTGAATGTTTATTATAACACTGTTGTAACAGCATAAAAACTGAACTAATCAAATGTCTATTAATAGACAATTGGATAAATCATTTTCTATCCACACAACAAAATAGTATATATATTTTTAAATAAGGCAGATGTACAAGTTGACAAGAAAAAATGTTAAGATACATTAATTGAAAATAGCAAGTTGCTAAAAAAGAAGATATAATCCATTTTTGTTTATAAGTTGTTTTACACAGTTATAATATCTATGTTTGTGTTGTATACAAAAATATAAACCAAATATTAATAGTTCTTATCTCAGGGGATAAGATATAATGATAAGATAGAATGATAGAAGTAATTTTTGCCATCTCTACTTTTCATTTCTGGAACACTACAACATTTCACAGTAAGTATATATTACTTTTGCAAAGGTAGGAAATAATGTCATATTTATAATGCTGTTGTTTTCATACACTGATAAACTCCAGGATTTGCTGATCAAGATAATTTTTAGGTTGACTTCTTATACATTGATCTTCTCTACAACCCAGATTTTACCATAAAGGAGGAGCTACAAATCATGACAAAAAGGTAATTAGGCCAGTTCCACTTGGAACATTTTGTTCAACGTGAACACCTAAAAATATACTTTGAGCAATTCAATGGAAAGGAAAATCTTTTAAACAAATAATGCTAGGTCAGTTGAATATCCATACCATACATTCCATATCTCATACCATACAGAAAAATTAAAATGATTCACAGACCTAAATAGAAAAGCTGATTATAAAACTTCTAGAAGACAACACAGGAGAAAATCTTTATCTCCTTGGATTAGGCAAACCATTCCTTAGAAGGTAAAAAGCATAAAACATAAATGAACTGATAAATTATACTTTATCAAAATTAAAATTCTGCTTTTCTAAAAACATCATTAAGGAAATGAAAAGGCAAGCTACAGACTTGGAGAAAATATTCACCTTACATATATCAGACAAAAGACATATCCAGATAAAAAGAAATACAACTCAAGGTGAACAACCCAATGTTTAAACTACCAAAAAGATCTGACCACTCACACAAAAAGAGATAAAGAGCAAATAAGCATAAGAAAAGATGCTGAACATCAAGTCATTACAGAAACGCACATTAAAACCACAATGAGCTGTCAGTACACACCCATTAGGCTGGCTATGTAAAATGATACAAACACTTTACAAAACAGTTTGGTAATTTCTTTTTTTTTGAGACAGAGTCTCACTCTGTCACCTAGGCTGGAGTGCAGTGGCGCAGCCTTGGATCACTGCAACCTCCACCTCCCAGGTTCAAGCGATTCTCCTGCCCCAGCCTCCTGTGTAGCTGGGATTACAGGAGTGCACCACCATGCCCGGCTAATTTTTGTATTTTTAGTGGAGAAGGGGTTTCACCATGTTAGCCAGGCTGGTCACAAACTCCTGACCTCAAGTGATCCTCCCACCTCGGCCTCCCAAAGTGCTGGGATTACAGACATGAGCCACTGCACCCACCCAGCCAGTAATTTCTTATAGAGTTAAACATTCAACTGCTGTATCACCCAGGCAATTCACTCCTAGATATTTACCCAAAAGAAACAAAAAAATCCGTATGTCTATAAACAACTTGTAAACAAATGTTCATAAGCAGCTTTATTTGTACCAGCCGAAAAACAACCCCAAATACCCATCAAGTGGGGAATGGATAAACAAATGATACAATAAAAAGGAATAAATATAAGCAACAATATGAATAAATCTCAAATAATCATGCCGAAAGTGGGTGGAAAAAAGTACATATCACATGACTCCATTTTATAAAACTGTCTAAAATGTAGGCTAATTGATCGTGACAGAAAGCAGGCCAATGATTTCCTGGAGATAAGGATAACGAAAGAGATGTGTTGCAAACGTGTACCAAAAAAACTGGAAGAGTGATGGCACTGTGGTGATAGTTTCACAATTGTGTATGTCAAAACTGATCCAACTGTATACTTTAGGTATGTGTAATTCATTGGATTTCAATTATACCTCAATATGATTGTTAAAAAAAAAAAAAAAAAAAAGCACCCTGAGGAAGGTTTTTGCTTGAACATTATTCTACCTTCCTTTCAATACTATTTCTATAGAAAAATCTTGAAATATTCATCCAGAACTGTTTCATCTTTAATGAAAATGTAGTTCAGTCTTACAAACAACTACCCTGAACTCAAAACTGTTCTTAATCAACCCTTCTACAAGATTCTCTCAAGCAGAAAGAAAAAAAAAAAAATTCATTTTAACTTTGGTTAAAAGATTTTGCTATTTATAACTAAAAAAAATATTTTAAATAATTACTGTAAATTAAATTACAGTAACATTAAGCTAATGTGTAAATTTTATTCTATAGCTCTAAACAAGGCCCCTTCCCTCCCCAATGCACACAAAAACACACACAAAAAAGTACATTTAATAAAACAAACAAAAATCACATACACAAACAACACTTTTTCCTCTCCATGCCTAATTGATATAAATGAGAAGCATTTTCCCTTTTCCTTTAAATATTTCCAGTAGTGAATACTACACCAAGAAGGCTGCAAACCAGAAAAGTCTGAATGATGCTATTTAAAATAATCAAAATAGGCTGGGCACGGTGGCTCACGCCTGTAATCCCAGCACTTTGGGAGACCGAGGTGAGCAGATCACGAAGTTGGGAGATCGAGACCATCCTGGCTAACGTAGTGAAACCCTGTCTCTACTAAAAATACAAAAAATTAGCCAGGCGTGGTGGCGGGCGCCTGTAGTCCCAGCTACTTGGGAGGCTGAGACAGGAGAACGGCCTGAACCCGAGAGGCGGAGCTTGCAGTGAGCTGAGATCACACCACTGCCCTCCAGCCTGGGTGACAGAGTGAGACTCCGTCTCAAAAATAATAATAATAGTAATAATAATAATAATGAAAATAAACAACACCATAAGAGACAACTCATGTGGTTAACATTCCCTTTTCCACTATGCAAGTCTAATCACTTTAAGATGTAAAAATCTTTGCTATTATAATAGTAATTTATTTTATTATTTTTTTTTTGACAGAGGCTCGCTCTGTTGCCTAGGCTGGAGTGCAGTGTGCAATCTCGGCTCACTGCAACCTCCACCTCCTGGATTCAAGTGATTCTCCTGCCTCAGGAGACTGTAGCTGGGACTACAGGCATGCTCCACCACGACCTGGCTAATTTTTGTATTTTCAGTACAGACGGGGTTTCCCCATGTTGGCCAGACTGGTCTTGAACTCCTGGCCTCAAGCGATCCACCCACGTCAACCTCCCAAGGTGCTGGGATTATAGGCATCAGCCACCACACCTGGCCTATAATAGTAAATTTAAAAACAGCACTTTCCTTTTATGAAGTTCAAATATTTCTCATGAATCTTTATACGATGATAGATAATAATTTCTAACCTCAATTAACTATTTGCCCATTACCCAAACAAGAACATTTTATTAGGTGAAAAGAAAATAATAACTTTAGGTCTCATGATGTTACACACACGCCTATGTGAACAGGTACACAAAATGCCCACATCATCCCAAAAGTGAAACTAAGTAACAGTATATGGGGATGGGAAAGAAACTCAAAGATACCAATCAATCAAAACAATAAAAGTAAGCTAAGTCATCAAGATTTTATAAACCTCTTTCATTTACAAGGTAGTTAACTTACCTGCAAGAGTTGTTTACACTTATTATACTTTTCTGTTTTGTCAGCAATTTCTTTGGTCATTTCACAGACTTGCCCCTTTGTTACTATGTCAAAATCTGTCTCTGCTGTAGGAAGGCAGAAAATAAGACTGTTAAAAAGTATTTTGTCCCTTATATTATCTTCCTGTTCAGAATAACTTAAAGGTCAGTATATTGTAAAATATAATAAATAGAATACTGAAGGACAGAAATATCTATTTATATCCTAGATATACAAAGAAGGATATATAAACTCTAGTTGAGAATTTTTAAATGTGCGTTTGGCTAGAACCAAGTTCACGTTCAATAATAAAGGATTATTCTTTGATTTTTAAAAAATTTGCTAAAAAGTGGCTGGGTGTGGTGGCTCATGCCTGTAATCCCAGCACTTTGGGAGGCCAAGGCGGGCTGAGGCCGAGGCAGGAGATCAAGACCATCCTGGCTAACACTGTGAAACTGTGTCTCTAGGCCGGGCGCGGTGGCTCAAGCCTGTAATCCCAGCACTTTGGGAGGCCGAGACGGGTGGATCACGAGGTCAGGAGATCGAGACGATCCTGGCTAACACGGTGAAACCCCGTCTCTACTAAAAAAAATACAAAAAAAAAACTAGCCGGGCGAGGTGGCGGGCGCCTGTAGTCCCAGCTACTCGGGAGGCTGAGGCAGGAGAATGGCGTGAACCCGGGAGGCGGAGCTTGCAGTGAGCTGAGATCCGGCCACAGTACTCCATCCCGGGGGGCGACAGAGCGAGACTCCGCCTAAAAAAAAAAAAAAAAAAAAAAGAAACTGTGTCTCTACTAAAAACACAAAAAATTAGCCAGGCATGGTGACACACGCCTGTAGTCCCAGCTACTCAGGAGGCTGAGGCAAGAATCGCTTGAACCCGGGAGGCAGAGATCAGAGTGAGCCAAGATCACGCCACTGTACTCCATCCTGGGCGACAAAGTGAGACTCCATCTCAAAAACAAACAAACAAAAAAATTTTGCTAAAAAGAGTTCCAAAACAGCACAAAAACTGTTCTCCTTATATAACTGAATAGACAGGGTAAGTAGGAAAACCATACTCTGAGAATTCTCTTTCCCCTCTCTGAAAGCCAGGGTCTCACTACGTTGCCCAGGCCAGCCTCAAACTCGTGGGCTCAAGTGATCCTCTTGCCACAGCTTCCAGAGTAGCTAGGAGACGACATGCTACCACACTCAGCCAAGAACACATTTTAAATCATTCTTCTAGCCCTTCATTACCACTAAGTCTTTATTAAGTAAATACCCTATAACACCATTTTAGTTACTACAAAGGATACATGGAAACAGAAGGCTCAATTCTGTCCTACAAGGAATAAACCTAATATTTAATAGTCTAAGATGTTCACATTTAAAAAGACTTAAAAGATCAATTACTCCATACACTAAACAAAGAAATATACTTTCTCTAGTATTTAATGTCATTACTGTCAAATTTACATAAAAGTGAAAAAATTAGGACAGATGAAAACCTAGTTAACCCAAATTTTCATATTATTCATGTTTTCACTATGTCTCTCTATTCTGTTCTATAAAGTAATAAACTAATAAAAACTTAACTCCATCAGCCAACAGGTACATTGACAAGGGAAGAAGTACCCCATTGATCCAAAGCAGCCAAAAATAAATGAATAAACAGAAAAACATGAGAATAATAGGGGATTATTTTCCCCTGCAGAATTTAAAAATTAAAATCCACAAATAAAATGCTTCAAAAATTCCATAGATTTAATGGAACATCAAGTAAAAATTCAATTCGTGGCTTTTGTCCTATGTAGCCCAAATTAGTACTCACAAGCACCAGCTCATTTTTAACATGTGTGAACAGTCTCAAGAGGATAACTACTAGTTTACATTCACATTTTATACATTCATGTTTTGTATATTCACCACATGCATGACTCTATTTTACATTTATACCCTTATTTTCTCGTTGCCTCAATTCCTTCACTCATCAATCACATGAAAATTTTTATGAACACCCTGAAGTTCTTACACATGGAAGAAGGCAGTATAAGTACTTTCCAATGTACACCACCCTCCACAAAAAGTCTAAAAGATTTTTACCTGCAGAAGGTGATGGCTTTACATCTACAGTAGAGGCAGAAGTGGCTGGGTCTGTGTTTACTGAAGCATCATTCACTTTCTGTTGATTCCCCATTTTCTTTGTGAAGACATTACTATTATTAGCCTATTCAAAATGTTAATAAGTTGTTAAATGAGTCAACGAATTAGTTATATTTCCTTCTTGCAGTAACTAAGTAAATAATATTTTTACATATTACTTTAGGAAATCCTAAGAAGTCCACAAAAGCTGCTCTTGTTTTAAATGCCAACAAAGACTAAAGTTATACACATCATTTTCCTCACTGACCTAAATGTTGCAAAAGAAATATACCATATTTTGCTTTTTCTTATAAACTCATCAAAACACCACCAAAATAAGTCATTCACAGAAATCTACTACAAAGTTATAATGTACTCAAAAGGCCCCAGGCCAAATTCATACATGGGGATGAGTCATACTTAAAGTATCATATTTTTTCACAAAACCCTTCCTACTTTACTACATGTGTTTCTTGCTTGTCTCCTCTGATTTAAAAAAGTAGGACCAGGAAAGTATCATATGCATCATATTCAGGTTTTAACTATGTTTCTTCTACATTTCCAGGAGTTCCGCAGATAGCAAGCCCTGAATTTAAGGACCCACATTGAAACATACATACCTCAAAATAAAAACATTTTCTTGGCTGTATTACAAATCTACCTTCCTATTCTCAAATGGAATACAAAAGAATTAGCTAACACTCTTTAACTGCTCCTTATCTAATAGGAATAGGAATCTTCCTAATATGAGTAGGAAGAACTTGCCAATTACAACTGAGAAACCATCTAAGACCAAGGGATGACTAATGGTGAACTCCAATGAGAATAGATGTCATTGTCACAAGAGTCAATAATAAGTATTGAGTTTTAAGTGATAAAGATATTCATCAAGAACTTAAGAGGGAAATTATCTAGAAAAGAGGACTGTTTTTTCTCTTTGTTTTTTCCTTGCTGCTGCCCTTGCTTCCTTTGTTGGCTGTCCAGTAAATTAAAATTCCAGACTTTTTTAAAGAAGAGTTATGACAATATTCGGCCAATGACTTGAAATCAAGCAGAGATAAATTATATTTAAAAGGTTAATATTTAGAATATTACAAATTTGATTTTCGAATAAAAATACTAACAAGATATTTTACTATGCGTAAATTTAATGATACTTACTGATTGATCTGAAAGTTTGTTTATTTGTTTTTGGAGTCTTTGGCATTCCTTAAATTTTTCTTTATAATGGTCTGCAGCCATCTGAAGACGGAGTTTCAGATCTTCAACTTCTCTTCTTAGTTCATGTTCCAGTGTATCAGTCTTGTCCTAGAAAGAAACAAACATTCTAAGAAAAAAATAAAAATCTGGTATCTCCTAATGTTAATAGTAACCTCAACTTCAATCTTACTTTTTTCTTTTTTTTTCTTTTTTTCTGAGACAGAGTCTTGTTCTGTCACCCAGGCTGAAACACAGTGGCCCAATTATGGCTCACTGCAGCCTTGACCTCCTGGCTCAAGCAATCCTCTTGCCTCAGCCTTCTGACTAGCTGGGACTACATGTGCACACCACTACACCTGGCTAATTTTTGAAATTTTTTTGTAGAGATGAGATCTCACTATGTTGCCCAAGCTGGTCTTGAACTCCTGGGCTCAAGCTATCTTCCCACCTCAGCCCCCCAAAGTGCTGAGATTATAGGTGTGAGCCACTGCTCCCGGCCACTTTTTTCTTTATTTTGGGATTTTGGTTACAGAGCAACACAGGGTCTCTTGTTAAGTCCAGTTTTACATTCTTAGGACTAAGGTTCATTTAAAAAACTAGAGAAAAATAATCCACCTCCTGAAGAGCAATTATTAATCTCTTAAACAACCATAATACTGTTTTATACAGCTAGTAAGAAATTCCAAACAAAGCAATACATATCTGACATCAACATATTTAATAGGGCAGCTTTCACCAACCATTAAGAATTCGCTCACAGCAGTTTTTCTTACAGCATACATTAACTGTAAACCCAGAAGTCACAATGACTAAACAAAAGGAATGAAAATTTAACATTCTCTGATCAGAAATCTGGCCTGCCTTATTTTAACACAATTTACAATTTTGTGAGATTACAGTGGTTTTTTAAATCAAAATGCAAATTCAAAGTTAACTTGCTTTACCTGATCTTTTTTCATAGCACTTAGTTTAAGTTCTGCCACTGCATCAGCTAACTGCTTTTTCACTTTCTCATTTTCCAAGCGTGCAGTATGCAGGTCTGCCATTGTTCTGTCTCGTACGTTGACAGCATCACTAAGTTCTTTAGCCAGAAAGACAACTTCTTGCCGAGTTGCCTGAACCTGTTCCTCTGCTTTACGAAGTTGCTCCTTTAAAAAAAAATTATCTTCCTGAAGAAAGCAGATAAATATGTTTGTAATTCAACCACTCAAGTAAAAAACAGAAGCAGAAACAATTTTCGCATATTTCAACAGGGCCAAAATTTTAGATATTGATTTTTCTACTCATGACTTACAGAGTACACGCCTACAAAAAACTTAAGAAGTAACTTTGTTTTAGGTTCTCTCTATAACAACCCTATGTATTTCGTTTCACTGCTACTACTTCATACACAAGGAACCTAAAGTACAGGGAGTCAGACAACATACCCAGTGCTTAAGGACCTGCCCAAACTGAGGCTCAAACAAAAGATTCCATCCCCCAGAATCTCCCCTCCTAGAAATACTGACCCTCATTTTGTATGACTACCCATAAAAATCATTCCAAAAGCTTCTTTGTAACACCAAAAATTTTGGTTAAAAGATGTTTCCTACTTTCTCTTCTAAAAGACATCGCCAGGCGCGGTGGCTCACGCCTGTAATCCCAGGACTTTGGGAGGCCGAGGCGGGAGGGATCACAAGGTCAGGAGATTGAGACCATCCTGGAGAACACGGTGAAACCCCGTCTCTACTAAAAATACAAAAAAAATTAGCCGGGCGTGATGGCGGGTGCCTGTAGTCCCAGCTTCTCAGGAGGCTGAGGCAGGAGAATGGCGTGAACCCGAGAGGTGGAGCTTGCAGTGAGCGGAGATCACGCCACTGCACTCCAACCTGGGCGGCAGAGCGAGACCCTGTTTCACAAAAAAAAAAAAAAAAAAAAAGACATCAAATATAATCTAACCTATTTCATATCATTATAAAAACACAGAACAGATTTAGGCCTTAGTTCTAAAAACAAAATATTGATATACAAGTAGTAAAGACGAGCCACTGGGAAAATGAAAAGTAACGCATACTACTTGACAAACCTAAAAGTATCTTTAAAAAGCTAAAATTGCCATGATGAAATTATTTCCTTTAATATTAGTGTTTAAACATTATAATATTTAAACATTATAAATACAATAAATTTAGTTTATTCAACTTCCTGCTTGTAATCTCTGTACTAAAAATAATGTAAAATCAGGAAAAAAAGAGGCAACCCAATATTGGTTTCTAAAGTGTTAGCCCATTAGAAGAATATGTAAATGATGATTTTACACAGTGTTGGCATGGACATAATCTTCAGAGGCATCACACTAATAGATCTACCTATACAAATATTGCCAACTTCTATATGTCAAAGGAGAAGAAAAAGAACTAGAAGAAAATTATATGTAATATACTCAAGAAAGGTATAATAATACTTGACATAAATAACTTTCCTAGTCAATAGGAAAAGGAGAAACAAAACAAAAAAAGTCAAAAGTCATGAACATACAAAACTTTTTTTTTTTTTTTTTCTTTTTTTTTTGAGACGGAGTCTCGCTCTGTCACCCAGGCTGGAGTGCAGTGGCCAGATCTCAGCTCACTGCAACCTCCGCCTCCCGGGTTCACGCCATTCTCCTTCCTCAGCCTCCCGTGTAGCTGGGACTACAGGCGCCCACCACCTCGCCCGGCTAGTTTTTTGTATTTTTTAGTAGAGACGGGGTTTCACCATGTTAGCCAGGATGGTCTCGATCTCCTGACCTGGTGATCCGCCCGTCTCGGCCTCCCAAAGTGCTGGGATTACAGGCTTGAGCCACCGTGCCCGGCCAACTTTTTAAAGAAATAAATGCGATTATGCAGTAAAAAATTCAGCTCACCAACAATCAAATAAATAAGTTAAAACAAATGCCATTCACTTTGCAAACTAACAAAGATTAAAAACCAGTAACATTCCAGTATTTGCATGGGTTTTGAGAAACTGGCACATTCACAAACAGGTGGGCTTATATAAACTGTAACTGGCACCTTTTCTCATCAGATGTTTACGGCATTCATCAGCAGCTTAAAAATTCTCACAGCTTTTGATCTAGCAATTTTATTTCCATAAGTTTCCAAGAAAATTATCAAAGGGCAGACACAGGTTTAGCTTTACAAGGATTCAACAAAATACTAAAATAATGAAAAATTATTAAGAACCTAAAATGTCTACCAATATGAGAATTTATGATAAACTACAATATACTACTCCCATATTATCAAAGTCTGTGCAGTCATTACAAACAATACATATCTCATATACTCTTGGTGGGAATAAAAAAAATCAACAGAACTTTTTTTTAAAAGGTAATTTGAAAATAACTGTCAAAATTTAAATACTCATTGACCCAGTAATTCTACTTGAAAGAATTTATTCTATGGATTATAAATGTGCCTACATATTGCTATAAGGATGTTTACTGCAGGATGCTTATAAAAGCTGAAGACTATAAACAATCAAAAAACATATACTATACAGTTGTTAAATGAAGAGAAGAAATACTAGGCAGCTGTTATGATGTATGAAAAAGATCCACATGTATATCACAGTGCAAGATATCCATTTATAAATTTTTTAAAAAAGAAAAAATGTACAAATTCTAATTTGTGTTAAAATATAAATATACATATATTCATAAATTCAATATTGACTTATCTGAGAAGGGATGAGGGTTACATTTTACTCTGTACCCTCACATACTGTTTTAATTTTTTTATAACCATAACCTCAAACTACTTTTACAATCTTTTAAAAAGCTTTAGCAACTAGTACTCATTTTTCTCAGGTACTTCCATAACTATGCTTTTCCTCACAGAAGTCTTGCTTAAATAGGAAAAAGATGCTTAGAGAAATTTTTAGCATCTTATTAAATAACAAATAATCAAATACACTTCTCATGTTTGCATTGGCAATCTGTTACATTAAAAAGTAACAAGGATTAATCATTAATTCTAAATGTGATGCACTTCTGACATTTTAGGTATTACATTAACTATGTCTGAATATTTTTAATAGCAAATTACTAAAAATAACATAAGAAATAATGAATCAATCAAGGCAAATCTATATAATGGAATATTATGTGGCCATTTTTTTCAAATGAGGAAGATCTCTACGAACTGATATGGAATAACTAGCAACTTATTTTGTTCAGTGAGAAAAAGATGCAAAACGGTATGTATAGTAGTGTCACCTTTTTTAAGAAAGAAGAGGATAGGCCGGGCGCGGTGGCTCAAGCCTGTAATCCCAGCACTTTGGGAGGCCGAGACGGGCGGATCACGAGGTCAGGAGATCGAGACCATCCTGGCTAACACGGTGAAACCCCGTCTCTACTAAAAAAATACAATACAAAAAACTAGCCGGGCGAGGTGGCGGGCGCCTATAGTCCCGTCCCAGCTACTCGGGAGGCTGAGGCAGGAGAATGGCGTGAACCCGGGAGGCGGAGCTTGCAGTGAGCTGAGATCCATCCGGCCACTGCACTCCAGCCTGGGCCACAGAGGGAGACTCCGTCTCAAAAACAAAAAAAAAAAGAAAGAAGAGGATAAAGAAGTATGTATGTACATGTACACATGCATATATAAGCTTATTTTTACAAAAAGAAACATAAGAAGAATAAACTAGAAACTTATGAAAATATTTACCTATGAGTATAGGTAAGAAAAGGGTTTAAAAAAATAAGGAAAAGATTGAGACCTCAGAGTAAAATTTTTCTATCATTTTGACTTCTGAACAAAGCAACTGTTTTACATATTCAAACAATAAAATTAAATCAAACAGAAGAATAAAAGCAAACATTAAAATTAAATACAAACAAATGAAATTATATTACAAATTTATAACATATGTATGCAAAAAAAATAGTTCAACTTTTTTTTTTTTTTTTTAAGGCGGAGTCTCGCTCTGTCGCCCAGGCTGGAGTGCAGTGGCCGGATCTCAGCTCACTGCAAGCTCCGCCTCCCGGGTTTACGCCATTCTCACGCCTCAGCCTCCCGAGTAGCTGGGACTACAGGCGCCCGCCACCTCGCCCGGCTAGTTTTTGTATTTTTAGTAGAGACGGGGTTTCACCGTGTTCGCCAGGATGGTCTCGATCTCCTGACCTGGTGATCCGCCCGTCTCGGCCTCCCAAAGTGCTGGGATTACAGGCTTGAGCCACCGCGCCCGGCCTCAAGTAACTTTTGAACATGGTGATCTATACATCCTTAGTGAAACATCTTCTAAGAAAAAAGGGCTGTAAAAATACCTTAGCTTTATTTAGTAGATTTATTATTGGAAGTGGCATTGATGTAATAATTGTGAAACCACTGGTGTGTATGGCTAGATGGAAACACATGAGTAATAACAATGTTTTAAAAACAAGAGTTTTCACACTGGGAGAAGAGAGATAAAAATATGGAATGGAGCAAAGGAAGGAAGAATCCTAAGGTACTAAACCTGAATTGGAGCTATCAATATAAATTAAAGATGCAAAATACCCACTGAAAGTGCAAAGCAGCAGCCCCATAGTAGCAATAGGATCCAGTTCTTGGTTTCAAAATACCATTACCTACTAGAAAAACCAGAGTTTCTTGGAGAAATGGTAATATTAGGTCTGGGGGAACAACCTGAAGTTAGAACATACAGTTGTGCCACAAAGCAAGTAAGTATTCAAAGCATTATAGGAACATATCAGGACAAAAAAGCAGGCTTGAAAAGATTCCCCTGGTTAAATTCAGAACAATTTGGGTACGAAAAAGAATGATGATGATTATTCAAAATATGCAACAAAAAATCTGTAAGTACAAAGTTATATTAAAAAAAGAGGGAGGGGTGACAGGAACTTCCTCATTATAAAAGATTACCTACAAATAAACATAGAAGGAATAATAGAATTTTTTAAATCACCATTTTTCTATCATTAATTATTACCAAGGTAATAGCTGCTGCAGGTAAGGAGCATCAAAGGACAATAAAACCATTGGGGAAAGGCTGTTGGAGAACAGGGTGTTTGGCCGGGCGCGGTGGCTCAAGCCTGTAATCCCAGCACTTTGGGAGGCCGAGACAGGCGGATCACCAGGTCAGAAGATCGAGACCATCCTGGCTAACACGGTGAAACCCCGTCTCTACTAAAAAATACAAAAAACTAGCTGGGCGAGGTGGCGAGCACCTGTAGTCCCAGCTACTCGGGAGGCTGAGGCAGGAGAATGGCGGGAACCCGGGAGGCGGAGCTTGCAGTGAGCTGAGATTGGGCCACTGCACTCTAGCCCAGGCAACAGAGCGAGACTCCGTCTCAAAAAAAAAAAAAAAAAAGAATAGGGTGTTTATACAGATTGCTTAATAATCACAAAGAAGAAAAGAAAGGCACCTATACAGAGACAGGTAGGCATAACTTTAAACAAATTATTAAACCTAACATTATCAAGAATGGAACAAATCAACATTATATAATTTCTGATATGACTCCAACAGGATGGACAAAACATCATCTATGTCTTTTCTTGCAAAAATGTCTCACCTGAATCTAGTCATGAGAACAGACAAATCCAGATTATAAACATTTTCTCAGACTAGCCTGTCTTCTCCAAAAATATCAATGTCATAAAAAGTGTAGGGACACTATTCTAGATTGAAACAGACTCAAAATACAACAATCAAAATAATATATAGTCTTTAACTCTGAATCACAAAATTTTAAATTTTGGGGCAATCTGAATGTGAACTAACTATATACAAGAATGACTATTAATCAATGCTAAATTCTTAGATGTAATAATGGTGTTATGACTATGCAGAAGAATGTACTTGTTCATAAAGGAGACATGCTAAAGTATTTAGAGTAAATTATCATAATACTTGCAATTCACATCACTCAGGAAAAAAGGCCATATAAATGGGGGAGATAAAACAAAGAAAAGCAAAATATTTTAGCATACATTAGTATACACTGTTCTGTTCTTCCAATTGTTTTGTAAATTTGAACTTTTTCAAAACAAAAGGTTGGGGGAATTAAAAATGAAAATCATATTGCATACATTTCATAGGTATGTTTTACAATCTTCAAATACATATAGCAAAAGTACTTACTTTACTTGAGGTTGTAAGCAGGAAAGTCCTTTGCAGATTTTCCTTTTCAGCCAAACACAACTGCAGCCTGCCAATCTCTTCTTTGAAATGAGTAATCACGCTTTCTTTATTCCCATCTAAATTTTTTAAAGTCTGGACCTCTGACATAAGCTTGGTATTTTCTATTTCTGTATTCTTCAAATGTACCTGTAATGGTGTTTGAAAATGTCAAGAATATTCTAACTCCATGACCTAAGTTAGTCAAAGTTTAAAATACCATTATATTTCTAACCCAAAGATAATGAAAGGAAGGAAAGACATACTAGACTAGGATGTAGGAGACCCAGGTTCTGCCAAATGACTAGTTAAGCATGCAGGAGGAGAATGCAGCTTTTCTAAGCTTTTTTATTTTCCATAGAGATTATTCTAAGGCCTAACAACATTACCTGATCTCTAAAGTCTTTTCCTTTGATTTAATGGTTTCAGGTTCTCTTTAAAAATGCAAATAGATTTGGCTGTTGTTTTGGGGAAACAAATTATGTTACTTGGCATATTCAAATCTGGCATGACAAGACTCTGGAAAACTAGAAGGGGTACATTCAAAAACAACATCTCAAACAATTCCATTTTCTGCAAGCTAAAAGTACGATATCACTTAGTTTTAATGTGCCGAAAAATGTATTTGTTGACTAACCCAACTATGTTGATTTTCCCATGACTTTCGCTATTGCAGATTTGCTCCTAACAGATACACAAATCAAATTAAATAACTGGAATTGTAAGTACAGACCCCTAGTGTCCACTATCAAGTATATCTTACTTTGGTTAAGAGTACTGAGGAGAAATGAATTAACTTACTTCTTGAACTTTACTCTTTAAATGTACAGAATGCTGAAGGACTAATTCTTGTTCACAAGGATAGAATATTAACTCCTGATTCTCTGAAGGCATCAGCAGCCAACACCCTTGCAGCATCACTTTAAAACACTACCTGATTTTCACAATCATCAGGACATTAAACTGACTTAACAAGAAACGGACTTAACTCAGAATGTTCCTGAAATTCCTCATCTGGAATTGCCTTCAGGAAATGCTTATGACCCACTTAAAAAAATAAGTCTCAATCTGCACCCACAACATTATTAGTGACAATTAAGCTAACTACCCTATATTTCAGGGTTGCTTAAAAATAAAATAAAATCGCCGGGCGCGGTGGCTCAAGCCTGTAATCCCAGCACTTTGGGAGGCCGAGACGGGCGGATCACCAGGTCAGGAGATCGAGACCATCCTGGCTAACA
>NW_012114877.1:4171954-4207824 GCF_000951035.1 Colobus angolensis palliatus | reverse complement strand
GGATGGTCTCGATCTCCTGACCTCGTGATCCGCCCGTCTCGGCCTCCCAAAGTGCTGGGATTACAGGCTTGAGCCACCGCGCCCGGCCCTGAAAACTAACTTTTAGGGATGATACACAACATGACTGTGACTTCCTCCTTGCTCTCTCCTGGATCACTCACTCTGAGAAAAGCTAGCTGCCATGCTGTGAGGATATCCAAGCAGCCTATGAAAAGACCACTTCAAGAGGAGCTGAAGGGCCTCCTGTCAAAAGCCACGTGAGTAAGCCATCTCGGAAGCAGATCTTCCAGTCCCAATCAAGCCTTCAGCTGACTGAAGCCTCTGCCAACATCCTGACTGCAACTACACAAGAGACTAGAGCCAGAACCACTCAGCTAAGCTGCTCCTCAATTGCTGACCTACAGTCCCTAAGCTTTGGCGTCATTTCTTTTGAAGTAACAGGCAATAAATATGGCACAAATGCATTACCTTATAAAGTTCCTTCTCATCCTTCTCTGTCTTCAACTGACATTCAAGTTGTTCTCTTTCATGTTGTGCCTTTCTGAGTTTGTCCTTTAAACTGAGATAGGTATGATAAAGTAACATTATAATGTTTTAAAGTTTTAAAATTTTTATTGAATTTATTTTTTAAAAGCATGAGAAATACCTGTCTAACTCAGTTTCTTTTTCAATTGCTTTATGTGTTACTGACACAATGTCTTCCTCAAGCTGGAGGGCTTTGGATGTAGCATCACTGAACCTCTTCTTAAACTCTTCATTTTCCATTTTTAAACTTTGTGTTACTTCAGTAAGACCCTGAGAAGTGAGAAGGTATTTTGAGAAACACAGAAACATAATCAGTAAAGCAAATTTGCATATCTTTAAGAAAACCATGTATTCTTAGAATTTTAGTCCCACATTTGTTCCCTCCAAAATTGAGAAGCTAAGACTATAAAACCTGAAATGATAACATATATTTAAATTTTCATATACTAAATTAATCGATAATTTGTTTTTTGTTTGTCTGGGGTCTCACTTTGTCACTCAGGCTGCAGTAGAGTGGCACGATCACAGCTCACTGCAGCCTCGACTTCCCAAGCTCAGGTGATCCTCCCACCTCAGTCTCCCAGGTAGTTGCGACCATAGGCACTCCCACCACATCTGGCTAATGTTTCGTTTTTTTTTTTTTTTTAACAGAGACAGGGTTTTGCCATGTCACCCAGGCTGAAACTCCCGGGCTCAAACAATCCTCCTGCCTCAGCCTCCAAAAGTGCTGGGACTACACGCATGAGCAATAATTACTTTTTTTATATACATTTTCCCCCCACCTTCAGACTCTTCATGTACCCTGTGTGTTGATTTTACTAACTTTTCTCCACCAGGGGGCAGGCAAGAAAAATGAGGGAAAATTTTTAAAAATTAGTCACGACAAATCAAGTCTTACACGACACCATCGAGGTTAACACCCACTTTTTCTAGCACAGGTAACTAAGTCCCATCAAAGCACTAAAATATGCCTAAAGCCATGTTCCTAATGTTCTTGCCAGTGTGACTCAGACGCCTAAACAAATATTGAAAGATACTAAGACAAATACAAAAGAGGCAGTTAGTGCAACAAATTGCATGTATTTCTACTTGGAATATTCTACTTTAAATGGACAATTTATAAGACTCAAATATAACAGTGTATACAGGGAGGTGCTTTGTTATAGAAAACTATACAATTAAAGAATTGGTAAATTAAAATAAAATTATTTTTATTAAAGAACAGTTTTAAAATTTCTCCCCAGAACAGTAATACTTACCTACCCAGGAACGAAAACTTAAAAAATTATCATTCTGCCAGGTTAAAAGTATGAAACATTATACAGTATTTATATTTCACTTTAATTCACATAAAAGAACTCACCCAAATATTTTGATGGAATATCATTTTAAGTATCTTGCTAGAATATGCACATTGCTACATTATTTTATAGAAGTCAGATACACCCTATTGATAGATTTTTGTTCAAAGCAAATGTTTGTCTGACTGAATTTGTAACACTAACCAAAAACTGTTGTACAAAATGCTTTTTTTGTTCCAATGCCATAATACCAGAGAAAAAACAAGTAATATTTATTTCCTCTGCAATCATAATGATTGCTGTGAAATTGGGCACATTTTCAGGATTTGTTGTGTTGATTTATAAAGACACCCAGAGAGGTTTCTAAATAAAGTTTACATTTTTTTTCATTTTTAGTTTTACCAATGCTCTCTTGGCACTGCAAGTACACTACAGATTTAACCCAAGTATTTCTCCCTAGGACAAAATTAGCTTCCAATCCTGCAAGTAATGAAGCCCTATAATGGGTATACAGCATTCTACAAAACGCATAGGAAAAAAGAAAAAAATCACTAGCAACTGAATGTAAATTATGAACTAATTGCTTTGAGTCAGTTAACTTCACAGTGAATTATATATTAACTCTGACTACAAGCGTTTAGATTCTTTCTCTGGTGCCCATAAAGGCACCTGATAGCTTCTCAGCATCCAAGCCTCCTTTCAAAAGACATGAAAAAGATCAAGTAAGGATTAGTCTTCAGGCCTCTAGTTTTCACATCTGAGTTAAGCATAAGCATCTTCAATGTGGCTCAGTCCTCCTTAGCACGAAAAAGTTAAGAGCTTTGCCATTTCAGACAACTAGGAATCATGCTTTCAAAAATTAACTTTAAAAGAGTAAAATCTAAATCACAATTTTTCTAAAACACTTTTGGTCACCATTTGTAAATCATACCAAAAGCACATCATAATTCTAATATTAAAACAAAGAAAACCTCCATCAGATAATTAAGCCTGCTGAATTGTATACCAATAAGAAAACAATCATAAAAATTGGGGCAAAGGGAGATAGAGAGATGTGAGTACTTCAGATTCATGCAGGGACTTTTCCTCTCACTCCTAAACTGAAAAATCACTGTTTCCAAGAGCCACTACTACCAATTCCCATAAGTCGTAACTCTCACATATGAATAACCAGATAAAAAGATTATGAATCATTCATCTAGGTGGCTAAACACATTTTAAAAGTATTTAAAATAACAGAGCACATTTATTCTCATGTTAAAAAATAAAATTCTGATTATAAACAAAAGCATATGAAGAAACCAGATATAGTATCACTAACAATTATCTAGAAAAAAGGAATGGTATTCTAGATTCACACACATACAGAGTAAAATTTAGTAAACTAGCAAGTGAACACTTTAAATAGCAAATTATTGACAAAACAACTATTTATGAAAATTGCTAGTCACATTATAAATCAAATCTCACTCATTTTACTTAATCTGGCTTTTCTCAAACACCCTACTTTTGAAATCAACTAAAATACCAAGTTATGATGACAGCTACACAGACTATAAATGCATCTTCTCTGGTTTCTGGAAATCCACCAGACAAAAATAACAATATTTGGCCAGGTGTGGCAGCTCACATCTGTAATCCCAGCACTTTGGGGGGCCTAGGTGGGTGGATCACCTGAGGTCAGTAGTTCAAGACCTGCCTGGCCAACATGGTGAAACCCCATTTCTACTCAAAATACAAAACAAAAACAAAAACAAGAAAAGTAGCTAGTCGTGGTGGTGTGTGCCTGTAGTTCCAGCTACTCAAGAGGCTGAGGCAGGAGAACTGCTTGAACACAGGAGGCGGAAGTTGCAATGAGCCTAGATCACGCCACTGCACTCCAGCCTGGGTGACAGAGCAAGACCCCATCTCAAAACAAAATAAAATAAAAAAAGAAAAGAAAACAAAAACTTTTTTGAAATCGAAAAAAGCTTACGGAATTTGGATACAAATAGAGTATTTTTGCACAGCTGTACATGTTTGCGTTTTGAGCTAAGAGTTATTTCAAAAGAATCAAAAAGTTTTTAAAAATAAAGTTAGAGAGTGAAAAAGTTACAGTAAGCTAAGGTTAATTTATTTTTGGAGAAAAAAATTTTTTATAAACTTAGTGTAGTCTGGCCAGGTGCAGTGGCTCATGTCTGTAATCCCAGCTTTGGGAGGCCGAGGCGGGCAGATCACCTGAGGTCAGGAGTACGAGACCAGCCTAACCAACATGGTAAAACCCTGTCTCTACTAAAAACATAAAAATCAGCCAGGTGTGGTGGCATGCACCTGTAATCCCAGTTACTCGGGAGGCTGAGGCACGAGAATCACCTGAACCCGGAAGCCAGAGGTTGCAGTGAGCCGAGATCACACCACTGCACTCACTGTACTCCAGCCTGGGCAACAGAGCAAGACTCCATCTCAAAAATAATAATAATAATTAATTAATTAGTGTAGTCTAAGTATACAATGTTTATAAAATCTACAGTAGTATACAGCAATGCCCTGGGCCTTCACGTTCACTCACTACTCACTCAGTGAATAACCTAGAGCACTGCCAGTCCTGCAAGTTCCATTTGTGGTAAATGCCCTAAACAGGTATAACAAATTTTACATTTTATACAATATTTTTACTGTACCTCTCCTTTTCTAAGATGTCTAGATATGTTTAGATGCACAAATATTTACCATGTGTTACAACTGCCTACAGTGTTCAGTACACTAACATGCCCTACAGGTTTGTAGCCTAGGAGCAATAGGTTATACCATATAGCCTAGTTGTGTAGTAGGCTATACTATCTAGGTTTGTGTAAGTACACTCTATGATGTTTGCACAAAGAGGAAATCACCTAACGACCCATTTCTCAGAACATATCCCCATTGTTAAGTGATGCATTACTATAGTAAAAAATGTAATGAGGGCTACCTTCAATTCACTGAAAAATCTGCTATGAACAAATGCACTTAAATTCAACTTTTATAGAAAATAACAGATCCAAGCATTATTTTTGTGGCTGGAGTGAAGAGGAGGGGGAAGAGAGACAGGCTACAAATATACTAGTGTCTAAATAATTTCCTGAATATGAATTTATTCCACAGACTACTGATTTTTTTTTTGAACATTAGGTTTCATATACATTTTTAAAGAGTTAGGGAATAAGTACAAAAATTTAAGGTAGTATAACTTAAATTATCTTTTAATTAGATTGAATGGGAACTACTCAATGATGTACTCTTATAAAATAAACTATAAAAATGCTTCATTTTACAGTTCTGTACTTATCAATACAAAAATTATGGATTTAAAAGTATATAAATATATTGTAGAAATAATACATTATGAATTTCTTAAAACTTACTTTGTAGAGCAGGTACAATATTAAAGTAACTGGCTTGAAAGAAATATATTGCTATGAATACATAAGTCATAATCATCACCCCATGTATTAAAATTAAGCCTTTTGTATCTTTTCTTGATGACAATCGGCAAAAACAAACAAAAACAAATTCAATTAGATCATAAATTCAAAATTGGTTTTTGGCAATTCCATGTATTAGATAGTAAACGCCTTAAACTGCCTCTGTCCAAAACCAGGTACCTAATGCTATGATAACAATAACAGCTATCTTGAGAGCTACTGCGTAAGAAATTCTATGTGCTTTATGCATAATACATTCTCATTTGATGAGCACATGGCCTAAGAATTAGGAACAACTATGATGCTTGTTCACATGAGAGAAGTGAGCCACAGAGAAGTTAGGTAGTTTATCAAAGGTTACACAGCTAGTAAATGGAAGAACTGAGAATGATTTCAACTTTCCAATATTCTTAAAAAGTTTTCTAAAATAATAACTGAAAATTTTAATAATTGAGGTATTGAAATTTTGGTAATTTGATTTTTATCTACTCTTGATATGACCTTTCTTAACAGTGGTACTAATAAATAGATTAAGTTATAAGATACTCTTCAAAGATAATTTCCAGATCTCATTCATAAACTGCTAAATTCAAAGACTACTACATTGGTGTTGTGTTGTGGCAGAGACTGCTGGTTGTCTGCCAAATTAGGATCTCCTTTCAACCACAGTAATTACATATCGCTGCCCAGCTACACTTTATTCCCAGCTTCTCTTGTAATGCATTATAGTTATCTAAATTGTCATCAGTTAAATATCAATGAAATTATATATATTACTTCCACCTCTAGAACTTACATTATTGATCATGCCTTGTCTAAGATCTCTTTCCCCTTTTCAGCCAACTGAAACGAGGATATGCCAGTGACTAAGTTTCTATCATGAAGACGTAAATTCTCTAGGAATCTAAGGGTGGGCAGTGGAATGATATAAAAGGTAACAAGGCCCCTGAATAATCATGTAAAGCCAATCCACGTTCCCTTCCCCAGACTTCAATGACTTATGACATAGACTGTTACATTAACAACAACAACAAACACTTTACACTGTTGGATTTCTTTGTCTTCACTCTAATTCGTTATTTATCCCTGACTAGTATTCAAATCAAGTAACCCATCTGATACACTGCCATTAAGACAAAAAATTAAATTGGCTATGTAATAAAGTATAAGATATGCACCACTGATCATACCCAAATTCAACTACTATTGCAAATTACTTTAAATATCTGATTCTTGAAGAGAAAATGTAGCAACTAAAAGCCAAAAATAAGGAAATTACAAAGATAGTTCAAACATTGCTATGATACTAAGTATACTTAATCTAAAAACAGCCAATTTGAAGGGCAACAAATACATATGATAGAGGATCTCAAAATAGTAAAGCACTTGTCAGAAAAATATTTGCCTCAAAAATCAAAAATGTAGATATGAGCCAAGCACACTGGTGCACACCTGTAGTCCCAGCTACTTGAGAGGCTGGGGTGAGAGGATGGCTGGAGTCCAGGAGTTTGAGGCCAGCTGGGAAACATAGTGAGGCCTTGTCTCTATATTTTAAAAAAATTTTTTACATCAAGATACAGAATATTATTAAGCAATAAAAAGAAACAAAGTACTGATCTATGGATGAACCTCAAAATCATTATGCAAATGCAAAAAAAAAAAAGGCAAATATAGAGACACAGAAAGCAGACTCATGGTTACCTAGGGATGGAGACAGGGGTATGTAAGGAGTGACTGTTAACGGACTCAAGGTTTCTTTGGGGGACGATAAAAACCATCCTAAAATTAAATTGTGGTGATGGTGGCATGACTCTGTAAATACACAAAAAACCATCCAATTGTATGCTTTTTTTCTGAGACGAAGTCTTCTGTCACCAGGCTAGAGTGCAGTGGCACGATCTCAGCTTACTGCAACCTCCACTTCCCAGGTTCAAGCAATTCTCCTGCCTCAGCCTCTCAAGTAGCTGGGACTACAGGCATGTGCCACCACACCCACCTAATTTTTGTATTTTTAGTAGAGACAGGTTTCACCATGTTGGCCAGGATGGTCTCCATCTCTTGACCTCGTGATCCGCCCACCTCAGCCTCCCAAAGTGCTGGGATTACAGGTGTGAGCCACCGCACCTGGCAAACTGTACATATTTTTTAAAAATCAAGATAATTGACGTTAATATAGGTTGGCTTTTGGATGCTTGCTTTCTTTTATATCTGCAACTGAGTAATCCTGGGTACAATCTTACAGAACCTATCTATATTCTTGAGTCCAATAAAAAGCATATTAAATAAAAGTCCACGTTTGTTAAACTAACAAACGTTTGTTAAACGTGTAAACTATTACACGTTTGTTAAACTAAGTAATATAAAGTACAAGCAGCTACTCAAGAGTGTGACTAGGGGAACAGTACTAGACCACCGACAGTTACCAGGCTATATCAAGACAAGACACTTATAAAAAATATAAATCAACTACATCACTAACCACACTGTTGGGTTCACCTAATAGCTTTTCACAGCAATACTTTCTCAATGAAGGAAGTAATGCATTTACATACATTGCAGTGTACATTCTTCATTCCAACACAGACCAGTAACAAAGTTTCTGAACCAGCTACTTTGAGTACCATGGAAAAGAAAACTAGGAACAGAAGGCCAAATACATGTAGAAAAACCATACAGGCTTTTAAACCTGGGTACCTAGAATACCAGATAATTCAAATCACTTGAGAAAGAACATCTTGGTTCCTCTAAATAAACATTTCTCCTGATAGCAACTCTAAAACACACAAATAGATGCAACTAAAATAATGCCAAGATAGAGTAACAAGAACTGAATGAACTCTACCACCTGAAAACTAAAAAAACTGAATGAAGAACAGCTCTCAAGCCACTGGACGTCAGGATAAAAGGTTAGTGATCCCCAAAAGAAAAGAAACAACACAGGTCATCTCTATAACTGCTCTAACTTATTACTGTCTAGAGTGACTTTTAAGGCCACAGGGCAAAGAGGGCAAACTCAGGCAGAATCCAGTGGTCTCCCTGAGTTATGGGGAGAAACTGATAATCTAGGAAAGCTAAGGAGAATAGAGTTTTCAGGACAGAGTACCAGAGAAGGATCATGTAGAAAAAGAACTCAAGAGATCTGCAAGGAGTCCCCCTCAAGTCTTGAGCTGATTACTGAACAGCATATGCATGTGAGGAAATTAACCCAGGCTGGAGAAAAAAATTACCCAAAAAGGACTACAGGGAACAGTGCCTGGAACTCAAAAAGGGCCAGGAATAGTGGTTATTCCTACCAGGTAGAATGGAAAAACTCATAATTCATGGGAGAACAATTACAGTATAGTCTTTCCTCAGTAGTGGGGAGAGAGTAACCCCAATCTAAAATGCTGCTCTGGTACCACCAAGCAAAGCGTGAAAACAAGGCTCAAAAGGATCAAACTGTTGCCAAGTAATTAAACCACATCCCAGAACAAACCTCAAGAATATTTTTAGGAATATAAAAAATATCCCAACACCCAGCAAGGTATAATTCACAATATATGACATCCAATCAAAAATTACTAGGCATGCAGAGAGGCAGAAAAATATAACCCATAGTGAGTAGAAAAGCCAATCAATCAAGACTGATACAGAAATGAGCCAGATGATCAAGTTAATGAATAGACATTTAAACATGTGTATTCCATATGTTCAAGAAGCTAGAAGAAAATTGAACACAGTATACACAGAAACATGAAAGACATGAAAAAGACTCAAATCAAATTTCCAGGAATGAAAATGACAATGTCTGAAATAAAAAATATATATACACTGGATAGGACTAATGGCAGATTAAATATTGCAAAGAAAAGATTAGTGAACTTGGAGACATACAAAATTTAACCATTTAAAATGAAACAGAGAGAAAAGAGACCAAAAAAAAAAGGCATGAGTGGAAAAAAAAAGCACGAGTGAGCTCTGAAACAACTTTAAGCAACAAAACATATGTGTACTCAAGTCCCTGAAGAACAGGAAAGACAGAAAAAACAGCTGAAGAAATAATGGGCTAAAATTTTCAAAATTTAATGAAAACCCTAAGTATACAGATACAAAAAGGTCACTGAACCCCAAGCATAAAAAACAAAGAAAATAAAGAGGACACAACATAATCAACTGCTTAAATTCAATGATAAAGAGTAAATCCTAAAAATAGTAAGAGGGGAAAAAAACACATTAAATACAGAGGAAGAAAAATACCAATGACATTGAATTTCTCATCAAAAACAATAAATGTGAGAAGAACCACATTTTTAAAAGACTCAAATACAAAAACTATCTATCTAGAATTCTATACACAACAAAAATCTCTTTTAAAACTAAAGGTAAAAATAAGACTTTTCCTAACATAACATACAAAAGTTGAACAAATTCATCAACAGAAGACCTGCACTACAAAAATGTTAAAGAAAGTCCTTTCAGGCAGAAGGAAAATTATACCAGACAGAAACCTGTATCTACGCATTTTACCAGGTTGGTTCTTTATAAGAATCCTCAAAATTACTTACAATACACTGAAGAATACTTTAGTACTCCAAAAGATGCCACTACCATTTTGAAGGGAAAATGGTTAATTCAATTTCCTAAATGTTAACGTACATTACTAGAATTTCAAATTCGAAATTTTATTAAAAACTCCTTAAGAATTATGTACCATGGTAAATTTATCAGTAAGCGCTTAACCAGATAAGCAAACAGCTGGGGAGAGAGAGAGACAGACAGACGAACAGACAGACTGAGAGAGACACTAAGAGATTTGATCTTGTGTAATGGTAGAAACTGGAACTAGTTTGTGTAAGGCAGGCAAACAAGAAAGACATTTATAAAGTGGGAAAAGCAAGAACAAAATAGGATCCACAACCACCAGCTGAAGCCCACCAGAATGGACTGAAAACTGAAGTCCATGTTGGTTTTTATTCTGACCCTGATAGTCTCAAGGTGTCTTGAGCATGCTGGGGTCCTTCCTGACAGACCTAACCCAGGAGATGGAGAGACTGAAAGAGGATTCCACAGAAGGTAGGGCAATTGCAGCCTGGCTACTATTACCTCATACCAACAAGGTGAGCCAGGAGAGAAGCCACAACTTGTATAAGCTACAAAAATGGCTGCTGCTTCACTTCTGCCTCATCTCATGCAAGAATCTCTCCTGTGGCTCATTCTAAGCAAATTACAGAGAAGGGAACTCTGGAAAATAAGTTCAGCCTAGCAAAGCTGACATATTACAAAGCTACCACCATAAAATTCCATTTATCAAAAAGAACTCCATTTGACTTAAGTTCTCGCAACTCAAAATTCTAAACTTTAAACTTTTAATGCATATGATCCTTCAATTGTATTATCAATGAGTTTCATCTAACCATACCATTATGTGTCCTAGAATATTCTGATAAGAAAAATTTCTTCTATAAATGAGAAAACCATTTCAATGACTAACATCCACAAAGACATTACATTACTGTACTAAAACTATATGCTAATTTTTTCCCACAATTTATCCTTTCTGAAACGGTGATGTATCTCACAATCAATGGCATGTCTTAGTTTACTTGGATTATTTCTTCCTGGAAGTAATAACATATTACCATGGCTTCTCAGGCTCAATGAAGCAAGATAATAAAGGCTTCCCAAAATCTTTACAGGAACTATTGATTTTCTATTAAAATTATAATCAGGACAATCTTAGATAAATGTAAATCAAATTCCATAAAATGTGAAACATAATTTAAAACGTATTAAACTATTTTTTTCTGGTTTTCAATCAAAACATGGTAAGTAAATGGGCAATGTGGCACAGTTATGTGATCGCTAGAGGGAGACAAATGACTGCTGAGTTTTAGTAATACAAAATCTTTCATTTGTTAGCTGTTACAAACTGGTATTTTCGTCCCTTTAAATGCCAGAATACCCACAATATTTGTAAAATGATAAAGTGCAAAATAGTGCTCTTTTTAAAACTTCTTAAAAGAACTGGAAGGCCACAGAAAAACACTAAAGATGCATAAAAAGAAAACACTGTAAATAGCTTACATATAGTAAGAATGATAGTTTTTATGTTTTTTTAATCCTTTTCAAGACCATAAAATCCCATATCCAAAGTAAAATGCCACCTTCAGATCCTTCTTTTGACTACAATAAAAACTGGTCAGAATGCCACAAGCCCCAAAACTCATTGTTACCTATTTATTCCACAAACACTCGATGAATAAAGAGACATACCACACTTGCATCTGTTATTATAAGCCATTGTAATATAGCAACAAAAACATCTATCTTGGTTTTTCAGGTTCTCAACTCTGCCACTTGTTAACTAGATGAGTTATCCATGAGGAAGCCTGAACTCAGAAAAACTACGTGACCACCTTTTGAAAGCAATTTCAATGAGAATAAAAAGGAAAACTCCATGTGATGACAAGTTATTCTTTGGAGTATATGCTGTCACTCTACAACAATGTGAAATATGTTTACGTTTTAGAGAAGAAAAAGCCAAAAAGATAAAGATAGCTTAAGAGGTCCACACTAGCCAGAGACGAGATCTTGCACATTGTCTCACTCCTATACCTATGATACTTCCCAAATACCTGGTGATGTCTCCTACCCAGTTTGTGAAACTTAAGAATCAAAACAGTATGAGTACATTTAACAGTTTGTAACAGCCTCCATTACATCGTTTTGGCAATATTACTTTAATATTCTCAAATATAATATAGTTCCAAAATGTCTTGAAGTACATTATATCCATTTTGTTATTCAAGTTGAAAATACAATTATATGAAAAAACTCAATTCATACTTTAGACTCCAAAAACTTATAAACTAAACTAACTGAAAAACTTAATAGGGGCACAGCTCTTTTTAGTCCTGTTTGAAAAACAAGATTCAAAATCATTGGTTCTCTGAGCCTCAATTTTAAATCTTTCAATTTCCAATATGTATCTAGCACTCCAAAATACAAACGAGAACACAATGAAACATACAAACTGCTAATTTTCACAGAAGTCTTTGATAAATGTAAAGATGGGGTTTTTAAAAAATACTCATCAGTACAACAGATTATTTGGCAATAAAAGGAATGAATTAATAATATATATTACAACATGGACGAACCTTGAAAACATTACGCTAAGTGAAATAAGCCAGTCACAAAGGCCACATATTATATAATTCCATTCATGTTAAATGTCCAAAATACACAAATCCATAGATACAGAAATTTCAATTAGTGGGTGTCTGGAACAGGGGGAAGGAATCGGAAGGTAAATGGAGAGTAACCACAAGTAAGGAAAAGCTTTCTTTTGGGGATGAATTTGTTCAAAAATTAGACTATGGTAATGGTTACATGATTTTGTAAATACATTAAAATCCACTGAATTGTATAAACTGGTGAACTTTATGATACACAAATGACATCTCAGTAAAGCTGTTTTGAAAAATAATCAATTAGATCAGCTCACATCTTTGGCCCTCAGAAGTATAGAGTAGTGGTTAGAAGCACTGATGGAGCCATACTGCTAGCCTCTATCACTTACTAACTGTGCAATCATGGACAAGTAGCCTCTCTGGGCTACCTCTGAAAAATGCAGACGATACTGCTTACTTCACAGGATGAAGTTAGCTAACATATGTAAAGCACTCAAATCACCATCTGGCTTTTATTAGATGTTATATGAGTTATTTTTATTAATGAGCCTTTTTCAAGAGAGGAGGGGAGAAATCTTCCCTTACAGTTGAACCAGAAATGAATGGAAAATTATCCTTAATAATAGTTACTTTTTAAATCTAGGATGTACATGAATAATGAAGTAGATACCACAAAAATCTAGGGGAAATACAATATGTAATTTATTGTTTCTCAATTTATAAACATTATCTTGTTTTAATCTATTCTGTAATCCTAGTTTATTCCTTCAAGCAGCCAATTTCATAAAATAACATTAAAAACAAACATATAATTTAAACCAATCTGTTGTAATAATCCCAACATATCCAATTCTTTTAATTCACTGAGTTAAAGAATTGTAATTATCAGAATTTCATTTAGTTTTAATTATTAGAGCACTTTAGAGTGATAAAAGTCAATGTGATAAAAGATAAAAAATTTTATTAATAAACAACTACAGACATTTAATTCACTTTTATTTTTTGTCAAGTATGGAATGGATAACAAGATAGTCATTATTTTATAAAAGAATCGAAATGCAATAAATTTCTATTATGAAGAAAATGAAGGTCTCTGCTTATTACATGGAGTATCCATTATAAAACTTTAAATAAAATTATAGATGATACATCAGAACAATCTTTCAGATATTCAACAGTTTATATACTCAGTACCTCAAATAGAAGACCTCTAGAACTACTACAGGATTCACACCATTAAATTTAACAGATTTAAAACAAATGCCAAGAAATGTCACAGATTTTATAAGCCATCCAACCAGACCAGTTTGAAAGTCTGGAGCTGTAGCAGCCCAGCAGGAGACTAATTTTGGAATATGAAGCAAATTCATAAAAAAATAAAAAATAAATTAAACTAAAAGTCCGGCCGGGCGCAGTGGCTCAAGCCTGTAATCCCAGCACTTTGGGAGGCCGAGACGGGCGGATCACAAGGTCAGGAGATCGAGACCATCCTGGCTAACACGGTGAAACCCCGTCTCTACTAAAAAATACAAGAAACTAGCCGGGCGAGGTGGCGGGCGCCTGCAGTCCCAGCTACTCGGGAGGCTGAGGCAGGAGAATGGCGTAAACCCGGGAGGCGGAGCTTGCAGTGAGCTGAGATCCGGCCACTGCACTCCAGCCTGGGCTACAGAGCGAGACTCCGTCTCAAAAAAAAAAAAAAAACTAAAAGTCCGTTGATAGTAACAAAGAGGAACTTTGGGCAAACACGTTTTATCCCCAGAAAATAAACAATTGTCACCACATATGTTTTATAACTTAGAGTGTTTTTTTGGTTATAGTATATATGCATTATACTTTTAGAATCTGAGGGAAATGCTATGAATTTCCACTCCTGTCAGATGACACTTTATATTTTAGTCCTTCCTTGATGATTCTCTGGTTCATATTATGAAAAGCAGTAAAATAATAATAGCTACTTACATTTAGGGAGAACCTCCCATGCATCAAGTACCATTCCAGGTACTTTTATCAACCTTTTCTATAATATGGAGCATCATTTAAAAAATCACTTTCAAGTGCCTCCCAGAGAATATGCCCCAATGCAAGAATGGCAGCAGAGAAGTAGTCTCCTCCAAGATTAGTGAGTGTCATCAAGATTTAAGAGTTGCCATAAAAACTTCTGCTGAAGACCTCTTCTGAGCACCAAGGCCACAATCTCCTACAAGTTTTGCTTCATTAATCCCCTGACCTCAGTCTACCACTTTAGTCTTGTCTGTAGTCCTTAACCCCTTTATCACCCGGAAAGGACAGAGAATGTGAGACTGTTTAAATCTCAGCTAATACTCAAATGAACCACAGAAATGGCCTGATGTGCGTATATATATGTAATTTCACATAAATGAAGGTCTATCATTCTTCCATTCCTATTCGCACAATCATCCATTCTTTTCTTGGATTTCAAAGTAATCAGAGTTAAAACCCCAAAGGCCACATTTCAGGATATTCTTGATCTCATGGGCTTAGGACATGGTGAAATGGGCCTTTTTCATGAGTTATCTATCTCACCTTGATCCCTCTGGCTTGTAATACAGTGGAAAAAAAAAAAAGATTGACATTACACTTTGGAAAACTGCCAAATCCAGGTATAAATCATGAGAAAAATATGTAAAGAATGGAGAAAAAGAGAGTAATAACTACACAAAGCAGCAAGAGAATTACAACAAATGAGTTAAAAAAAAAAAAAATTAGCTGAATGTCCTAATAGTCATGGAGGGCACATATTATGAGATTTCACTATATTTGAATATTTGGTATACCTGCTTGAAAGGTTCAAATGAAAAAAGTAGTTCCTTCACCAAATGGAAAATCCTACTCCTATAGTCCTACAGTCTGCTGCAGGACACTAAAAGTAAAACTGGGAAATACTTGCATATTTTTAACTAAAAAGACTAATGATAGAAAAGACAGAAGTGAAGACTTCACAGACATTTATAAGGAGATTTGTAAATGTACATAGTACTTGACATTATGTTCACCCTCTAACTGAAAAGAGCAATCCTCAAACAAATAGAACAAAGCAAGGAAAATCTTTTCAGAATTTAAGACTTACTTGTATAACATCTCTGCCCAGGTATACAATATATAACCACTCCACTGGAGTATAAAAAGTTTGAGCATCACAGGACTAATAGTTCATTTAGCAATTATTAAGCAATTGCTGGAGGCCTTGTTGAACAGAAAGATAACAGAACAGACCCCATCCTCAGGAAACAACAGCTCAATACTGTCAATGGGCATAAGTATATCCCACCAGCTCTACTATAAGTGAGACTGTAATATATATGATCACAGTCTGTGTAAGTTTCATCAGAACAAATTGCTTTTCTCGTGAAAATATTAAACAACTCAATGACTAGATAACTGTTTTTTCACTGTTTTTGGCTTCTTACAAGTCTATTTCTATTACTAATGAAGCCACAATGTTTTCTGCTTGCATTGTACCTGTCTCTCTTTTTCTTAGCTCAAGAAATTCTGCCAATTTTAACTAGTTTGTTTCTTAGGATAATAAAACATTTCTCCCATTAAAAATTTCAAAATTTTGTCTAATACTACATCTTATTTCACCAAATTACACTTTTTTGAAAAGTAATTTTAATTTATGTATTCTATTTTTCCTTTATTCAGTGCTTATCATTCTAATTGTATTTCTAAACAAGAACAAAAAATTTATCAAGTATTCTACAATTAGATGTAAAACATCTGGAAATAGTTGTCAGGGACTACCTCAACAAGCCTGGTACCAAAAGTCTAAAAGTATTTTAACCATCTTACAAACATAAAAGCAGCTGTGGCAGAAGGTTAATAGGAACTGACCTGTTCTTATATAAACGTCTATCTAAAAGGCTACTTTTCTCAATACCTGGTTTTTGCTTACTTAATTGGTTCAGCTCTTTAAAAAGGTGGGTTTCAGGCAATATACTATCAACTTCAGTCAGTTACACAAGACACAACTAACCTTTTGTTCCGCTTGCAGTTGGTCACATCTTTCCTTCTCATGGTTAAGTTCTCTTTCCATTCTCCCAACTTGTTCTCGAAGTTGTGCTGTTTCTTTTTCCAGAACGGCAATTAACTTTAACAGTTCTTCTTTTTCTTTCATGGTTTTCTCAATTTTCAACTATAAAGCAAAAAACTCAAATTAAATAGTTTTTTGCTTAATCCTAAAATATGTTATTACAAATATAGTTTTCCATTTCCAAAAAAAATAGTGAAGACATTCACAGAAAGAACTTTTACATTCTACCTACTTTATATCAATCAGCATTTTTTAGCCTTCAGTTAGAAAAATTCATCAATCATAAATTTAAACCTTCTTTTGGTTGAGCAAAGAAGAAAATATTAAAAGAAGATATAAAATGAGAGAACTGTATTATGAAGTTGGCTGCTAATCATTTTTGAGATCAAAATTTAAAAAAAAGGCATACTAATTTTTCCGTTAATTACAGGGCTTTCTGATCCACAGTAATAATCAGATACTCCAAGAGGAAAAGTTGTACCTCTTCTGGAATGCAAACCTATAAGAAATCTTTGAATCTATCACAAACTTATATGGTATATAAGGCCTTCATCTATGGAATTACTATTGAAAGTGCTGATTCTTGAAGACATCAAGAAATTTATAGTTTCTATATATAAAATGGCCTCTACTTGGCTAAATTAAAACACTCCTCATAAGTAAAAATACAAATTTTAGGACAAACATGCAGACTGTAACAATATATTAACAATATACCTGATTCTTACAGGAACAGCCAATAGTTCAGGAAAATATGAACTTCAATATTCTAAAATATTACTAAATTAATGGTCATAAGATAGTAAAACAAAGTTCATATTTGTCTTACAGGAAGAATGAAGACTCAGAGGGAAGACTTAACAAAGGTGGTATTATACATTTAACTGGTAAAATGTTTTTCCTCCATACACCCTAAATTGGTTTTCCAGGGTCATGGAATTATGAAATCAAACTGATTAAATTCTAAAATGGCTCTTATCAAAGTTGAATAGCTGCAAACTTTCTGAATGACTCTTCTATCTGTTCCAACAAATCAAACCAAAAAGCCAGGAAAAGTTTATTTATTCAATCATTGAATTTCTTTTATATCTTATCTATTTTTTAAAAATGATTTGAAGTAGATTGCAATAAATGGCATTCAATAAAGACAACAGAAAATTAGAACCAGGCAAGTATATTACCCATAAAGATTAATATCATTATTAATTTGGCATTAAATCTGGCTCAAAACTATCTGGCAGCTTAAAAATAAAGATATATCTTGACAAAGCGCAACACAGACTTTATAAAAGAATCACCTTTTCCAGTGATTTATTTAATTCACATATACTTTCTCGAGTTCACTAAAGCTTAAGTAGACATTTTAGAAGAATTCAAATTAGATAAGAACGTATATGTCTCATTTCTTGCCTCAATTTTGTATTTTGAAATATGTTAAGAATACAAAACAGTTAAAATTTTACAATGATCATCCAAACATCCATCACCTAAATTCACTAATTATTAATACCTTGCCATGTTTATTTTATCTCTCTTTATATACTTAAGCTTATGTATCCTTTTTTCTTCTAAGCCATTTGAAATGAAATTGCAGACACTTCACTCCTAAATACTTCAGAGCAAGCATCACCTAATAAGGACAGTGGCTTTAAAAGACCACCACTATTATTATAGCTAAGAATATTAAGAATAATTTTATATTCTCCAATAGGCCATAGTCAAATATCCCTCACTATCCCCCCAATTTTTTTTTAAATCTAGGATATAATCAAGGTCCACACATGGCAAAATTATGTCTCATTAATCACTTTTAATGTCAACAGGGCCCCAGATAATGTCTCACATTTGTACTAATTTTGTGCAGTTTTAGATAAAATAAAAACTTTAATGAACGTGGGGATTTTAAAGACTCATCAAAATATTGGTTAAAAAATTTTAATCTTAGAAATATTTACTTAAGAAACAGCAATTTTCGTTTTCTTTATAAAGTACCCTTTGCAAAGTAGGAAGGAGTGAAACAGAATGTGGTACGTCTCAATCTACTTGAAGAAAAAGTACAAGATAGATATGAATGCCAAAATGCCCATCACTTTTCTGTTGGAGGCCCTGAAATGAGGGTGGTCTAATAAGTATTCAAAAAGCTACAGTATAAATACTAACTGCATTCTTAAGATCTGAGCTTGTTTCAGCATCTTTGACTGGCATTCAAATACAAAGCTAAAAACCTTGATTATCAGGCAGTTGCACCACAAAATGTTTTAGTCACCCTATAAAAGTTACATTTCTTTAAGATAAGAGAGGAATTTCTGGAAAGGGGAAGGAAAGATATCAAAGAATTCACAATAAAAAATGATTGGTTCCTCCTAACCTAGTTTGACTGTCTAATAAAAGTATTATATCTGTAACCTCTTGTCTTTTTGCTCCAGTCTCAGTTCTTTGAGGTTAATAAAAGTAAAATCAAAGGCATTCAATATTTACATCTTAAAAAAATCTATCCAACTATAAAGAAAAAGCAATGGCTGCAATAGAAGAAATATGAATATAAATTAGCCAAAAATGTATAATCAACCAATTTCAGAAGCTATTTTTCTTATTATTATAATAGAGGGCACTATATATCATTAATCACAATAACTCAAATACAGCACTGTAATTTTTTAGGTATAGGATAAAGATACTGAAAAATGTGATCTTAAAATGAGAAAAGAAAGTCACTCTATTTTCTCTGTCAATGACTACTAAAAATTAATACATAAGGCATTATTAGACCATCTACATAGTAAATTTATATTGAAGCCATTATCATGACTCCATATTATATTTACAAAAACAGTAAATAGTAAATAGCTTTTTAAATTTTCTTTTTAAATTATGGTTAATCTAGGCTTATCCATTTCATCAGAAATACAACAACAGGAATCATTCTAAAAATGTTCAATCTAAATTAAGAGACTGGGAAGCTCTCCTGCCTCACTGCCACACTTTAGAAAGAGAATGCTCATGGTAGTGAAACCAAGTTCACATCCTTACAGTTAGATTTACTGATTTATACCATTATCCCAAGCAGCTTCATCCCCAAATTGGTAACATTCTACAATGAAATGATTACGCCACCACAAAAAGTTAGGCAAAGGAACGTAAGGAAAGCTTTAGACCTAAACTCTCCCAATCGGTACTTACTGCACTATCTACTATGCACAAAATAAGGACACGCCCTAGGGACAGTCCCTGCCACAGTGAAACCAACAGCATAATTATGGCCAAAAGATTTTTTAAGCATTTCAAAAAGACACTCTAAATTTATTTAGTTAAAAGCATTGGAATTTTTTTTTTTTTTTTTTTTTTTTTTGAGACGGAGTCTCGCTCTGTTACCCAGACTCGAGTGCAGTGGCGTGATCTCGGCTCACTGCAACCTCTGCCTCCCGGGTTCAGGCCATTACCCTGCCTCAGCTTCCCGAGTAGCTGGAATACAGGCGCCCGCCACAACACCTGGCTAATTTTTTGCATTTTTAGTAGACACAGAGTTTCACCATGTTAGCCCAGATGGTCTCAATCTCCTGACATCGTGATCCTCCCACCTCGGCCTCCCAGAGTGCTGGGATTACAGGCGTGAGCCACTGCGTCAAGTTAAAGCATTCGATCTTTGTGGCAACTCTCACGTAACCTTAAAGTTCTTAAAATGCCAACCAACATGAGCTCTGTTCTTAAAGTTATCAGTGAATCACTATCTCACTGTGAATACCAACCTCAAGAAGGCCTGCTTTTGTGGTCACCACTAACATGTCAGAATTTCCTTCATCTTCCATAGTAAGCAGCTCTTCAACTGGAGAAGAAGCTCGAAACTGGAAAGGTGTACTTGCTCCACGAATTTCACCCTTATGGGTAACATAACAGAACTGATAAAATTCTCCATCATCATTTGGAAGGTAATATCCTAAGAGGAAGTTAACAAACAAAATTATTAAACTTCCTATTATAAAATTCATGTTATTTCAATTTAACAATACTTGCCGTACCTCATTCCACACACTGTTCTTGGCACGTATCTAGGATATGTCCTTCCTCCTTTCACAAATTATCAAAACTAGACTCTTCCTTCCTCCTCAAAGTTAAAACTTTTCTTCTCTTAGGTTTAAGCTTATATTCCCAGAATATCCTTTCCCTTTGTATCTTTTAGGGCAAAACCCACTCATCTGGGAGAAGCAAGTATATACTTTACAATGGGAAACAGGCTGGAGGAGGAGCAAGTGAAGAACCAATATAAAAATCTACTGAGGACTGGGAGTGGGGATGGGAATATGTCATGTAAAGAAATCTTCCCTCCAATTTGACATTCATTACATGTAAATGAGAGATATTAACTAAAGGAATATGCTGCACATGTGAACTATATGAAGGCAGAAAAGAAGATGAGGTCTGCTAGTGCAGTATGGTAAAAATAAGCTTTAGAACCCAGTGCAGTGGCTCATGCCTGTAATTCCAGCACTTTGGGAGGCCAAAGTGGACAGATCGCTTGAGCCAGGAGTTCGAGACCAGCCTGGCCAACATGGTGAAACCCTGTCACTACAAAAAATACAAAAATTTGCCAGGTGTGATGGCATGTGCCTGCAGTCCCAGCTACTAGAGAGGCTGAAGTGAGAGGATCGCTTGAGCCCAGGAGGTCAAGACTGCAATGACCCATGATGGTGCCACTGAACTCAAGCCTGGGTGACAAAGTGAGACTCTGTCTCAAAAAAAAAAGCTTTAGAACCCCACAGCTCTATTCAGAATTCTAGCTCTACCACTATTATTTACTTAACCTCCCTGAGCTATAGGCTCTTAATCTGTTTTAAAAAAAAAAAAAAAAAACCAGGGGTGGTGGCTCAAGCCTGTAATCCCAGCACTTTGGGGGGCTGGGGCGGGTGGATCACCTGAGGTTGGGAGTTTGAGACCAGCCTGACCAACATGGAGAAATCCCGACTCTACTAAAAATACAAAATTAGCCAGGGGTGGTGGCACATGCCTATAATTCTAGTTACTCCGGTGACTGAGGTAGGAGAATCGCTTGCACCTGGGAGGTGGAGGTTGCAGTGAGCCAAGATCGCACCTCTGCACTCTAGCCTGGGCAACAAGAGCAAAACTCCATCTCAAAAACAAAAATTAAAGAAAAAAAAAGGCCATCTGTCTCAGAGATCCAAAATTTTAACAAATAGATAATATATTTATAGTATCTAGAATAATGTGTTCAATATTTGCCCCCTTCTTTCCTCAATTTGTTATCCCATTTTAAATTTTGCTGGATTACTGTAACTTAAAATTAATCTTTGCCTCCCCCCCAAAGCTCACACAGTACTTTTTATATTAAAAAATAAACATCTCCTATCGTTTCTCAGCCTTTTTGGCTAAGATCAAGCATAAAAACTACATACCTCCACAGTAAACCTAACATTACTAGTTACTATGTACATGCCTTACAACTACATCAAACCTCTAAAACACCATAGATACCACACACACATTGAGGGCACATATATGTGTACATATTTGTGCATATACATATTAAAAAATTCAGAATTCCCCACAATGACTTGTAAAAAGAAAACATTCAACAATTGTGAAACGAATAAACAAAGATAAATATCTTACCTTATTAATATCTACCCCAAAAGCTATAATCACTATGCCTGCTGTTCTTTCATGCCTTGAAATTTTCAGCCTCAGTTATTATACCTACTTTGCCTGATTTCACTCTTTAAAAAACAGCTGGCTTTTCTCCTTAGAAACTGAGAGGATAGGCTGGGCACGGTGGCTCACGCCTGTAATCCCAGCACTTTGGGAGGCCTGGGCAAGCGGATCACGAGGTCAGGAGATCCAGACCATCCGGGCTAACACAGTGAAACTCCGTCTCTACTAAAAATGCAAAAAAAATTAGCTGCACGTTGTGGTGGGTGCCTATAGTCCCAGCTACTCAGGAGGCTGAGGCAGGAGAATGGCGTGAACACGGGAGGCAGAGGTTGCAGTGAGCCGAGATTGCGCCACTGCACTCGAGCCTGGGAGACACAGTGAGACTCCGTCTCAAAAAAAAAAAAAACAGAGAGGAGAGGCAGTCAATATATAACATAAGATAAATTCTTGTGGCGCTTTAAAGCGAAGTAGCAGTCCACAAAAAGAAATTAGGAGGGGTGGAGCATGTCAAAAAAAGTACAGGAGCCCACTTGAAAAGCTCCAATGGCTAAAGCTGAAACAATTAAGTAACAAAAAAAAATACGGTATTAGACTTTATTTCACAAAAGAAATTAATGATTCCACAGAGAAGAAGACAATTCAAACATAATGATCAACTAATAAATACACAAGTAATGAACTTCATTAGACAAACACCACAATAATCGTAGGCAAGATGCACAGAGGGATACTAAAATTAGTGGCTGAAAATATGAGGAGAAACAAGATATTTCCACAGTCTCAAAGTAGCTCCCTTTTAACATGCATTAATTACAAGGGAAAAAATAATAACTTTATTTACAGTGGAGAAACCCAGAAGACACAATCTTAAGCCATTAAGATTATAACCAGTAATAAGATATATGGACATCACATACTCCCTGATAAAATGTACTGAGAAAGGTACAGTACTATTTCTATGGCATTCTTCCCAAAAATGCATAACTTCAATCTAATGATGAGAAAACAATGAGCAAAACCAAGATGAGAGCAAGCTACTACCAAAACAAACAACAACAACACAAAATGCTAACAGTACTTTACAAGAAAGTAAAAGTTATGAAAGATAAGGAGAAACCAAGGAGACTAAGACAACATGACAATTAAATGCAAAGAGGGATTAGGGACTGGATCGAAGAACAGAAAAAGAACAGTAATGGAAGCACTGGTGAAATCTGAGTAAGGCTTGTACTTTAGTCAATAGTACTATACCACTATTAAACTACTGTTTTCTTAAATGAATGTACCATGGTCATGCAAGATGCTCACGTGAGAGGAAGCTAGGCAAAGGGCATACAGAAATTCTGTGTACTACTTTTGCAAGTTTTCTTTACATCTAAAATTACTTCAAAATACAAAGTTTAAATAAGCAAATATCATAGACATGTATCTGGCAATATACATTGTTAAAGTTTTTAAAAATCCACCCTCCTAATCTCTACTAAAAACTTACTAATTCATACCAACTTCCAAATAGCCACTAGGCTTACTTAAAAGCTTAACTAGAAAACAAATATGCAGCATAATTAATCAGCTCTGGCATCAAGACATTAGAAACTCTACAAACTAGGTATTCAAGGTCTGACTCTTTTTTTTTTTTGAGACGGAGTCTCACTCTGTCACCAGCTGAAGTGCAGTGGCCTGATCTTGGCTCACCCCAACCTCCACCTCCCTGCTTCAAGCAATTCCCCTAACTCAGCCTCCTGAGTAGCTGGAATTAACAGGCGCAAGCCACGACAACTGGCTAATTCTTCTGTATTTTTAGTGGAGACAGGGTTTCACAATGTTGGCAAGACTGGTCTCGAATTCCTGTCCTCAGGTAATCCACCCATCTCGGCCTCCCAAAGTGCTGGGATTACAGGCGTGATCCACCGCGCCCGGCCTCAAGGTCTGATTCTTTAGAAAACAAAAACTTCACTAAAATAAACTGCTAAAAAATATCGTTCAAAACCATTTGAGATAGACCTAATTATTCAGAGCTGCAATTTAAAGCTGCCTGGAAAAACTGTTGTCAGATAGATACTGAAAATAAAATGAGAAAAAGTAAAAACAAAATTTTCGAGTCGAATTTTACAGACTGTGCCTTTAGTGTTCAACAAGATTATAATAAATAAATAAGGGTTCATTTAGGAAAACAATCACGTTTAGGTACTGTTAGATGTTTCGGGTTTTGCATTCCAGGATTCTCATGACTCATCCACAAAATGAGCAAAGTGATTTGCATTATGCTTGAAAGCCCTTCTATAACTCTAATATTTGATGACTAAGCTTTCCTTGACTTCCTTACGCAACAAAAAAGTTCTAGGCAGGCAGATGCTTTTATTTCTGAATTTCAAAACTCAAAAATGAACTGTTGAATTTTCAGAAACTTGTAAAACATATTGCATTTATGTTTAGTGCCCATGAATTTTGGAGACAGGGTCTCACTCTGTCGCCCAGTCTGGAGTGAAGTGGTACAATCTCGGCTCACCGCAACCCCAGCCTCCTGGGCTCAAGTGATCCTCCCCACCTCAGCCTCTCAAGTAGCTGGGACTACACGTGCACACCACCATGCCTGGCTAATTTTGGGGATATTTTTTGTAGAGATGAGGTTTCACCAAGTTGCCCAGGCTGGTCTCAAATTCCTGGGCTCATGCAATCCATCCTCCTTGGCCTCATAAAATGCTAACATTACAAGCGTGAGCCACCACATCTGGCCCAAAAATGTTTTTGAAGTATTAACAGAAATAAACTGGATGCTTTTCTCTCTCTCTCTCTTTTAACCACTTTTAAACTTATTGCTAAGTCCCTAATAAACAAATGCAATAGTCACTATAACACATTAAATAACTTTTTTTGCAACAGATGGAGTCTCGCTATGTTGCCCACACTGGTCTCTTAACTCCCGGTCACAAGCCATCCACCTGCCTCAACCTCCCAAATAGCTGAGATTACAGGTGTGAGTCACCACTGAAAAAATAAGTTAACCTGGCAGTTAACTTATTTTTTAAGAGGAAACCAATCACAATAAAAATGATTAAAAATAAAACAACAGCCATTAGGAAAGAAGTTTTAAATGTAACAAAACTGGTTCCAATACAAACTTAAATTTTATTATCTAAAAAAAGCTATTAAAAGATAAACTACATATATAATTTATAACATTTCCTTATCCAAAAACATCTATGAGGACCTAAATCATTGCCCATATTACACAAGCTTTATCCTCTGCATATTGGTTTCCTGGCACAGAACATAAGGAAATATCTTTATATATGCAAGCTCCAGGCACTCACAGTGCCAATTAATGTTTAGACCAAACATATGCAAAATTCAGAATAAAGTGAAAAAAAGTTTTTAAACAAACAGACCACCAAAATCCAAAACATCCAATGCTGCTGAAATGTGGAGCAACAGGAACTCTCATCATTCATTGCAGGGAGGAATGCAAAATGGTACAAGCCACTTTGGAAGACAGTTTCGCAGTTTCCTACAAAACTGAACCTATCATACAATTAATTAATTACATTCCCTGGTATTTACTCAATGAAATGAAAACTTATATACACACAAAAACTTGCACAAGAGTGTTTATTGTAGCTTTATTAGTAAGTGCCAAACGTGGACGCAACCAAGATCTCCTTCAATAGATTAATAAACTATGATACATCCATTCAATAGAATATTAATCAGTAATAAAAGAAATGAGCTATTCAAACCACTAAAAGACATGAGGGAATTTAAACCACGTGTTACTAAGTAAAAGAAGCCAATCTGAAAAGACTACATATCATATGATTCCAACTCTATGACATTTTACGGCAAACTGTGGGGACAGTAAAACCTCACTGGTTGCCAGGGTTTTACGAGGAGGGAAAGAGAGATGAGTTGGTGGGACACAGGAGACTTTTAGGGGAGTGAAGTTATTGTTCTTTACGATACTGCAACAGTAGGTATATGTGTTCATACATTCATCAAAATCAACAGAATTTACATCACACAGTGAACCCTGATGTAAACTATGAACTCAGACAATAATAGTGTATTAATATTGGTCCATCAGTTGTAACAAATGGAGTACACAAGATGTTAAAATTAAGGAAAGCAGGGAAAGGTAGTGTAAGGGATTGCAAGAGAACTACTTTTCATTCAATTTTTTCTGTAAACCTAAAACTGCTCCAAAAAAGTATATTAATTTGTTTTAATTAAACCATCTGAAGCTGATTAATCTGAGTCTAGTTATTTTAGAAGGCTGCTCTGCACGTGTCACCAAAATCCAGTCAGATATTGCCTGATAAAAAACAGGACATTTTAACTTAGATAAGACCATATCACTTAGATAATGTTAACAATTATTTGCTAAAAACTGTCTGCCATGCCACTGGTTCCCAAACTTCAACATAACAGAATCACCTGTTGATCTTTCCAAAATTCTAAAACCCAGGCCATACCACAGACCAATTAAATCACAAATGTGGAGGTGGGACATAAATTTCTGTATGTCTTAAAGCACTCCGGTGATTCCAAATTACAGTTAAGTTTGGAAATCACTACACCAAAGCTATGTGCATAGGCTCCAAGTTATGCTGTCCTTAAAACAGGCTGATGCTCTCTCTTAGCAACTATAACAAAAACTAAAACTCAAGGGAGGGATCACTATAAAAATTTTTGGCCAGGTGCGGTGGCTCACGCCTCTAATCCCAGCACTTTGGGAGGCCAAGGTGGGCGGATCACAAGGTCAGGAGATCGAGACCACCCTGGCTAACACAGTGAAACCCTATCTCTACTAAAAATACAAAAAAAAATTAGCCGGGCGTGGTGGCAGGCACCTGTAGTCCCAGCTACTTAGGAGGCTGAGGCAGGAGAATGGCGTGAACCTGGGAGGCAGAGCTTGCAGTGAGCCGAAATTGCGCCACTGCACTCCAGCCTGGGCAACAGAGAAAGACTCTGTTTGCAAAAATAAAAATAAAAAAAAAGAAATCGGTAATACTAGAAATGTTTATCCCAAATTCAAACTGTTTTTTGGTTCCTTTCTGAAGTAAGCATTTGCATGCTAACAAAGTATTTTCATTAAATAAATATTTTAGTCTAGTTTGGTTTTTTAGAGGTTTTTTCTTTTAGTTTGTTAAAACAAATTTAATTTTTAACATTCTGAAGATGGTAAACCAGATCAGATAAGGGAGAAATGATTTGAGGTTTCATTTTGAAGATTTAGGGCCAGCCATGGTAGTTCACACCTGTAAACTCAGCACTTTGGGAGGCCGAGGCAGGTGGATCACCTGAGGTCAGGAGTTTGAGACCAGCCTGGACAACGTGGCAAAACCCCATCTCCATTAAAAATACAAAAATTAGCCAACCGTGGTGGTGAGCACCTGTAGTTCCAGCTACTCAGGAGGCCGAGCCACAAGAATCGCTTGAACCCAGCAGGCGGAGATTGCAGTGAGCTGAGATTACACCACTGCACTCCAGCCTGGGTGACACAGTGTGACTCCGGCTCAAACAAAAAAGATTTACACGATTTTTAAATTGCATTAAAATATGTGAAAATGTGTGAGACAATAAACTTTATTTTAAATCATTCATCTCATAATCCCGAGCACATTTTTTTTTAAAGTAATGATTCATAAAATGTAAACTTCTTTCTGTTAACGTAAGAACATTCTTAATAGAGCCCATTGCTTAAACATATGAGAAACCCAGAGGAAAAAGTCTTAATTATTAATAGCCAGTCCCAGGGAAGAGCAATAAAGTCCCAGAATTTTTTTTTTAAACACAAAGGCAAATAAAGTTCTCAATAGCAAAGAGGCAGTTTTAGAGAATGTTCAACCTGGGGTCAAAGGATAAAGAAAATTCAGGTCATCCATCAACTTTAATGGTAAAAACATTATATTTTTATTTTTACTAACATTTAACTAAAATTTTAGCATGTACTTTGATTATCAGCATTTGTGATTTTTGTCACCAACAGGAATTACTTATATGTTAATACCACATTACAATTGTTACAGGTATCTCAATGTTATCTTACTTGGAAATCATGGCAGTGATTAAATCTGCCAAAAAAAATACATCTTGTTACACAGATTTTGAAGCACATGTATTAATATATCAAAAATCTGTTACTGTGATATTTTAATTATTTCAATATAATTGGTTTTCTTTGCAATTTTGTCTTATTTTATATTCATTAAAATATTATTCTGAGACAGAGTCCACAAACTTCACCAGACCAAAAGAAATCTATGACATACACAAGAGTAAGAATTCACTTTAATACAACCCTAAAGTCAGTAAAATTATAATACAAAATTACTCTGCAGTAAATTCTTTGATAGATCTCTGAGTGTTTTTTTTTTTTTTCAAGTTTTTAAGTTGTGGTAAAAAACACATAAAATTTACTATCTCAAGCATTTTAAAGTGTATAGTTCAATGTTAACCACATTCATATTGTTGTGCAACCAACATTATCTCCAAAATTCATCTTTCAAAACTGAAACTCTCTACCTCCATTAAACAATAACTCCCCATTCCTTCCTTGAAGGAACCTGAACGCCCTGTGGACCACCATTCTACTTTCTGCGTCTATCCCTACTCTAAGTACCTCATATAGTGGAATTATACAGTATTTTTCTTTTTGTGATTGGCTTATTTGACTTATAACATCCTCAGTGTTCATCCATATTGTAGCATATGTCAGAATTACCTGAATAAGAGTATCTTTAAAATTTTTTAAATTATGCCAAGCTAACACAAAAATGAATTTTATATTACTTTATATTCATTTTATAATAAAGGAACTTACACATGACAGAATTCAAATAACTATAAGTTCTGTTCATCATTTATGTGGTTTTCATCTGGACTATTTCCTCACCTCTTTTTTGTTACATTATTCTAATATCTGTTATCACTACTGTATTGTTTTCTCACTTGAAAAAAAATCCCCAAAAATTAATCTCTAAAACAAACCCACTCTTCAGTGAAAGTTAAGACAACAACCAATAACTTTTGAATGTCTACATAAAATATCATGTGGCCTACACTAGACAGTTATATTCTTAGGGCTTTTGCTAAGTAAAGACACAAATTTTTTTTTTTTTTTTTTGAGACGGATTCTCGCTCTGTCGCCCAGGCTGGAGTGCAGTGGCTGGATCTCAGCTCACTGCAAGCTCTGCCTCCTCGGTTTACGCCATTCTCCTGCCTCAGCCTCCCGAGTAGCTGGGAGTACAGGCGTCCGCCACCTCGTCCGGCTAGATTTTTGTATTTTTTAGTAGAGACGGGGTTTCACCGTGTTAGCCAGGATGGTCTTGATCTCCTGACCTCATGATCCGCCCGTCTCGGCCTCCCAAAGTGCTGGGATTACAGGCTTGAGCCACCGCGCCCGGCCGTAAAGACACAAATTAATTCAACTTTGGTACCCTGGACATATCTGAACAAATCATTACAATGGAGTACAACGTCTTTAATGGCAATAAGACATCTAGTTTCATCGAGTCCTGCAGTTTTCAGTCCTTACCTTGGAATGCTAGTACACAATTGACTGTTGATCCTTCCACATAATGTTCAGGCATAGGGGACCATAAAAACGTGTAATAATCACGAGCAGTACTCCATCCAACCTAAAGGGAAATAACACAAAAGGCAGGTTTATAAGCAAATAGTTTAATATTAGGCTCATACAGCATTTTTTAAATTGTATTTTACAGTTAAAATATATATTTAATATGTTTACAAATCATGAGTATTTTAACAAGCATGTCAAATTATTTTTAAATTAAACCACAGCCTAATGCTATAAAAATCTACATAAATTGAATAGTAGAATTTCTACTGTATTAAAAAGGAATTTGCTTCCAATTTCTCAAGGATAATTTATCCATATGATCAAATATAAAAACTTGTTTTGATTAAAATTTAATTTCACTAAACACAGCGAGTTTTTAAATACTTGTTATTTATTTTTTATTGACCACAGAGTATTATTTTCAAAGGTGGCACATACTGAATGTCTAGTAGATCCAACAGCTGAGGGAGTTAAAGACTAAAGAAAATTAATATTTAAAACATTAGACATGCATTACAAATTCACCTCTGAAGAATTTTCAGATATATCAAAATTCAAAAAACTTAATTTATACCTCCAATTTAAGTGTTTTATTTGTTTTACTTAGACATCTGCCTCCCCCTAAATCCACTAAATTCACTAATCCCTCATCTTTGGCAAGTCTTGCCTGCACCCAACTGGCAAATTTTGTAAAAAGACCTTTAGCACCAAGATGTTTATATATACACAGATAGATCACTCATGTCTCACTCAACACATTTTCTACTTACAACATGAATATATACATATCTCAATCCGTATTTTCCAGATGGACTATACCATGCTAAATATTGAAAACTGGAGATGTTTAAAACAGGTATTAGATATCCATTCGCTAGTAATATTACAAAAATTTATGCATCAGCCAAAAGCTTAGATTATACCTAGGATTCTGATTGGCTTGATTATAGACAACAGAATACTGAAGCTGGACGAACCTTAGTCACCTTTAGCCTCCAAAGGAATGGTTGAAACTACAGGTTATAACCCAGTAGGAAGTGATAAAACCAATTTAGTGGTTCATGACTGGCATTTATTTTGCAATTATATAGAAGAGAAAGTACTGGAGTACATTAAGGGTAAGTGTTGCACGAAATTTGGTTTCTGGTGTATTTGCATGCTGGGACAAATCCTACAATTTATTCTGTTCTGTGTCAAGGTAAAAAACATTTGACACTATTTATCTCTTTACCGATATGAAACCTGAGGAATCAGTGAACAAGTCATTTACCTCACCTGTTTGAACTAGTTTTTCCTTTCACAGTTGTTGGAAGAATTAAAGAAGATAATGAACCTAAAAGCAGCACGTAAAGCGCCTAATCCATGGCAAACACTCCATGAATGGTCGTTATTATAGGTGTAGTATTTTGTAATAATTAAGAGCATAGAGTGTGAGGTCAGAATACCAGAACAGATCATTTGCTAGCTGTATGGTTTTGGACAAGTTATTCATTTCTATTTTCTCCTCTGATAACAAAAACAGCCTCTAAAGGTTGTGTCTGTATTAAATGAGATCATCCCTGTAGAGTATTTAGCACAGCGCCTATCACGTAAGTGCTTCTTAGCAGCCTGAGAACTGAGCCTACCAAGAAGTTGGGGGGCGAGATACAATCCTGAGCAAAAAGTCAGAAATACAGAACTACACTTCAAACTGCTTTTAAGTAAGGAAAACTAAATAGTTCTTAAGTTACTTAGAGAGGGGCATGTTAGGCATACATAAAAAATAAATGTAGAAGTCTCTCAACCTGGAAAGACATAGGGAATGGGCTCCTTTGGGATGTAACTGTCTTATATCAAGCTCCCACATGAAAGTATGTTAGAGTGGACAGTACTGGAAGGAACACAAAAGATGAACATCAGGAAATTATGTAGGAGTCCACTGCAATAATAATAAATCTAATTAGAAGGGTCAATAAACCATAATGTGTCCAAACCAAAGGTTGATTCTCTGTTTTATTTTCCTGGTCACTGGGCTAGAACTTGCTTCTCAATGCTACAGGACACACTGAAATGCAAGAAATCTTGTCTTTTGGTCCACCATTACCAAGTGAAAAGAAAATTATTACACTTACAGTTGATAACAGCAATTTTCAAATATTGAAAATGGCAGGGAGAACATGGCAACACTTCGGACAATGGGACAAAATAGCCAGTTATCTGAAACTGCCAAAATATATTGCTTCTAAGAGATATACCTGAATCTAGTTAACCAGTTAATTGTAGTCACAGATACCATTGGAGGCTGTATGCATGTTAAGAAAGAAACTAAAGCAATGAATACATCACATACTTTAGTTTGAAGAATTACAACAGCAGTGGGCATCATTCTTGTTACTACTGCAAGAGCAAAATAAATGATAAAATGGAAATTAAACAAGGGTGACAGAGAAGGGAGAAAGCCACAATATATTCCCTTTAAATAGGATTAACATTTCAGAAAAACACGTTGGGTAAGTTTTGATCATAAAGAAAATTCTGAGAAAGAACATACAGAAGACCAGAATGACATCAAAGTTACCTAGAAAAAATAAAGATAATAAATCCTGGAGAAACACTGAGGAAAAGACAGAAACATTAGGGTGAGGAAAGCATACAAGAGACCAGTTGGAAAGAAAGAAACAGAGAAGAGGGGCTGATGTTTGGAGATGAATAAAGGGAGACAAGCCTTGGAGCAGGAAAGGCACTGAAAATAAATGAGCTGATTACATATGGATATAGGAGGATTCCCAAGAAATATAATTAAGTGAGGAAAAAAGCCCACAAAAAAAGTATAAAATGAGCCTATGAATTTTTCTAATCCAGAAACATAACAACAGACATCACTGGGGAAGGTAGGAGTACAATGGGTTGGAGCATTCATTTTCCTTCTTTTGTATACAATGTAGCTTCTAAAAAATCATGCTACCAGAAAAGTTCCTTTAAGAAAAAAATAACTGCAAAAATGCCTAGATATACAAAGGGAGTATGCAACATTGATTCAAGAGAGAAATATCATAAACAGCATAAATTCCTCAACGAGATAAAACGGTACAGAACTAATTGTAAGTGATTAAATGAAAAAATCACGGCATTAAAAAAGACATGAGATATGCCAGCAACATTCAAAATATATATATTAGAAAAAAGACTGAGGATGGGCGCGGTGGCTCACGCCTGTAATCCCAGCACTTTGGGAGGCCGAGGTGGGCGGATCACGAGGTCAGGATATCAAGACCATCCTGGCTAATACGGTGAAACCCCGTCTCTACTAAAAATTAAAAAAAAAAAAAAAAATTAGCGAAGCATTGTGGCGGGCGCCTGTAGTCCCAGCTACTCGGGATGCTGAGACAGGAAAATGGCGTGAACTCGGGAGGCGGAGGTTGCAGTAAACCGAGATTGCGCCGCTGCACGCCAGCCTGGGAGACAGAGCAAGACTCCGTCTCGAAAATAAAAACAAAAAAGACTGAAAGTCTCCTTCCACTAATAAAACAAGGCTGGAAGGAAATACAACATTAACAGTGCTAACCATTGATATTAGGTAGGGATATACTTTGGTAGTGGGACTATGGGACGTTTTAATTTTATAATTATAAATAATTATAATTATTAATATTTATATATATTATAATATAATAATTATTTTTTTAAACCAGAGGACTTTTTTTTTAAACAGAAAATGAGTGGAATGAGACAGGACCGAAGGGGAGACCAAGGCAGGAAAACAGAAGGAGGAGGAAAAAAATTTGAAAAGGAAAAGGAAAAACAAGGAACAAAGAAACAAAAGCTTGAAACAGGATATTCAAGAATAAAATCACTGTTTAGATCCACCTTCTAATCAAGCAACTTAGTTTTTCATGTGCTTGGCAGCAGGATGCAGTGAAAACAGTATCTTATAGGGAGGTTTTGTTTGTCTTGTATAGGGTAGTCATGCATTAGCAATGTGACTTTGAACACATCACATGACCACTCTGCACTTCCAATTTCCTCAACTATAACAGTATCTCGGAGATGTGAGAATTCCAATTAGAACAGTATCTCGGAGATGTGAGAATTCTAAGACTCTAAAGTTTAAAAAACAAAAACTCATGGACTTTTAATGTTACTACAGTAGTCATCCTTTATCTAAGGTGTCACTTTCTATGGTTTTAGTTTCCTGAGGTCAACCAGACCCCAAAATAAGTAAGTATAGTACAATAAGATATTTTGAGAGTGAGAGGAACCACATTCACATAACTTTTACTCTGGCTGTTTGGTTAAGTGAAAGATCTGATTATTCAAAATTAGCAACAGAGTTGCTAATGATGCAGGCCAGGTATCAGGTAATACAACAATTACATGTTATAATTGCTCTATTTTTAGTTATTGTTGTTAACTCTTACTGTGCCTAATTTATAAATTAAACTTTATCATAGGTATGACTGTATCAGAAAATTTTGTACAATGTAAACAGAGTTCATTACTACCTGTAATTTCAGGTATCCACCGGGGGTCTTTCACTGTAAGGTAATTTAATTTGTACTAAGCATAAATCTAAACATACACCAATTCCTCATGCTTATGTACTTATACAACTAAGACCAAATCAAATTCATAAACACAAAACAGAACAAAACTCAAATATAATGTAACATACAATGTTTTACTGCAATTAATGTTGGTTTAATAATAAAGATATGACATCAGGTGCAGTTCTTTTTATTTTTTTATTTGAGACGGAATCTTGCTCTGTCGCCTAGGCTGGAGTGCTCTAGTGCAATCTCTACTCACTGCAACCTCCACTTCCTGGGTTCAAGCGATACTCATGTCTCAGCCTCCTGAGTAGCTGGGATTACCAGCACGCACCACCACGCCTGGCTAATTTTTGTATTTTTAGTAGAGTCAGGGTTTTGCCATTTTGGCCAGGCTGTTCTCAAACTCCTGACCTCAAGTGATCTGCCTGCTTCAGCCTCCCAAAGGGCTGGGATTACAGGCATGAGCCACTGTGCCTGGCCTGCATCAGGTGCAGTTCTAAATCTTTTCCTATAATTTTACTTCAATTCTGAATCTTTTCCTGTAATTTTACTTCAATTCTGTCACTAAAGAAAATCCACGCTGAACTTATTAGCAACTCTGTTGTTAATTCTGAATAATCTGATAGCTCAACCAAACAGCCAGAGAATAATTATTGAATGCCAATTTACATAAGGTTCAAATCTCAGCTCCAATGTGTAATGGATAACTTTGAACAAGTCACTTTAATCTCTGGACCTCAGTTCCATCATCTGTAAAATAGGGAGTATAATGTTCAGATGAGAGGTGAACGTATAAAATAATAAACATAAGTTATATGTTTATTTTCATTATAATTAAAACGAATCAATCAATACTGCAGAGGGAGTAAAAAAAACTAAAAGGAACAAAAACCTCCTACTCAGTCTATATCCCTTGTTTGGCTTCACTCATTTCCCTACCCAACCTGGACTTCACTATCAGTCAATCATTTCAATAATATGCTCAAAACCACCATAGTACCCTTTGTCCTCTTCCCTTCCCATTCCCACCCTTTTCCAACACCCAGTTTGAATGACAGCCACTTCTGGCACTCTTGAAACAATTCCAAATGCTGAATCTCTCTGGAGAAAGTCATAAAATTGCTGCTTAGTAATCTTCTGGTTAAGCTACTCCAATTCCCTGTGACATTCTTCCACAGTAGCAAGGACAATTATCTATACTCAAGCCCTCCCCAACTTTTAACACATGACCTTGCTCCTCCTTACTGAGACGCCATAGAATGAGTGCCAGTCCTAATTCAATTGACTGTTGACATATCCTATGAATTCTATTTATGGATTATTACACACAACTTACTTCCTTCTCCACTTTAGGCTTTCACTATCTCACATAGAAAATTAGGATAGTCTAAACGTTCTCTTTACCTCCATTCTCTTCAAATTCCAATTTATCATACTCAGCACTATAAGATTAAGCTTCACTTCTAAACTTTATTACTCCTTACTTAAAAACTATCCCTCAAGGCCGGGCGCGGTGACTCAAGCCTATAATCCCAGCATTTTGGGAGGCCGAGATGGGCGGATCACGAGGTCAGGAGATCGAGACCATCCTGGCTAACATGGTGAA
>NW_012114877.1:4120740-4171824 GCF_000951035.1 Colobus angolensis palliatus | reverse complement strand
AGTGTTCGTTACTGGGAGCCAGCAGGTTTATATTGGCAGCATGTGCACGAAAACAGCTCTGGTTCATTTGGTTTTGATTCAGATAGAAGCAGAGGGCTAGCCTTTCCAGGAGAGTTGAATTTTTGGTTTGGTTTTTTAACTTTTAAATGCCCATATAACTTTCTGAGCCAAATGGGTTTTAGTTATTTTCCAGTTTGTCTGTATTTTTATATTTAATCATATTTTTAAGAAGTTGCAGTATTTACAAAGTATATATTTTCTTAATTATGACATGCAAATATTCATGAAATTTATATTAAATATTATGTATTTTCTGAAGGCATAAGTTTATTCTTAGTTGGTATAATTTAACTTGTATGAATTACTTGTTTCAGATTCACAATGACATCCTTTCAAGAAGTCCCATTGCAGACTTCCAACTTTGCCCATGTCATCTTTCAAAATGTGGCCAAGAGTTACCTTCCTAATGCACACCTGGAATGTCATTACACCTTAACTCCATATATTCATCCACATCCAAAAGATTGGGTTGGTATATTCAAGGTAAGAAAGCTTTCTGAATATGTTCTCCATGTAAACACTTTTAATTTTCTTTTAAAACAGATTGATAAGTAGCTTGTACTTGCCTTTTCTTAACTCTGCATTAAGACTCATTTTTGTAAACATCACCATGAAATATTTAACAGTGAGGAGTAGATAAAATGAATGTTGGGAACTCCATTTCACCAGATTTTCCTCTCTCTGATCAAAAAGTTTACCTTCACTTAAGGACTCGTGAAAGTTTTTTCAGAATCTTCTTTTCCTATTTTCTGTGTTCATTACCTGAAAAAAAATGATCTTTTTCTTTGGGTTCTTATATTATTTACTGTATTTTCCAGTCATTTGAAATTAATTTTATACAGCTTGACAGCCATGTTATTATCCCTTCTACTGTTGTCCTGCATGGCTTAAATATTGCTCAGATTGTATTACACAGTTTTAAGCGTATTCTGTTTGTATTACACAGTTTTAAAGTATTCTGTTTAACATGACTGAATAGTAAACTCTTTGATGGCAGGAGTTCCAGTTCTTATGTTTTACGAGTGATTTTGTATAATACTTTCTTGAAAATAAAGGTGATCATTACAGTGGTACACCTCACTATGCAGGATGTTTTCTGGCAATTTTAACTCTTCAGAATGTAGTGGAAAACCAAAACATAAGAGTGTCCTCTGAGTAGTCAAAATAATGTCATGAATGTCCAAACAGTAAAACACATTCACTTTTCTCCTGTGTTATTCTGTATTCTTCCTCAGAATCAGTTTGTTTTATTTTAGTTAGGATTTTTATGGGCTTGATATTTTGATTGTCTAATCTGTATAAAGTTAAACAACAAGGAAGAAAGAAATGAATAGCTGCTAGAAATTAGGCACATTGAAAGTGTCTAGAAGTAAAAGTCCAGCCTGATGGGAAGGCAGAAAAACATTTGGACAAAACAAACTTTTGGCATTTAACGACTTTTAGTTCCTTTCTTTGAATTCCTCATTTCTTGATGTTTCTGAATACAACATAATAGTTATTTACTGTAGTTATTTACCATTTATTTACTTTTTGTGTCAGTTTTTTAGGCTTGTCAGATCCCAAAATGGAGAAACATTCGTTGTAACAATTTTATGAAATCAGTAGTAGTTTTTAAATTTTATTTCTTATTTTTTGAGACAGGGTCTTATTCTATCACTCAGGCTGGAGTGCAGTGGTGGGATAGTGGCTTACTGCAACCTGACCTCCTGGGCTCAAGTGATCCTTTCCCTGCAGCCTTCCAAATAGCTGGGATTATAGACACACCACGCCTGGCTAATTTTTAAATTTTTTTGTAGAGACAGGGTCTCATTATGTTGCCTAGGCTGGTTTTAACTTCCTAGGCTTAAGTGATCCTCCGTGTCCCAGCCTCCCAAAGTGCTGGGATTACAGGTGTGAGCCACCGCACCTGGCCTCAGTAGTAGTTTCGATTTTATGGGAGATACTGGTATCAAGTTAAAGATACTGATTGAGAATTGGTGTTTTCTGTAGTAACAGAGCAGAATGGAAGAAAACAGAAATGTGATTGAGGAAAAAGAAGGGCATTTCCAGCAGGAAAATGGTACAGGTTGAACATCCTAAATCTGAAAATCTGAAATCTGAAATGCTTTGAAATCCAAAACTTTTTGAATGCTGACATGTGTGCTAAGAAAATGCTCATTGGAACATTTTATGTTTTGGATTTGGGATGCCCAACTAGTAGGTATAATGCAAATATTCCAAAATCTGATGACAAATTTAGAAATCCAAAGCACTTCTGGTCTCAAGCATTTCGGATAAGGGATACTGAATCTGTATAAGCAGAGGCTCGGAGGTAGGAATGTTCATGAGAATGAGTAAGTCAGTTTACAGCATAAGCTTCAGTTAGGGAAGTTGTGGAAGATGAGATTGGAGATAAGTTTCATTCTGTCTATAGAAGACCTTCAGTGTTAGACAGTTTATAGATTTTTTTCTAAAGGGCAGTGAGAAGTCTTTGTATATGTATGGGTTGTTTGAAAAATTATGTTTCAGGAAGATGAATTATTACCTTTTTCCTGCAGACTCCTTTTTTATTTCTTGTATTTTTTCATTTTTTAACAGCCAAAAGCCTGTGACTTTCCCTTCAAATCCAAACATCAGTTTTAACCATTTTATTACTTACATATTTCTAAATCCTTAATATCACTGCTCTAGTTCATGCCTTCCGTATTTTTTACCAAGACTATTGCAATAGGTCACCTGTTTTACCCACTTTTATTCTTGTCCTCTAACCTTTGTTTTTTAACTGCTCTATATAAGCTGTAAAATGGAAACCTGAACATGTCTTTCTCTTATTTGAAACTCTTCATTGGTTCTTCATCATCTATGGAATAATGCCAAGACCAAATAACCTAGAGCCATACAGGGCTCCTGTATAAGATTTAATTTCCAGCTTCATTTTTGGTCATTCCTGCTGCTGCTTTTTTGCTTTGGTAATGCTGAACTATACTTCTTTCATTGTGCACTTTAAGGATTGTAAGTTTTCTCTCAGCAAAAAAGAAAAAATCTTCTGTTTAATACTTTTTCCATCCTTTTTGCCAGGATAAAACTTTAAAACTCAATAGGAAGTTCAAGCATGTAGTAAAAATTTCAGGTAATACAGGAAGGCTCAAGGAAGAAAATAATCACGCTTAACACTTTTACCTAGTGTTAACTGTTGTTAACATAATGGTATATAGCTACATGTAATAAAATTACAAATAATTATACACATGCATAATGTGTGTGTAATAAATATATACACACATACTACTGATGCATGTGTGTGCAAACTAACCTTTCCCATCCATCTTCTAAAACTGGTATCTGCAGCTGGGCACAGTGGTTCATGCCTACAATCCCAGCACTTATGTAGGCTGAGGCAGGTGGATTGCTTGAGCCCAGGAGTTCAAGACCAGCCTGGGCAACATGGCAAAACCCCGTCTCTAGAAAAAATAATAATAATAAATTTTTAATTGATAGCTGTCCCAAGCAAATCAAATTCCTTAACACTTTCTCAAGCATACCACTTTCCCATCTTCATTCCTCCTCCCTTACAATCGCTACCCAGGCACTCTCTTCCTGCCTGCTTGTCAATATGGTGTCTATCAAAATCACTTTAGAGGGCAATTTGCTGTACACATAAAGTGCTTAAAAACATACAATGCCATAAACATGGTGATTCTACTTCCAAGAACTTACCTTATGAAATAAGTAGACAAAATGAAGACAGGTAGACATTAATACTTTATTACGTATTAACGATAAGCATTTAGCAACAATGTAAATTCCAATAAGAAGAAACTGGTTCAATGAATATATACACACACTATGATGCATCAGTAGTATGTGTGTACATATTTATTACACACACATTATGCATGTGTATAATTATTTGTAATTTTATTACATGTAGCTATATACCATTATGTTAACAACAGTTAACACTAGGTAAAAGTGTTAAGCGTGATTATTTTCTTCCTTGAGCCTTCCTGTATTACCTGAAATTTTTACTACATGCTTGAACTTCCTATTGAGTTTTAAAGTTTTATCCTGGCAAAAAGGATGGAAAAAGTATTAAACAGAAGATTTTTTCTTTTTTGCTGAGAGAAAACTTACAATCCTTAAAGTGCACAATGAAAGAAGTATAGTTCAGCATTACCAAAGCAAAAAAGCAGCAGCAGGAATGACCAAAAATGAAGCTGGAAATTAAATCTTATACAGGAGCCCTGTATGGCTCTAGGTTATTTGGTCTTGGCATTATTCCATAGATGATGAAGAACCAATGAAGAGTTTCAAATAAGAGAAAGACATGTTCAGGTTTCCATTTTACAGCTTATATAGAGCAGTTAAAAAACAAAGGTTAGAGGACAAGAATAAAAGTGGGTAAAACAGGTGACCTATTGCAATAGTCTTGGTAAAAAATACGGAAGGCATGAACTAGAGCAGTGATATTAAGGATTTAGAAATATGTAAGTAATAAAATGGTTAAAACTGATGTTTGGATTTGAAGGGAAAGTCACAGGCTTTTGGCTGTTAAAAAATGAAAAAATACAAGAAATAAAAAAGGAGTCTGCAGGAAAAAGGTAATAATTCATCTTCCTGAAACATAATTTTTCAAACAACCCATACATATACAAAGACTTCTCACTGCCCTTTAGAAAAAAATCTATAAACTGTCTAACACTGAAGGTCTTCTATAGACAGAATGAAACTTATCTCCAATCTCATCTTCCACAACTTCCCTAACTGAAGCTTATGCTGTAAACTGACTTACTCATTCTCATGAACATTCCTACCTCCGAGCCTCTGCTTATACAGATTCAGTATCCCTTATCCGAAATGCTTGAGACCAGAAGTGCTTTGGATTTCTAAATTTGTCATCAGATTTTGGAATATTTGCATTATACCTACTAGTTGGGCATCCCAAATCCAAAACATAAAATGTTCCAATGAGCATTTTCTTAGCACACATGTCAGCATTCAAAAAGTTTTGGATTTCAAAGCATTTCAGATTTCAGATTTTCAGATTTAGGATGTTCAACCTGTACCATTTTCCTGCTGGAAATGCCCTTCTTTTTCCTCAATCACATTTCTGTTTTCTTCCATTCTGCTCTGTTACTACAGAAAACACCAATTCTCAATCAGTATCTTTAACTTGATACCAGTATCTCCCATAAAATCGAAACTACTACTGAGGCCAGGTGCGGTGGCTCACACCTGTAATCCCAGCACTTTGGGAGGCTGGGACACGGAGGATCACTTAAGCCTAGGAAGTTAAAACCAGCCTAGGCAACATAATGAGACCCTGTCTCTACAAAAAAATTTAAAAATTAGCCAGGCGTGGTGTGTCTATAATCCCAGCTATTTGGAAGGCTGCAGGGAAAGGATCACTTGAGCCCAGGAGGTCAGGTTGCAGTAAGCCACTATCCCACCACTGCACTCCAGCCTGAGTGATAGAATAAGACCCTGTCTCAAAAAATAAGAAATAAAATTTAAAAACTACTACTGATTTCATAAAATTGTTACAACGAATGTTTCTCCATTTTGGGATCTGACAAGCCTAAAAAACTGACACAAAAAGTAAATAAATGGTAAATAACTACAGTAAATAACTATTATGTTGTATTCAGAAACATCAAGAAATGAGGAATTCAAAGAAAGGAACTAAAAGTCGTTAAATGCCAAAAGTTTGTTTTGTCCAAATGTTTTTCTGCCTTCCCATCAGGCTGGACTTTTACTTCTAGACACTTTCAATGTGCCTAATTTCTAGCAGCTATTCATTTCTTTCTTCCTTGTTGTTTAACTTTATACAGATTAGACAATCAAAATATCAAGCCCATAAAAATCCTAACTAAAATAAAACAAACTGATTCTGAGGAAGAATACAGAATAACACAGGCGAAAAGTGAATGTGTTTTACTGTTTGGACATTCATGACATTATTTTGACTGCTCAGAGGACACTCTTATGTTTTGGTTTTCCACTACATTCTGAAGAGTTAAAATTGCCAGAAAACATCCTGCATAGTGAGGTGTACCACTGTAATGATCACCTTTATTTTCAAGAAAGTATTATACAAAATCACTCGTAAAACATAAGAACTGGAACTCCTGCCATCAAAGAGTTTACTATTCAGTCATGTTAAACAGAATACTTTAAAACTGTGTAATACAAACAGAATACGCTTAAAACTGTGTAATACAATCTGAGCAATATTTAAGCCATGCAGGACAACAGTAGAAGGGATAATAACATGGCTGTCAAGCTGTATAAAATTAATTTCAAATGACTGGAAAATACAGTAAATAATATAAGAACCCAAAGAAAAAGATCATTTTTTTTCAGGTAATGAACACAGAAAATAGGAAAAGAAGATTCTGAAAAAACTTTCACGAGTCCTTAAGTGAAGGTAAACTTTTTGATCAGAGAGAGGAAAATCTGGTGAAATGGAGTTCCCAACATTCATTTTATCTACTCCTCACTGTTAAATATTTCATGGTGATGTTTACAAAAATGAGTCTTAATGCAGAGTTAAGAAAAGGCAAGTACAAGCTACTTATCAATCTGTTTTAAAAGAAAATTAAAAGTGTTTACATGGAGAACATATTCAGAAAGCTTTCTTACCTTGAATATACCAACCCAATCTTTTGGATGTGGATGAATATATGGAGTTAAGGTGTAATGACATTCCAGGTGTGCATTAGGAAGGTAACTCTTGGCCACATTTTGAAAGATGACATGGGCAAAGTTGGAAGTCTGCAATGGGACTTCTTGAAAGGATGTCATTGTGAATCTGAAACAAGTAATTCATACAAGTTAAATTATACCAACTAAGAATAAACTTATGCCTTCAGAAAATACATAATATTTAATATAAATTTCATGAATATTTGCATGTGATAATTAAGAAAATATATACTTTGTAAATACTGCAACTTCTTAAAAATATGATTAAATATAAAAATACAGACAAACTGGAAAGTAACTAAAACCCATTTGGCTCAGAAAGTTATATGGGCATTTAAAAGTTAAAAAACCAAACCAAAAATTCAACTCTCCTGGAAAGGCTAGTCCTCTGCTTCTATCTGAATCAAAACCAAATGAACCAGAGCTGTTTTCGTGCACATGCTGCCAATATAAACCTGCTGGCTCCCAGTAACGAACACTAGAAACAGAAACAAGGACAATTAAAAGTCAGTATTTTATTGGCTATGGGTCAATTAACTTTTCCTTCCTATGAGAACCCTTGAGCTTCATCATTTTCCTCCCTAACCTAGCCCATCCCATTCATCTCTTCCCCTCTCCCTAGGTTTTGGGATCCTATAACTAAGCCTGATGCTAACATCTCTGTGCCTACATTCCTCCCCTTCTAAATCCCCTGGACCAGCATTTCTCAACCCTGGTTACACATTAGAATCATTAGGGGCCTTTAAAAAAAAAAAAAATAGATGACAACGACTTTCTGGGAGTGGGGCCTGGGAGTGTGTGCATGTGTGGCTGTTGGTGTGTATACGAATATATATATCCCTGCCCCCACATCTCCCCAAGTAATCTCAATCCTGTATGCAACCAGAAAAGAGAACCACTATCCAACAACTTAAGTCTCTACTACTAACTCTCACTCATTTCCACAGATCCCAGACCCAGCCTGTCTTCTTGGGCTTCTGGTACAAGCTTGTTCAAATCTCTCAAACTATGTAAAATCTTAGCTGGTCTACTTGAAATGGCTCAGCTTATTTGTTCTTCTCTACCTATAAAAAACCTATCATTTCATCCTAGGTGCAATGATCCTACTTCGACTGCTAGTATTCATGTACCCTTTCCACATGTTTACTGATTAAAATAAACTTATATTTAAAAATAAAAATAGAAATGTAGTGTTAATAAAATACATACTGTTGAAAATCTATTAGAGATTCATGAACGCTCACTGGCTTAGTAAACACCAAGCACTGTATAGCAGATGAATGGTGAAAGCAGATTATAAAAACTGCAAGATCCAAATGTTTTCCCTATTTTGTGCTCCACTTTTGAGAAAACAGAAACAAATGAGGATTTACCCAAAAAAGCAATCTGCAGAGTTTGTCACAGGCTCAGTACAATCACTAATTCTACAATACACATAAGAAACTATGACTGTCCTGACCGCACTTGCTTGAGTCATTAAAACAGGCATCTCTGTAATAATGGGGAAAACTGGGGCAAGATTTTTGCTAACCAAATTAATCTAATTTACTTCACAAATCAATGAAGTTTCTACAGAGCAAGCACAGCAGTAAGGCTCTACTCATATTTTAGCCATTAGTAAGAAGGCTTATTGCTAAGATCTGAAACAGTGTGCTTTTTACAACTGTTTCTTTTGCTGACCTGTTTGAAATACTAAGGCAAATTTTTAAAGTTTTGTAATAATAAGCACTTTAAAAAATACCAACTTTCTTCTTATGTCCCCTCTGCTTCTGTTATGGCCAAAGTCCTGCTTTACTGAATATAATGAATATCCCAAAAAGAGACTGTTAATCATGAACCTGGAAACCACTGTAGAGTATCAGGCTAGTTGTCAGCCTCTCCCTACCTGAGGTTTGCAAGCATTCCAAGATAAAGAGTATATTCAGTAGCAATCCTCCTTTACCTCTGCACGAACAAAGGGACTTTGCTACCCGCAACCAGATTTCATGGAAAGACTTAACTATGTATACTCTCTACCTGGTAAACTAAAGCCATCGGAAAAATGAAAAGGTAGCATTTACAAACACTGGAGAACTCTGCCTAAAATAACTGAAGAGTTCTATTATTTTGTTTCTTTGAGTTGTCTGAGCTAATTTGGGCTCCCAGGGAGGTCATATTAATGAAGTCATTAATGATAATCTCTTTTCAAGTCAGTGGCTTCACAAAGAGAAAAAAAACACCAATTCCAGTTCTTCAAAAAAAAAAAAAAGGTCACTACTGGTTATAAGATACCAACAAAAGAAACTATAGCTAAATCAACTGAACCAACATCTATTAGATACAACTACCAAAACTGAATCAAGAAAATATTATTCTATGAAGCGAGTGAACAGTCACACTTCCTTTGAGAAAGATATTCAGTATGAAGGAAATAAACTAGCTTAGAATAAACGTCCCATGTTTTTAATCAAAACCTGATTAAGGATAATACTTTTTTCTTAAAATTTAACATGCCATTTCCTAAAATAAACAACAAAGCTGTAACAATTTTTTTTATAAGACAAGGCAAAAGTGTTTAAACTTCTGTTAACCTCAATTAAAACAGTTCTTAAAAATCTACAATCCGGCCGGGCGCGGTGGCTCAAGCCTGTAATCCCAGCACTTTGGGAGGCCGAGACGGGCGGATCACAAGGTCAGGAGATCGAGACCATCCTGGCTAACACAGTGAAACCCCATCTCTACTAAAATACAAAAAACTAGCCGGGCGAGATGGCGGGCGCCTGTAGTCCCAGCTACTCGGGAGGCTGAGGCAGGAGAATGGCGTGAACCCGGGAGACGGAGCTTGCAGTGAGCTGAGATCCGGCCACTGCACTCCAGCCTGGGCGACAGAGCGAGACTCCGTCTCAAAAAGAAAAAAAAAAAAAAATCCACAATCCAACCTTATACTTTTAGTTCACTGAAGTTTTTGAGGTACAAAATAGCACATAGGTATACATATATGTATTTGTATATGTTTACAAATGCATCAAAAGGAACTCAAGAAGTATACACTGTAGAGTTAATAGTCTTATAAGGGATGTGTGTAAACACAAGACTTAAGGACTTTAAATTTTACATCAATTTATTGTTTGAATTTTTACAAGTATATATAAATGTATTATTTCTATTGTTTTAAATAGCCCTATTACCCAGAAATTCCATTTTTAAACCCTCCCCCAAATTTCACATTTTCTCATAGAAAACACTAGTATTTCACTTTAAAATATAGTATTCACAATGTTTACAAGTCTGAAAAGTAAAATAACTTGTGATTATCCTATTAATCGCCTTCATTAATCTCTCTCCAACACTCCAATCTTTTTAAAATTTAATTGCTATAATTATAGAAGTATTTTACAAAAGTCATTCCAGTACCTTGTCATTTTTTACTCCTTATTAAAATATAGCTACGAATCATTTAAAAAGTTTACATGGATGAATGCAATCTAAATATAATTATGTCATTAATCAACCCATTTTAAATAATAAAATTTCTAATTCCCACATAGTTCCTCTGGTTCACTCCTCCTACAGATAACAGACTGAAGAGACAGGCAAGCTTATAAAAATGTTGGAATTCACTGAGAATGTCAAGGTCGCATGGGAGTGGAGAAATAATATGCAAAGTCACTGCATCACCTTGTGGTAATGGCTGGGAAGTGTAGCTTCACTAACATCCTGAGAAAAAGTGCGAACCTAGTCTCAGTTGGACAGAAGTACACTCCCTACACAAAAAGGAAAGTAGAAGCAAGCAGCTTTACCATGTCAAATTCTGATTCCCCTTCTCTAAAGTGCATCTCCACAAATAGGAGTATAGTAAGTTGGCAAGCCAAGGATAAGTACAAAACGTCCAGTCAACAATCAAGGGACCAGACACATTTGGCTGGGAAACAAAGTCAGAAATGCTTACACATGCTGACTACAGTGCCCTCTTTCAGGATTCCTCCTACATTCCCTCAAACTCCAATGCCTCTAGAATTTCTCTATGTGTTATGCTATAAACTGTATATTATAGAGTCTTTGGTCTAAATTCCAATTTTATTATTTTGCAAATGCATTAATGTCTATAAAAAAGATAAATAATACATAGTGGGCACTCAGTTATGTATACAGCTAAAATAAACATGGGGTGGGGGTGGGGAAGCATTTCAACGTTATCTTTACTTACTCCTCTTGGAACTTTTTCAACCCCAAAACAGATTTGACTTTTGTGGTAGTATTTTTCCAGTGGTTCCCAATACTTGTTCTACTTTAGCCCAAAAATATAAGCCTGAGTGAACTTACTAAAACATAGACCATAGTAAGAACTTCTGTACATTAAACATATGAAGCCAAATTAAGCTTTTTAATTTAGATATTAAATACAATTTGCCAGTCCTAACAATTAGAATTCAAAAATAATTTTGTTATGTGTGATAATATAATTATGGCAATTCTGTGTTTTTTTAAAGTCCTTATCAGTTAAAGATGCTAAACTAACTGTAAGTGAAACGTCTTGATGTCTAAGATTTGCTTTAAAAACTCCAGGGGAAAAAAATAAATGTTAGAGGGGGTAATAAAACAAGATTAGTAAAGTGTCAGTTCATTTTACTGTTCATTCTCCTTTGTGCATGTTTGAAAATTTCCGTAATAGGAAAACCAAAGCAAATAAAGAAATGAAACAGATTAGTAACACTCCATATATGACCTACTGCAGCAGAAACACTGCATTTTAGAATATGAACACTTTGTATCTTTAGAAGTGTTATAATTCAGGTAATGGTTGACAGAGTTACCGAAAGTTTTTCACATCCTCAGCTAAAAAACCTTTAGAATTATCTCCAAACTTCAGTCCGATAGGACACGCAAACATATGAAAGCAAAAAATGTCCAGCATTCAAACAGTTTCCAATTATTCACACTGTGGCTCAAAGAAAGAAAAACTTAACAACTATAAACAGACCTCTGCTTTCAAAAAAATGTAATCAGCAATTTTTCTAGGAAGCAAAAGCAAAGGCCCCACTCTATTAACTTGCACCCTTGTAGACATCCCTATTTCCAGAATCCTTTACACCTGAGTGCCAAGACATTCCGCTCAGGTGCACCCGCACCACTTTTACTTACTTTTTAGATTTAATAAGTTGGTTTCTAAAATGCTATGATATTGGCCCACATATATTAGGGGAGAGGACATTTTCATCTTCTTCTGAAGGTTTATTTGGGACAAAATAAGCTTTAAAAAGACAGAAATGCATAAAGCCCAGATTTTACATATCCATTCCAAAAGAATACAATAAAGTCCCCAAAAGAAGTATACAAGGAGCATCGTTAGGATCTTTCATAATTATTTCAACAACATTAAAAAGGTTGAAACTTTGAATTCCAAAATTTTACTTTTGTTATGGAAAAGATATTTACTGGTTAATTCTACAAACATGGCTGCAGTGAGAACTACAAACAGCGGTCTACAATTTAAGAACGTGATGGGCCAGGCGCAGTGGCTCACGCCTGTAATCCCAGCACTTTGGGAGGCCGAGGCGGGCAGATCAAGAGCTCAGGAGTTCGACCCTAGCCTAACCAACATGGAGAAACCCCGTCTCTACTAAAAATACAAAAATTAGCCAGGCGCGGTGGCGCGCGCCTGTAGTCCCAGCTACTCAAGAGGCTGAGGCGGGAGAATCGCTTGAACCTGGGAGGCGGAGGTTGCAGTGAGCCGAGATGGTGCCACTGCACTCCAGCCTGGGAGACAGAGCAAGACTCCGCCTCAAGAAAAAAAAAAAAAAAAAAAGAACGTGATGGCTATAAAACAAAAACTACAATAAGATGTTCTTTGAAGTTGAACAGCTTGAAAAATAAATAAATAAATAAAACCTTATTAGAAGTCGGCATCATCAAACAATACTTCAAGTTTACCCTTGAAAAGAACAGAACGAAGGAGAAAGGCTGTCCTCAGCTCCTTCTCTAAACCCGAAAAGCACTGAGGACAATCGACCCACTTTTAGTTTCTATTCAAATGATCTCTTTAAATCCTTTTGGAATTAAGCACCAAACTCGTAACTAGTAATTGTTCGTGCACAGCTTGTAGAAATTTTAACATCAGACAGTTGAAAAATTAAGATTTTCCCATCTAAAGCCTAACATAATAGCAATTCATAACCACTGTGTGAAACCGGAAATCTAACACTGTACGTCTAAAGTCATATCCCAGTGTTGTCCAACAAAACTTTTACCAATAAGGTGTGTACACACACCCACACAAACGCATGCTAAGCTCTATTTTTTACTAATAAGGTGTACACACGCACGCTAAACTCTAGCCACAAATTCCCTAAGCGAGGAATGCAGGTCGGTCGGGACTAGTCCACACCTCGCGAACCTACGGGGTGTTGGGGCGGGGGTGGGGAAAGGATTCCAGGTGAAGCAGGAGATCAGCCAGAACAGCCAACTCCGCCCGCAGCCCTCAAAAGTAGGCGGCGCAAGGAGTCTCCGCCCCCTTCGCCACCCCCGACTCAAACCAAAACAGCTGGGTTTCTCTCCGCAGAGGCAAACCCCAGCGTCCTTCTCAGACGCGACCTACGTGTTTTCTCAGCTTACTGCGCCGGTAACACCCACATGGCCCTCAAAACAGTCATCCCAGAGTTGAGCCTTGGACACCAGAAGCTTTTCCTTCGGTGGTCGCCAGCGTCACTCGTCCCCAGCCAAGGGCACCCGTCCCACACGCCTCCCCCAAATCGCGAAGGCCTGTCCCGCGGGCCGGCCACCCGTTGCTATTCCAAAACTCTACAGCTGATCCGAGTCGCCCACACCGCCGTCACAATCGCAGTCCGGAAGGGAAGGTTTGTCCTCGGGAAGGAAACCCTCGTCACCACTGAGACCTCTCCCGAGACCGGCCAGGCCCCTACAGTACAGGGGCAGAGGGGTGTAGCACGACCCCTAAAAGAGATGCAGCTGGGGTCCGCCCCGCACAAGGCGCTGGGGTGGACCGGGGAGGCGCCTTACCCAGAGGAAAGACTCCCGGGCCAAGGGAGAAAGTTACACAAGCTTCCGATCCTGATCCGCCATCAGCCGCCGAACCTCTTCCGCCACTACCTCCTACCCCCAAAGACCGGCTACACCTACCCTCACAGCCGACAGTAGGCCTTGCGTCACTTCCGCCCACGGGTCGGTCTCTTCCGTCTCCTGGAGTGTTCGCCCCGCCGCTCCGCGATGACACGCCCCTAGCCCGCTCCGCCCCGGGACGCGAAGCTGGGCCCAGGCGTGCCTCTTCTCGCAGGCAGGCTGGTTCTCGCCTTCGACCTTGCCATTTTCGCTCAGCAACTTAATCGCAGAAAAACAATGCGTCTGGATTTACATTCTGATTTTATATTATTATTTTGACATACGAAATGGGGAAACACACCAGAGATTTAAGTAACTCACCCGCGATGTGGAAAGGGCAGCTCAGAGGTCCACGAACAGTACCGTGTCCCTTCCTGCGTCTCATTCGGCCTAAACTAACCCACCGATTTTATAGATAAGGAAATAGCCAGAGAAGCAAGGGAGTTACCACACGGCTAGGGCTGCAAACCCCTGAACTCGAAGACTGTCTCTCAACTCCTGGCCCAGTCCTGTGCTTTTTTGACTACGAAGTTTTGTTGACTGAAAGCTCCTAGGAGCCTTTCAGTTCTAATGCCAACTGATTCTATTTGCTCTCGCTCCAGCAGAGAGGCTTCTTTTCTATCCGCATTTCTGTGAGTTACCGGCTTTTGTTATCCATATCATTTTCCGTGTGTGAATTTTGTCCCGCGTTCTGTTATTTCTAAAATCACTTTTGCCTTTTGTATATATTGCCTTCCCATATTAGACATTCAGTTTGAATCGTAACTTCACAGAAGCCAATGTGTGCCATTCGAATTCGTCATATTCGTCTGTTGCCATAAAACCCTGATAAAACTTGCAATAGCACCTGAAAGGATATGTAAATTAGATCGCATTAAATGTTGAAGCACATTCTAAATACAGAACATTCAAAATTATCTTTCATATACTTTCATCTTTACTTCCAGTTATTTCAGAAGACATTAGCTTTGATAATACAGGTTCTCAGTATTTACAGACTGATTTCTTTCCTATGTATTGACATTTTTTAACTTGGTCTTGTGCTGGGTACTATACTTAATCATAGAATTTCAGAAGAACCTTAACAGGTCATTTAGTCCCAGTCTCCTTATTTTATGGATGAAGAAAACGGTGTGAATAATCAACATAAGTTATCACTCGCGTTACTGGTAGCAGCCTTCTGGTAGTAGAAATAACTGTGTCCCTTAAGAAATGTAAACATAGCAGTGAACTTTATAAGCACAATTTGTCAGAGATGTCACTCCTTGTATGTTTAGATCATATTCCTATTCACATGTAATAAATTTTTAATTACCACTAATTTTCAGTTAATGAAATCAGAAAAACAGTATGCCTAATAAAAACCACAATTGAAAGTATTTTTGGGGGGGGCGGGGGAACGGAGTTTCACTCTTGTTGCTCAGGCTGGAGTGTGGTGGCACAATCTCGGCTCACTGCAACCTCTGCTCCCGGGTTCAAGCGATTCTCGTGCCTCAGCCTCCCAAGTAGCTGGGATTACAGGCGCCAGCCACCACGCCTGGCTAATTTTTGTATTTTCAGTAGAGACGGGGTTTTGCCGTGTTGGTCAGGCTGGTCTCGAAAGACATTTTCACAGGTTTTTTTTACTTTGTTATTCTTAATAATTTCTTGAATTTTTAGACCTTATTTTCCCCAGGAAGGTATTTGTTCTGGAATTTTAACTTGCTTCACTCATTTTAATAATGATCCTTTAATTTTTACACCACATTTTTCCCACCAAGATAAATAGATACCCTCTTAGTATTTAATTGAATTTCTGGGTTTAGTGGGGGGGAGGGTTGGGTTTTTTGTTTGTTTTTTGAGATAGAGGCTCACTCTGTCACCCAGGGTGTAGTGCAGTGGCATGATCTCGGCTCACTGCAACCTCCACCTCCCAGGTTCGAGCAATTCTCCTGCCTCAGCCTCCCCAGTGGCTAGGATTACAGGCGCACACCACTACGCTGGGCTAATTTTTATATCTTTAGTAGAGACAGGGTTTCTCCATGTTGGCCAGGCTGGTCTCGAACTCCTGACCTCAGGTGATCCGTCTGCCTCAGCCTCCCAAAGTGCTGGGATTACAAGCATGAGTGACTGCATCCGGCTTTAATTGAATTTCTTAAAGTTAGCCTATTGTGTGTACGGCAGTGGACTACGGCTAGAAGAGATATGGATTCACTTCCTTTAAGTGAAATCTTTCTGCCAGAGGGATTTCAGAATTCAGAATTTTTCAGACTTTAGAGAGGTGTGTTTTATGTGACATTCCTCACTATCTGGGGCAGCACCCACAGTCAACTTTTTTTTCCAGAACAATTATGAATATCACACTAAGATAAATGAGGTATATAGTCTCACTTCAGATCAAGTTTTTCGGGTCAGGTTCTGCCACTTTGCCCTTGGGTTCAGGTCAAGTTTTAATGACAAATGAGTCAGGTCAAACAGGTTTTGCCACCAAATGTTAAGAAAACATTTGATTTTCAGAGCTTTTTTTTTTTTGAGATGGGGTCTCTGCCCTCTGCCCTGTCACCCAGGCTGGAGGGCAGTGGCAAGATCTTGTCTCACTGCAACTTCTGCCTCCCAGGTTCAAGCTATTCTCGTTCTGGGATTACAGGCGTGAGCCACCGCACCGGCCAATTTTCAGAGCTTTTCGGATTTCAAAATGGTAAATAAGGGATTGCAGACCTATTGAGAGAATTATTGGAAAGTAAATCAGTGAGTAACCCATGATTTTTCTGGAGCAACTACCGTTTCAAGTAGTTTGTAGGCAGTTGTCCTGTGTTTTGATTGGGAAAATATGCTGACTATATTTAAAAAACAGTGTTCTTTCATTAGAGGAACTTATGATAGCAAAAGGAAGAAAAGAAATGAGCCCATGAAAATGTAGGTAACTAAAGTGTAAATAAATGAATAAGAAGACAGATATTCAGAGATGAGAGAAAGTACAGGCTGGTGTTAGCAGTACACTTTTCATGGGAGAGGCAGGCCTGGACTGTTAAAGTGAGGTATGATTTTGATGAGGAGATATAGGGGGAGGACTTTCCAGTCAGGATTTGAGAGCTTGGGCAAAGGAATCAGGAAAAAAATTGTCAACCAAAAATAATAATTTCCTCCAAAGTTCATGCATTCACCATTGTGTCATGTTCCTTCTTACTAAGAGCGTTTTGTTCATGTGCTCTGGGAAAAACAAGGAATCAAGCATGGTTTCTTCCCTGAAACTGCTTAAAATCAGGTCAAGATATTACAAGATGGTATAGATAACTGTCAAATTTGCAGGAAATGGACTCTGAGAAATAAAGTAGAAAGATATACAGAATAATTTTGAAATTAGCTAGACTTTGTAAAAGAGATTGGTTTCTAAACTTCAAAAGACTGATAAGATTTGAAAAGATGAAGAAAAGGCTTACATAGTAAGAATAATATAATTTAAAAGGCACAGATGGGACAATTAGATAGCAAAACAAGGATTGAAAATTTTTGAAAAAGTTCAGATAGACATATTTTATTAGAAACATTACGGGTTTTAAAAGCCAGGCAAATGAGTTGTTCTCCTTTCTTAGAACAATGGTTTCCATTATTTGCTATAAATTATTCTTATTTTAAAAAAAAAAAAACCCTTTGTAAACCTTTGTTTTAGAAAGAGAGCTTTTTTTTTTTTTTTTTTTTTTTAAGACAGAGTCTCACTCTGTCACCCAGGCTGGAGTGCAGTGGCACAATCTTGGCTCACTGCAACCTCTGCCTCTCAGGTTCAAGCGATTCTCCCACCTCAGCCTCCCAAGTAGCTGGGACTACAGGTGCGCGCCACCATGCCCAGATAATTTTTTTGTATTTTTAGTTGAGACAGGGTTTCACCATGTTAGCCAGGATGGTCTCAATCTAAAAAGAGAGGCTTTAAAAATGAGATTTGAATAATGGTAGGCTTTGGATAGGCAAAGAAAGAGAGGATTCCAAACCCTCTAAAATAGGGTTATTTTCTCTTTCCCTATCTATTAGATTTTATTGATGTACTCATTGCTCCTTGTTTCCCAACCATTACCTACCTAGATGCTTGTAAAACACCTTTGCTCCTTTGAGGTATACACTGTTGTGTTACGCTCCACCTTCTCTCCCTGTGGCTGTCATCTTCTGATCTCCAAGTCACTGTTCCTCATTCAGTGAAGACTGTCACCTAGTGCACAGTCTCCTTCTCCATTCTAAGCCATTCATTGTCTACTTGGATGAGATTAAAATGAAAAGGCCAACATCCCAGCATTTTAATTTCCTGAATCCCCCATCTCAAATACTCCACTCCACTCCAGATACCTATTTCTGTGGTCACACCTTGGCCCTTGTCATCATCTTGAAAAGCAAGCCTCCTACTCTTTGACCACAACCTCCTATTCTTCTAACTTGCTCATTCAGATATGCCCAGCAGAACTATTTTTCAAACTCATCAGCATCTCAGTCCATTTCTTCTTTTAATACTTCCCTCAGTATCCAACTTAGAGTCCATAGGCTATAATTTCATTAACATGACTTCCAACACCGTAAACTCCCTTGACTTCCTATCTTGCACAGTAAAGAAAATTTCCTATAACAAATGCGTTACAGACTTTGTGGTCATCACACGCTTTACACTAAAGTTTACGCCTGGAAATACTAAGCAGAAACTTTGCAGTTAAAATAGAGTGTTTTAGGAAGTTTCTTGCACTATCAAAAAGAGAAACTGTAATTTATGATACTAAGAAACAGAGCCTGCAGAGGTTTATATTTCAGAAAGACCTTTGCCCCATTGGCTCCTAACAGTGTTCTTTGTTCCTTGTGCAACTAAAAGGTCACTAGAATGTAAATATTCTCTAACCTCTCTTCCTCATCTTACTGAGAAGAGTAATAGCCAGCAAAGTACTTTGAATTTTTAAGGTACTTACGTCAACAAGATTCTTCCTTCCCAGTGTTTCTTATTAAATACCTGTATTTTGTGAGTCACTGTGTATCAATGATAATTAAAGTTAATAAAAATTATTTTAAGGAAATGTTATTAAGATAATCTTCAAATGTTTAATTTTAACCAAGGCTAAATCAAAGTTTTAGGCTCAAATATGTTTTTATTTCACAGATCTCAACACCTCCCATCTTCTCAGGAACTCTACATGATCTTGTTTTTATATTCAAGACCCCCATCTCTACGAGATCTTTTCCGTTGTCTTTTTAAACATGCTGAAGTCTCTTCAATTTTTAAAACTTTTCCAGCTCCCTATTTCCTTCCAGCTCCTATTGTCTTTTGTCTTTACAAGCAACTTTCTTGCTTCTAGAAAGGATTGTCTATGTTGTACTCCCTCATGTTCCATCTATTTCCAGCAAGTTCCAGAAGGCATATTTCCAGCAAGATGCAGAGGGCAGATTTCTAGCAAGTTCCAGATGGTAGATTTCTGGCAAGTTCCAGAAGGTGAATTTCTAGAAGTTTCACCAGCTCAGCAACACAAGGACTTCTCTGTGAGACTTCTCTGTGGGACTTTATTCAGGGACCCACGGCCGTGCCCTCTTCGGGCCCTAGATGTCAGCCCTGAGAGGTGATCTTGCTTGGACAGTCTATCTCAGTCCTAGGGGTAGTGTCTCTCCTTATATCAGCCATTCTTATATTTTTTAGAGTTCCTTTTACTCCCATTAGCCTTGTGACTCCAATCTCTTGTTATAGTTAATAATTCTTTATATTTGACTTTCCTTGTTCATATGACCTATGTGGTTTTTCTCTGCTATTTGGACCCAGACTGACAAACCACTCTAATGCTTCATTTAGCTTCATAGGTAGACCCTGTCTTGTTTATTTTTCTTTCTTCCCCTGAAGTAATTGCTCAGAGTTCATTTGGTTCCAACCAAGTAGGGTTGCTGCCAAAATGTAGGTGTTTGTTGTACTGCAATTTTCTACTACTACTTGATGTTAATTATGATGCATAGGGGCTAGAATTTCTTCAGTAAGGTATAGTTTAGGTTGCAGAATTCAATGAATGATGATTTATTGCCATTTAGCATTGGGTTTAATAGATGAAAGAAATGCCTTTATTCTCACAAGAGACCATGGCTAGGCTGATCCTGCCATGAGGACAAAAGGAAACATGAAATTATTACTAAGTACTTAGGCTGAGCATCTTTAGAAAGTAATTTGTAATATATTTTATTAGTTAATTGTGAAAATTGGCTTCTGAGGTTACGTAGTGTGATATAGCAAGTTCTAAGACAAGCTGTAAGTAGACAAAATTCCCCTTCCTGAATCTTTCTTTTTCTGTACTTTTTCCTCTTTTTCAGGTACCCTTCACAGGTTTAACAGCCCCACCCCTCGGGCACCAAGCAGTCTTACCCAGGGGGAAAAAAAAAAAAAAACTGATGCTCAGTAATAATCTTCTCTGTGCCTACGAGAAACTTAATGCAAGTCTTAGGATCTCAAAAAAGGACCTACGAGCATAAAGTAATGAGTCTCTCGAGCAAGGTTTCCATGCATGGGGGGAGGATATCTTTAAGTAAGGAACCTTCCTTGTGCTTCTTTAAGCACAGTTGCTATCATTCTGGAAGAAGCTCCTTTTAACCCATATCTTCTTCCAACTAGCATCCTATTTTTTTTCTTTCCTTCCCAGCTGAACTTCTTAAGGATCAATCTATATGATGTGATAATATATTTGAGATATTAACCTATTTTTCTTGGTATTTTCCCCTTGTATAGCTTGCCACTTTCCCAACCTTCACCCATAGATGTGTTGCCTTGAAGAAAGGAGGTAGAAAGAAAACCTTTCTGGCTTTTGTTTCCAGACTCTCGAACCCCACAAATGGGGAGAGGATTCAGGCTGCAGAGAAATGGCTTGAGGAGAAGCAAAGGGCAGGGGTATATAGGTGGAGGGAGAACAGCCAGCATTTTCCTCCCCCTCAACTCTAGAAACAGATTTCTCTGGGCCAGAGAGGATGGGAGGGTACCTCTAGGTGGACAAAACCACACGGCTCGTTTAACCTTCCTAGGTCTCCAAGACATCCCCTACCCTATCTTAGTACAGAGCAATATTTCAAAATCCTGACAAAACTAGAGTGGAGCGGGGCGGTGCGCGGGGCTGGGCGGTGGCAGGGGCGCCTGCTCTCGCGCGGGCCAGTGTGCTGAGGCCTCCTCGTCGCCGCTGCCGCCCGCTCCTAGCCTGCCGCGGCACTCCCGGCTGCACACTCTGCTTGGCCTCGCCATGCCGGTGGACCTCAGCAAGTGGTCCGGGCCCTAGAGCCTGCAAGAAGTGGACGAGCAGACGCAGCACCCGCTGCATGTCACCTACGCCGGGGCAGCGGTGGACGAGCTGGGCAAAGTGCTGACGCCCACCCAGGTTAATAGACCCACCAGCATTTCATGGGATGGTAATGATTCAGGGAAGCTCTACACCTTGGTCCTGACAGACCCGGATGCTCCCAGCAGAAAGGATCCCAAATACAGGGAATGGCATCATTTCCTGGTGGTCAACATTAAGGGCAGTGACATCAGCAGTGGCACAGTCCTCTCCGATTATGTGGGCTCAGGGCCTCCCAAGGGCACAGGCCTCCACCACTATGTCTGGCTGGTTTACGAGCAGGCCAGGCATCTAAAGTGTGACGAGCCCATCCTCAGCAACCGATCTGGAGACCAACGTGAAAAATTCAAGGTGGCGTCCTTCCATAAAAAGTACGAGCTCGGGCCCCCGGTGGCCGGCACGTGTTACCAGGCCGAGTGGGATGACTATGTGCCCAAACTGTACGAGCAGCTGTCTGGAAAGCAGGGGGTTAGCTTGGGGACCTGAACTGTCTTGGAGGCCCCAAGCCCTGTTTCCCAGTTCAGTGTTACATGTATAATAGATTTCTCCCCTTCCTGCCCCGCTTGGCACAGACGACACCTGACCAGTCAGATGGTGGTTGAGGGTGACTTTTCCTGCTGCCTGACCTTTATAATTTTACTCACTCACTCTGATTTATGTTTTGATCAAATCTGAACTTCATTGTGGGGGATATTTTGGTACTGTGATGGGGTCATCAAATTGTTAATCTGAAAATAGCAACCTGGAATGTAAAAAAGAAAAAATCGGGTGGGAAAAAGACCAGGTCTACAGTGATAGAGCAAAGCATCAAAGAATCTTTAAGGGAGGTTTAAAAAGAAAAAAAAAAGATTGGTTGCCTCTTCCTTTGTGAACCTGAGTCCAGAATGGTACACAATGTGTTTTTATGGTGATGTCGCTCACCTAGACAAGCAGAGGCTGGCATTGAAGCGGATCCCCAACACGGTGCATCTCAGATGCCTCAACAGGCATCAGCATGTTGCTGTGACCCCTTTAAAGAGCAGTCCTGGAAGAGGCAGGAGGGAGAGTGGCTTTGCTGATGTTGGGACGTGGCCATCGAGACCGGCAGCAGTGCTCGCTGACAGCTTAGGAGGAATCCTTACATCTTTGTCTGTTAAATTGATCGTTCTTCATGGGGGTCAGAAAAGCTGGTCTGGAGTTGCTGAATATTGCGTTAATTGTGCTGTTTGCTTATAGTTGAATAAAAATGGAAACCTGAATGAAAAAAAAAAAACTAGAATGGAGACTCAAAACAGAAATTGAATTGGTGGAATATATTAAAACATACTTCTTTATAAGCTTGAGTTGTGGGCTAAAATTCATACTGCTACATGTTCATTAATCTTGCATTCCTCACCCCATAAAATGTGCTCAGGCTGGGCATGATGGCTCATGCCTGTAATCCCAGTACTTCGGGAGGCCGAGGCAGGCAGATCATCGGAGGTCAGGAGTTCCAGACCAGCCTGGCCAACGTGGTGAAACCCTGTCTCTACTAACAACTAGGTCAGGGAAGCATTTGAGACCTGGGCATGGAGGAAGGGCTCTCTGACAGAAGCTGTGGCCTCTCTCTGATCTCTTGCTAATACCAGTCATTGGCCAAACCCAACCTGAAACCAGAGATAAAAGGAGTCCAGAGATTTGGTCTCTTGAGGTCAGCTCCTTGGAGCAGAAAGTAGTGAGGTAATGGGTGGAGAATAGTTCTGTTGGGGCAAATGGACAATCACCAGCCTATCTCCTCAATGAATGGCAACACCAAGGACCTGGTCTTGCTTGCCAGGAACCTGGGAACTTGTCTCAACTCTTCGCTCTTACTTACTCCACTATATGCAATCAGTCACCAAATCCTGTCTATGTTGCATTCTGAATGTCACATTTATCTCCTCCTTGCCATTCCCTACCAGTGCTCCCATCTCAGGTCCTTATCTCTTTTCACCTTGATAAGTGCACGCATTTCTTATCTAGTTTCTCAGCTTCTAGCATCAAATCATCCCTTTACCATCCCTTCACACTGCTACTGAAGTTTCTTTCCAAAAGGCTAAGATCTAAGTGCTTTAATGACAAGACCATTCTTTTCTCCCAAATTTCTTTCTTTTCTTTTTTTTTTTAGTTTTTAAATAACAAAAGTCATATACCATAACTCCCAAGGAAACCCAAGCTGAACTGAAGTGTATTAAATAAAATGTAAAATCCTCTAAAAAGGTAACCGTTGTTAATAATTTTGTTATGTTTTTCCAGATAGATTTTTTTAAATTTTTTATTTTGAAATAATTAGACTTACAGGTAGTGGCAAAAAAAAAAAAAAGTAAAGGGAGTGTGCTGTACCCTTCACCCAGTATCTGAGTTGAATTGTGTGCCCCAAAAAGATACGCTCGAGTCCTAGTCCCAGGAACCGATGAATGTCACCTTATCATTTCAGATATAATCAAGTTGAAATGAGGTCATACTGGATTAGGGTGGGCCGCAATCCAGTGGCTGGCATTCTTGTAAGAAGAGGGATATTTGGACATAGGTACACAGAGAATCAGAGAACACCACGTGACAACAGAGGCAGACATTGAAGTACTATATGTACAAGCACAGGAACACCAGGGATTTGAAAGAAACCACTAGAAACTGGGGAAGAAGCCAGAAACGATCCTCCTCTAGACTCTTCAGAGAGCGTGGACCTGCCAATACCTTGATTTCAGACTTCTAGCCTGCAGAACTAAGAGAGAACAAATTCCTATTATTTTGAGCTATCCAGTTTGTGATAATTTATTACAGTAGCCCTAGGAAACTAATACACTCGGCTTGCCCCATGGTAATATTTAGTATAACTATAGTACCATATCAAAGTAAGGAAATTGACATTAGTACCATACTGTTAACTAGACCACAGGCCCTGTGCAGATTTCACCTCTGATTGATTTTTTAATCACACAAGTGCATACACACACACAGACACACACACACAGACACACACACACGTCTCTTGCTTTTTAAATTATTTGTTCTCAGTTTAGATAAAGTTTAACCATTAGTAACACGGCAAAGGAATTTTTTTCATAAAGAGCACCTTCAAATTTAAAAAAAAAGACTAACCAATGGAAAAATGGATTAAAATATGTAAACAAGCAATTCATAGAAGGAAAATTATAAACAGTCAATGAACATGTGAAAAGATGCTGAGCTACACTAATGATCAGGGAAACATAAATTAAAATCACAATGAAATGCTTTTCACCATTAAATTGGTACAAATGTAGAGACTGATAACAGAAAGAGACCCTCATACTCAGAGGTGGGATGTAAATTGGTACAAAATTTTTTAGAGGACAATTTAGCAATATACATAAAATTTAAGGTGTTTGTACTATTTGACCAGCAACTGCACTTCCAGGACTCTTGGAAATACTTACACATATGCAGAAAAATATTTAATAGGACTTATTACTTTGAATAGGGAAAACTTAGACAAGCTAAATGTTGACTAACGGGGGAATGGTTAGATTAATTGTGATATGCCCATAATATGTAGCCATTAAAAGAACGAAGTAGACAATCACATATTGTAAGTGAATAAGGAAAATAATAAACAATAGGTATTAGAGAGGCTGTGTTTAAAGAGTGTATGCTCTATCTGAATTCACAATCCTGGCTCCACCACTTACTAGTTCTGGAAACCTGGATAGTTTAAATATTTAGTTAACCTTCGGTTTTCTTTTTTTTGTTGTTTTTTGTTTTTTGTTTTTTTTGGGGACTGAGTCTCGCTCTGTCGCCCAGGCTGGAGTGCAGTGACCAGATCTCAGCTCACTGCAAGCTCTGCCTCCCGGGTTTACGCCATTCTCCTGCCTCAGCCTCCCGAGTGGCTGGGACTACAGGCGCCCGCCACCTCACCCGGCTAGTTTTTTGTATTTTTTAGTAGAGACGGGGTTTCACCGTGTTAGCCAGGATGGTCTCGATCTCCTGACCTCGTGATCCGCCCGTCTTGGCCTCCCAAAGTGCTGGGATTACAGGCTTGAGCCACCGCGCCCGGCTCTTCGGTTTTCTTATAGGAAAATTAGAGTGATAATGTTAGTACCCGTATCAGAGGATTGTGTTGTCAGCCGTAAATGTGTTAGCTTACATAAGCAATATTTCAAAATGGTATCCGGTACACAGCTATTATTCAGTAAATGTTGGCTACTACCATTATTATTGTTTATATAAAATACATTTTTTACCAGTATCTTATATATCTATATGTATTTATATCTATCTGTATATATGGAAGGATACATGTAAAATTGTGATGCCTTCTGGAAAGGGGTATAACTCTTTTTTCATATGTCTCCTATGTGTCTGTCAAAGAGTATAACTTTCATCTTCAATAATACATACCTCTGGGCTGGGCGCGGTGGCTCACGCCAGCACTTTGGGAGGCCACGGCGGGTGGACCATCCTTCCTAACACGGTGAAACCCCGTCTGTCCTAAAAGTACAAAAAAATTAGCTGGGCGTAGTGGCAGGCAACCGTACGTAGTCCCAGCTACTTGGGAGGCTGAGGCGGGAGAATGGCGTCAACCCGGGAGGCGGAGCTTGCAGCGAGCGGAGATCACGCCACTGCACTCCAGCCTGGGCGACAGAGCGAGACTCTGTCTCAAAAAAAAAAATGATAATAATTAATATATACTTCTGTAGTTGACCTTTGTTATTGTTCTTGGCCAATCAACATCTTAACCACCTTGCTTTGGGTAATCCCCCACCTTATGAGGCAGATTTTGTATTCCATTATAAATACTGAAAAGGTAAGAAATGTGTTTTTTCGTACTCCCTTGTTATCAGGGCCTGGGCTCCACCAGTTAGCTGCATATAGAATTCATTCTGGCCCAGGAGAGGCAGCAGCTCGGTGGAAACTGTCGGGTCTCCAGAGGGAGACATGACAGTAATTGTAGCATCAGTGTTAGCAGAACCAGCTGTGTGGACAGTGGGGGAAAGGTGAGTAGTTCTTGAAAGGACTGGTCCCCCATATTATGATTTTCAAGCCTTCCCAGAGGATCTGTGAGCTGTCCACTACTGGTTCAGTAAAAACTGTTTTCCTGGTAAGCCAGAGTTCATTTCTTTACTAGACACTAAAAACACTGATTTTTGAAATGAAAAGCCTCCCTAACTTTTTATTATGAATAATTTCAAACATATAGAAAAATTAAGGCCGGGTGCAGTGTCTCACGCCTGTAATCCCAACACTTTGGGAGGCTGAGGCAGGCGGATCACCTGAAGTCAGGGGTTCGAGACCAGCCTGGCCAACATGGTGAAACCTTGTCTCTACTAAAAATACAAAAATTAGCCAGGCGTGGCAGGATGTGCCTGTAATCCCGGCTACTCAGAAGGCTGAGTCAGGAGAATCTCTTGAACCCAGGAGGTAGAGTGCAGTGAGCAGAGACAGCGCTACTGCAGTCCAGCCTGGGCAACAGAGCGAGACTCTGTCTCAAAAGAAAAAAAAAGTTAAAAGAATAGTAAAATGAATAACTGCATATTATCCATCCAGATTCAACAATTAGTAATATTTTTATATATTTGCCTTATATGTATGCTTTCTGAACATTTGAGAAAGTTGCAAACACCTAGGAAAATGAATAATAATTTCATAATATCTTCCTATAAATCAGGCATATTCAGAGTTCACCAAATGTTTAAAGAATGCCTTTTGTACCTACTTTTTTTCAAGCCAAGTTCCAATAAAATACATTTTATTTGGTTATGTCTGCTCAGTGTCTTGTAAATAAAAAATGTAATTAAAAAAGGGCAATATATGGGTTTTGATCGTTATTGTTTCTACCTAGTGACTGAGTAGATAAATATGAGAACTAACAGTTACTTATTACTAATCAAATGCCAGGCCTATGTGAGGTGATGGGCATATCAATATGAATAGGACAAGGTCCCTAACCTCAAGGATATAGTCCCTCTGTGTTCCTCCAAATGCACACAATTTATCTGCCTTACTTTTGCCCAGCTTAAGGAACAGAAACGGACAGGGGATATTAGAGTTAATCATTTTCTTGACCTAGAGCCACAGTATGGAGTAGGAGAGCTGAGCAGGGCTAGATGCACACGTCTAAGGAGTTATCTATCATTCACTTCTTTACACATCTAAGGAGTTATCTATCCTCTTTCTTTTTTTTTTCTCCCTCTCTCTCTCTCCCTCCCTCGCTCCCTCCCTCCCTCCTTCCCTCTCTTTTTTTGGCTGGAGTACAGTGGCAGGATCTCGGCTTACTGCAACCTCCGCCTCCTGGGTTCGAGTGATTCTCCTGCCTCAGCCTTTCAAGTAGCTGGGATCACAGACGTAAGCCACCATACCCAGCTAATTTTTGTATTTTTAGTAGAGACAGAGTGCCACCATGTTGGCCAGGCTGGTCTGGAACTCCTGGCCTCAAGTGATTCGCCCACCTCAGCCTCCCAAAGTGCTGGGATTACAAGTGTGAGCCACCAAGGCTGGCTCATCCACTACTTTCAAACGCCCATACAACTTAATGGCCATCAGGGACTATCAAAGGCTGATTCCAGTCTAACTGTCCAGCTGCATCTCTCACCACTTCCTCTTACAAAACTCAAACTAGACCCACGACTTCTAGAATATATTTCATGTTTTCCCATCCCTACATCGTACTGAATTACTTCCCCCCATCTGCATCTTCAAACTCCTATCTACACTGCAAGGCCCAAGATATATGCCACAAGCTTAGTGAAAATGAATCTACTTCTAACTAGAAGAAAGCTTTCCTTCTTTTGTACTCTAGCTTGTATATCTCTTATTTTGCTTATAAGTTTTATTTTATATTACCATATTGTACTTTTACCCTAAGTAACTCATTGAAGGGAAGAACTTATTTTAATACTTATACTAGTCATCACGTAGTACGTGTTCAGTTTTTGTGAATTTGATTATAACTAATCATACAACTTAGAAAGTAATTAGAGAGTAACTTTGGCAAAACACCAGCCATTAAAAAGAATTCTAAAGAAAATGAGATTCAAATGGCTGATTCTGTATACCAGGCCCTCTTCACCTTAAACATGACTTTCTCAGGAAAGCCTTCTGAGATGTTCCCAAACTAAGGCATATTTCCATTATAATCTTTCAGCACCACATACTTTTCTTTATTCACATTTCATAATTATATGCCTTTTTGGGGCCAGGCGTGGTGGCTCACACCTGTAATACCAGCACTTTGGGAGGCTGAGGCAGGTGGATCACAAGGTCAGAAGTTTGAGAACAATCTGGCCAATATGGTGAAAGCCCAACTCTACTAAAAATAAAAAAATTAGCCTAGCATGGTGGCGGGCACCTGTATTTCCCAGCTACTTGGGAGGCTGAGGCAGGAGAATCAATCACTTGAACCCAGGAGACAGAGGTTGCATTGAGCCAAGATCACGCCACTGCACTCCAGCCTGGACAATAGAGCAAGACTCCATCTCAAAATTTAAAAAAATTAAAAAAAATTTCTTTGGTGATTATTTCATTAATATATTTAGCATTAGACAGAAGATTCTGTGAGGTAAAGAGTCATATTTGGTTTTGTCCATCATTATGGCCCCAGAACCAAAGTGAACAGCATCTCACAGTATTATTTTCAAATATTTCATAAATATTTGTTGAATAAATTAATGAATAAATAAATGGATATTGTATAATCATGGAGCCCAAGAATCAAATGTTTATAAAGGAAAATACTAATGACTATGTAAGAAATAGTCCCAGCAGCGTGACCAGACCCTTAAGCTACAAAAGGACACGTACATCATGCTGTGTGCAGTGTCATTCTTTATTGATGATCATAAGTTTTAAAAATTACATGTGGGCCGGGCACAGTGGCTCATGCCTGTAATCCCAGCACTCTGGGAGGCCAAGGTGGGCAGACTGCCTCGCCTCAGGAGTTGAAGACCATCCCAGGCAACATGGTGAAACGCCATCTCTACTAAAATGCAAAAAATTAGTCAGGCATGGTGGTGTGCGCCTGTAATCCCAGCTACTCAGGAGCCTGAGGCAGGAGAATCATTTGAGTCTGGGAGGCGGAGGTTGCAGTGAGCCTAGATCACGCCACTGCACTCCAGCCTGGGAGACAGAGAGAGACTCCGTCTCAAAAAAAAAAAAAAAAAAAAAATTAAAAAGTTACATGTGAATTAATCTAATGGAAAATCATTTTAATGTGTATTTTTTTAAACCCACTGCTACATATACTAAGAATAGTAGGCAGTTTTTTAAAAATGCTTTTCCTGGCCAGATGCTGTGGCTCAGGCCTGTAATCCCTACACTTTAAGAGGCCAAAGCAGGAGGATTGTTTTGAGCCCAGGAGTTTGAAACTAGCCTTGGCAACATAGTGAGACCCTGTCTCTACAAAAAAATTAAAAATTAGCTGGGCAGGCCGGGCACAGTAGCTCATGCCTGTAATCCCAGCACTTTGGGAAGCCGAGACAGGCGGGTTACCTGAGGTCAGGAGTTTCGAGACCAGCCTGGCCAACATGGTGAAACTTTGTCTCTACTAATAATACAAAAATTAGCCGGGCATGGCAGCGTGTGCCTGTCTCTACTAATAATACAAAATTTAATCTCTAATAATACAAAAAATAATACAAAACTTTGTCTCTACTAATAATACAAAAATTAGCCAGGCATGGCAGCTACTCAGGAGGCTGAGGCAGGAGAATCGCTTGAACCCGGGAGGTGGAGGCTACAGTGAGCCAATTCGCATCATTGAACTCCAGCCTGGGCAACAGAGTGAGACTCTGTCTAAAAAAAAAAAAAAAATTAGCTGGGCGTGGTGCACATGACCGTAGTTCCAGCTATTCAGGAGGCCGAGGTGGGAGGATTGCTTGAGTCCAGGAGTCCCAGGCTTCAGTGAGCTATGGTCATGCCACTGCACTCCAGTCTGGGCAACAGTGCAAGACTTTGACTCTAAAGAAAAAAAAAGTTTCCATATATATGTATTTGAATATGTGTGTACTGTTACTAGATACATATATAATATGTATGTATTACATATCATGTATTATGCACATATATGTTTATATATTATATATATGCACATGGTCTTCTTCAATTGGTTTATTCAAAGTTTTTTTTTTAATTTGCAAGAAAATGATCTTGCAGGCCAGAGTAATTATTAACACTGTGTCTAATTTGAAGAAAGTAAAATGGAGATATAGCAATTTTCTGATTCATGGGATAAAGACATTCAGTTGACAATATAAGCCAAAAACGTAAAGGTATCTAGATTACCAGTCTATTTACATTGATCATATTTTCTGGATAATTTCTAAATCTTCATTTTCATTGTGGGGAGAGTAAGCATAGATTTTTATTCTCTAAAATTTATCATTAAAAAGAACGAATAAATTCCTTTTCAACGTACTTTTAAAACTCTTCAAAACAGTCTGACACCTTAGACTCCAGGACAACTACTGTCTTTGGCACAAGCTAAGATCACATGGTGTTAACATTTCTTATTAAGGAAAAAGTCCCTCTGTATGTTTTCTATTTTCATTTCTGACACTTAATTAGAATTAATAAAGTTACCCCATTTATAGATTGCAAGAGCTGCCAGGGCTCCTGAAACTGTACTAGAAAGATGGATGAAATTTGTGACTTTTCTCACTTGAGACCAAATGAGATCAGACACATTAATTCTACACATGGAGCTGAGAATGTGTGTGCCTCCATGTCTGTGGCAAAGAAGCTCAGTGAACTTAAGGCGTGATCTTTGGCAGCTTTATGCAGCGTGATGTGCATGAAGAAAAATGTTTATAAAGGAACACATTTGAATCCTTGGTACCTCTCAGTGTGATCACTACATTGTCAAACAGTAAAGGAATGTATAAGCACAAATAAATTATGCATTCCCTGAATGAAGTCTGCTCCCTGGTGTGTAATTACTGGATGTGTACTTGGGAGTTCCAAGTTTGAGCAAGTGTTTCATTTCTCACTTAAGGGATTCAGCACACCTCCTGGCACCCACCATACAGTAAACAACAGCATCCAGATGCCAAAACACACTCCTGCCAGCAGCCAGCAGATGGCTGTGTGGATGGCAGACAGGATGCCCTCACACACTGCTCCATCCTGCTGACTGGCTTGTTTTATTTATTTATTTGATAGCTACAAAACAAGTCACGTAGTTAATTTCTGAGCTTTGAAGTGTTATAATAAAATAAGCAGCCATTAACACACCACCCAAACTTAAGAAGAATGACAAATTATCTATTTTTTTCACCTACTTATATATGTTTCTCTCCTTTACCTCACAGAATCTTCTCAATTTTCTGCTGCCTTTTCAGAGGTCATTGAAATCTTGATTTGTTTGCATTTGTTTTTCCTATGTTTTAAAAAACAGTTTTAGTAGATAGATATAATATAAATACACAGATATTTAAACTTTGCACCGTTTCATCTTCCTTGTTTTGTGCTTTATAAAAACAACATATTTAAAATAGTCTTCTGCAACTTTTGTTCACCCAAGGGTATGTTTTCAAGATTCATCTATATTGTTGCTTGTAGCTGTAGCTCACACATTCATTGTCACTGCTGTATAAAATTCGGTTGTGTGACAATAGCGTGATTTATGAATTCATTCTACTGTGAATAGAACTACAAAGTATTGTTGTTGTTTGCTGTTATGAATGATGCTGCCATGAAAGTCTCCTGTAAAGAGGTACAAGAATTCTCCAGGAATAAGGCCTAGGAGTGGAATTGTTGAGTCTTAGAATATGCAGAAGTTCAATTTTACAAGACAGTGCCAAGCTTTTCCAAAGTGAATTTATCAACTCACATTCTCACCAGTGATATGTAAGAGTTCCTGTTAGTCCACATCCTCACCAGCACTTGATATAGTCAGCCTTTCTTTTTACTGATCTAGTAAGTATAAAATAGTCTCTCAGTTGGGGTCATTCCTGAGCTATTTTCATGTTGCCTAACTCTGACCATATTCCAAGCCATCCAAGACCTGTGGATCTAGAAAAAATAAAGAAAGTAGAGAGAGGTAGAAAGTATCATGTTGAGCCATAGAGACACAGAAATTGATCTGAAATTGAGTCGATCCCTGCAAAAGCATTTTCGGTGAGACCCAAGATTATACAACATGTACATTGATACCTTAAATTAATATATATAAATTTTTTTCTTCCATGTGCCAGTTAGTTTTCTAGGTCCAAGGATATCACAGTGCATGAAACAGACAAGGTCCTTACCCTTGTGATGGGGACAATAAATATATTTAAATAAATGAATGTACACGTTATACAGCTCAGAGTCCTCATCAAAGCCAAATCAGTAAACCTGCTATATTGAGTTACTCTATCTGCCACCAATTGATTATCTGTCCAGAGTCTGACTCATGCATTTAGGGATGGGAGAAAACACTTTGCAAATGCCAAGGCCCTATATACTTTAGTCATCATTATTTCCAGTCCAGTTTGAAGGGACTAAAAGAATTGTCAGATTACTACACCGAGGTCAGCAGTGTAGTAATGTCTTAGAAAAGCTTCCATTTTAGAACAGGCTCTTCTTGAGGTCACTGCCTAGAAACAAATGTACTGTGGCTAACTTAACCCTTAGAAACGTAGAACATTGGCTGGGGGTGGTGGCTCACGCCTGTAATCCCAGCACTTTGGGAGGCCGAGGAGGGCAGATCACTTAAGGTCAGGGGTTCAAGACCAGCCTGGCCAACATGGTGAAACCCTGTCTCTACAAAAATACAAAAATGAGCTGGGCGTGGCGGCAGGCGCCTATAGTCTCAGCTACTCAGGAGGCTGAGGCAGAAGAATCGCTTGAACCTGGAGGTGGAGGTTGCAGTGAGCCGAGATCGTACCACTGCACTCCAGCCTCGGTGACAGAGCAAGACTCCATCTCAAAAAAAAAAAAAAGAAAGAAAGAAAAGAAACATAGACCATCATATTATTCCACAATTGAACTCTGGCTTCTCCGTTTCCTGGACATAATGGAACTGCCCTGTCCTTTGAAAAACAATTTTGGATTGCATTTCCAATAGTACTGAATTTACTCTGAGCTCCTTACAGCCGTAGACTGATCCTTTTCTATACCATTGTGCACATTAACACAAGACTGACCAGGCCTCTGCCCATGGAACCAAGGAAATCAGGGTCCTGTCTTCATTCAGCAAACCAAAGGGACTTGAAGGACACATGCCTCTCATTCTCCCTCCTTACCTTCCCTGCTCTGTTTAATGTGATATCAGTCATTTCTGGACACTCCTGCCAGATCTTGACTTCTGGGACTTTGGTTCTGCTCCTGATATTCCCCACACCTGTTTCAAGGAGTTAATAGTAAAGACAGCTACTGAGTTAGAAGGCTTTAGAGCTGACCATTCCACAAAGACTTGCCCACAGGTAGAAGGTAAACAACTCCAACAAAACTTCAGTGTTTTTTAATGAAGCAACAAATTTTGAAAATCATGAGTTTATGTAAGGATTTCAAATTTAGTGTATTTTACTTCAGACAAATAAACATACTTCTCCAAGATTCTATGAACAATCATATTGCAGGCATTACACATAACACATATGTAGCATGTGTGTATGATATCAAAGACCTTTCTTATCTGAACTATACTCATAATGGAATGTTACATAATTGCTGTAATAATGCATAAAAGGAGAATACTATTTTAATATGAGAAATTCTTAAACATACTAAAGTTTGTGTAAATAGTGCTAAATGAACATTTTCAAAATGTTTGCTTTAATATCTGCCTTCAAGGAGATTTTTCTGCTTAGAAAAGACCAAGTAGACCCACTATTAGTTTCCCACATTTTGTAAATCCAACTAACAAGGACTATGGCTCTTTTCACATATAAATTTTTATGGAAAAGAGCCTGGAATTCTGGGAAGGGCCACTCCCATGCAGTAATGATGCCTTATTTTCAATAGTTTCCATGAGAAGGAAGCCTAGAACAAAAATACAGATAGCATGACCGACTTCTGCCTCATGCAAAGGTGAGGCCAGGAGGAGACAATGCAAGAACTGAGCAAGGAAGCAGAAATATTCACCACAGTGAGCCGTGGGGGAGGCTAGGAGTGCTTTTAAGCTCCTTCTAAGAATAAAATGTCACACCTCACATTAAAATGAAATCATTTTTCACAGACTTTGTATGGAGAGGACTTTCCCTTTGTCTAACAACTAGTTTCTAAAATGAATTCTGAGCTTGGGGGACAGCCAGTGATGAAGAAATATTGATCACTGGAGGACAGAAGGAGCAAACTCATGGAAGGATGGCTGGTTAGTAAATAGTTCATCGTTATCAAGATGTATGATATAGAAGTCTATTTTGTGCTTCACTACCCTAGCCTAGATGAATTCATGAAATTATATGTATATTATAGTTAACTTATCATGAAATATTTCAGACTTTCAAAAAAGCATAAAGAATAATGAATGCCCGGCACAGTGGCTCACACCTGTAGTCCCAGCACTTTGAGAGGTTGAGGCAGGCAGATCACTGGAGCCCAGGAGTTCGAGACCGGCCTGGGCAACATGACGAAATCCTATCTCTACAAAAAATACAAAAATTAGCTGGAGGTGGTGACGTGTGCCTGTAGTCCCAGCTACTCAGGAGGCTGAGGTGGGAGGATCACCTGAGCCAGGGAGGTTGAGGCTGAAATGAGCCATGATCATGCCACTGCATTCCAGTCTGGGTGAAAGAGTAAGAAGCCGTGAAAGAAAGAAAGAGAGAAAGGGAGAAAGGGAGGAAGGGAGGGAAGGAAAAGGGGAGGGGAAACTAAGGGAAGGGAAGGGAAGGGGAGGGGAGGGGAGGGGAGGGGAGGGGAGAAAGCAAAGAATAATAAATTCTCATTTACCCTTAATCCCCCTTAAAAACAAAACCTTATCAAAACTTTATCAATATTGACTTTATCAATCAAGCTCTCAGAGTATTGATTTATTGATAAAGAAGGGCTCTGTGTACTCCCAGAGATTGCATTTCCCTCCATATAGGGGTAACTAATATTCTGAATTGAGTGTTTATCATCCCACATATTTCTTGAAAATTATATTTCATGCCAACTCTGTGGAAGTTATTAACATACTCTTTCAATTCTAAAGCTCTAGGGCACTTTTTAAATTGTGCTAAAAATATCTCTCATTGCTATAATAAGTTTATATTAAAAATATTTTTAGCATAACATGAAGCTTTCCACCATACATTATTTTAAATGAGTCAACTAATTGGTAGTAAATATCCCAAGTCAAATAATAGTTGCAAGTAATCTGGGGACTCTGTGGATTACATTTATGGTTTTCATTCTACCTTATTTTAAACTGAAAAAAAAAAATCAGCCATTCAAAAGTAGAAGGAACCCTTGATTACCTGGAGCTTGGCCAATGCTCATGGCATATCTAATCAATGGACAGTAGCCAGAATGAAACATTTTAAAGGGGCTAATGACTAAACAGTGTACTCTGTACTCTTTAAGGGGAGCAAAATTCCCAATGAACTCAGCCTTGTGTTTGAGCATCCCTACTTATAACTTAGGCATGTTTCAGAGTTGTGTGAATGCTTGTTAACCAGCAGGGCACCCTTTAATAAATCTCTGTACTGTTACAGTCACCCAAGAGGCCTTGTCTACTAGAAGCCAACTACTCTTGCCAGAGTGGGAGAACAATTGTTGCACTTAGAAAGGGCAATGTTTTAGGCTGGATAAGGAAAATATGAATGGGTCAAACAAAGCACAGTTTATTTTGTGAAGGGCCAGGTCAATGACACAATGACAGAAACTGTCAGTAAGGAAAGCTATAGTCTAGCACTCGGTTTGTGGGGCTTCAGTTCCTAAGACAAAGACCTTGTATTCTTAATACAAGTCCATAATGTTTCATCTGAAATTTTGAAATCCAAAGAACTCTTGAAATTGACAATTTGTCACATCTCAAAATGCCAAACCTTGGACTAGTCTGAACTCATTTAGTGCCAAATTATCACCTGAACTGATGTCAGGCTATTTAAAATCTATTTAAACCATTTACTGTTACTATTTATATATTTCACTGCAGAAATATGAATGTATTTGATCAGAAGGCTTTGCTCCAGACTCCCTGGAGGTGCTACAACATACGGAATTACTATTCTAAAGTCCAAAAACTTCTGAATCTTAGAGTGTGGTCAGCCCTACAGGTTTCAAATAAGGGATTGTGGAACTAGAATGGCTAACACTAATTTAAGAGATACCATGGGCTGGAGCTGTTAGCCTTTTGACTATCTCATTTGATTATCATATCGACCCTATGATTGACATAAACATATTTCTGCACCTTTGCTGTTGCATGAATATACATATAACTGAAAGCTAAATAAGATTTTTCCTGTCGCCTCTTGATTGCTGGGAAAACCCCAAACCTCAGAACATCGGATCCTAAAACTGAGGACAATAGGTGCTTGTACTTCCCACTCATAATTCTCAAGAAAACCTTTAGCTATGTGGTGAGTCCCCTCTCTTCACCACACTTCTTTTGTGCTTCTTCCTTCTCCATTCCCAAGCCAAGCCACATGAGGAGGACAGTAAGAGAATCTCTGGTAAATTTGTACATTTGGAAAGGGCCTGTGTGGAGAGAGTCATTCCCCGGCTGAAGTTATAATTATCCCCTGACATTACTGATTTATCATTTGTGCCCATTTGAGCATAAGGAAAAAGGAATCAGGGAGTGACAACAAGGAAGGGAGAGGGGATGGTTAAGGAGCAGGCTGCTCCCTTGCTGAGGTAGGAGGACAGCTGCACTCAAAGACGGCACCATGTTAGCCTTAGCTGATAAAACACAAATGGGTCAGTGGAAACAGTTGTGTGTTTTGATTTTTTCTTTTTTTGTATGAGTAATTGGTCAGATTTCTCTTGGGCTTGGCAAGGATCTGAGTGGACCCTGATGAAGACAGATAGGCTTGAGCCATCTTGGGGGTGCCCCGCCCAAGAGGGCTGCCTCTGGGCAAGAGGACGCAAGATCAAGAGGCGGCAGGACTGGAAAAGAGGGAAAGGAGAGGGGGTTGGTGGATTTTAAAAAGCATCAGGCTAGCTTCTCTCTAGTCAGAGAACTATACAGTGGGGAGAACCCCTATAGGGGTCCCCAGAGAACCCTACATATGCTCCACTGGATGCCTGTTTTGCAGAGAGCATCTACAGTCAAGAGGGGACAACATAGCAAGGTGAAGTAGAAAGATGTTCGCCATTTTTCATTGCCCTCTCCCTTGCAACGGTACATAGAGGAGAAAAGGACCCAGGAGTGTGTGTGTGCAGATGGGTCACCCTTTTAAGCTTCTCACACTTTGATATCCACTGTTAACTCCATGCCCACCCCCATCCTATCACATCCTTTCCTCTACCCTTGGCAGAGAAACTCTCTGGCTCAGACATGAAAAAAAGAACATTGTTACTCTCAGCACAGCAAAGCAAGCTGGAATTTCCCGAAGGAATATGATTGAAGACAAAAGAATGTAAAGAAAACACAAAGTTCATAAGTACAGTGAGGCTGAGAAAGCACAGACTTCCCCCCCCTACAGTAACCAAACAGCACTAGGCTCTCACCAGTGGTGTCCACACCCTCCTGAGAATCCCATCCAGTGAAACTGCATCTCAGATCACCCACATACTCTCTCTATACACCCTTCTTAGTCTTCATGCCTTCTTAGAGGGAGATTTGAAGGACATCCTGGCTGGATAATAGGTGATACACACATGGATAAAGAAATAGTACTGTTTCTTAGCTTTTGAGTCTGATAGACCTGAGTGACCTTATGAAAACTACTTCACCTCTCTGAACCTTTTTATCATCCATATAGCACCTATTTCATAGTTATGAAATATTCACATAAGTGCCTGCATATGATAAATATTCAAAAAAGTTTCCTATCTGTAGTGGACTGAATGTATCCCCCCCTCCACACCCTACATTCGTATATTGAAATCCTAGCCCCTAGTGTGATGATATTAGGAGGAGGGGCCTTTGGGAGGTAATATGTCGTAAGGATGGAGCCCTCATGAATGGCATTAGTGCCCTTATAATGCCTTCAGAGAGCTCTCTTGGCGTTTTTCTGCCTTGTGAGAATCCATTGAGAAGTTGGCAGTCTGCAATCTGGAAAAGGGCCTTCCCAGAACCAACCATGCTGGCACCCTGATCTCAGACTTCCAACCTCCAGAACTGCATCAAGTAAATCTCTGTTGTTTCTAAGCCGTTCAGTCCATGACACTTCATTGCAGCAGCTCTAACTGACTAAAATACTATCATCATCATTATTATTACTAATATTAATGATATCAGCATGGGAAGACACCACCTGTCTTCCTTCTCTCTACATTTATATGTATTAATTTCCCCATTCTTTCCCTCATTCCTCCTACCTTCATGGGTAGGTAAAGTTTATTTCTTTTCCCTTTAAAATGATTGCCCTGTTGATTGAATAAATTACGTTATAGGTTTGTTGGAATAAACTGTATCAAACTCATCAATCCACCGCTAGGCGAAGCTTGCCTTCTTTACCTAGAGTGCTAGCCTGGCATCTGGACTTTAGTACAATGACACTCTTACATCCCAGGTGATAGGTTTGGCTCTGTGTCCCACCCAAATCTCACGTCAAATTGTAATTCCTAATGTTGGAGGAAGAACCTGGTGGGAGGTGATTCGACTATGGGGGAGATTTCCCCCTTGCTGTTCTTGTGATAGTGAGGGAGTTCTCACAGGATCTGGTTGTTTAAAAGTGTGTAGCAAGGTCGGGCACGGTGGCTCACGCCTGTAATACCAGCAGTTTGGTAGGCTGAGGCAGGTAGATCACCTGAAGTCAGGAGTTTGAGACCAGCCTGGCCAACATGGTGAAACCCCATCTCTACTAAAAATACAAAAAATTAGCTAGGCGTGCTGGCAGGCACTTGTAATCCCAGCTACTCAGGAGGCTGAGGCAGGAGAATCGCTTGAACCCAGGAGGTAGAGGTTTCAGTGACCCGCGATCACACCATTGCACTCCAGCCTGGGCGACAAGAGCGAAACTCCATCTCAAAAAAAAAAAAAAAAAAAGTGCAGCACTTCCCCTTTGCTCTCTGTGTTCTGCTACAATATGTAAGAACATGCTCACTTCCCCCTCACCTTCTGCCCATGATTGTAAGTTTCATGAGGCCTCCCAACCAAGCTTCCTGTAGAGCCTGTGGAACTGTGAGTCAATTACATCTCTTTTCTTCATATATTACCCAGTCTCAGGTACGTCTTTATAGCAGTGCAAGAATGGACTAATACATCAGAACTAGCTAAACATTTCTATTTCATGTTTAAAGGATATCTTTATTTTCCAAACCCTAGTGGTTTGGAACCCTAGTGAACCTCCTGAAGGCCAGCCATTCATCACACATTCCCCAACTCATATAGCTCATGCTTGAGCCAGGTAAACCACAGCCTCTTTACTGCCAGCCAGGCATCAGACAAATCCAGGCTCAAACCTGGGCTCGGTACGAAATTACTAATAGTAAGTGCTTAATCTTTCTAATTTTCAATTCACTCTTTATGGAATTGTGATTAGGATATCTCACACAAGAGTCTTTGCGAAGGTTAAATTAGAAAATGAATGTCAAGCACTTAATGCAGAGGCTGGTCCACATCACCGCAGGCTCAGTAAACGGTGGCCAACATCATCAGTACTTATTCATGATATCACAACTACTTTACATCAACAGTTAGGTGGACAATACATATCAAAAGAAAACAGGACTTTCTTTTACATAGTCTCTCACCCACGTAGAACCTACTTAGTAAACCAGCGGTTCTCAACCTTGAGATACACATTAAGAGTCACCTGTTTATCCCTGAATCTTAATAATGTCCTACTCACTTAAGATAGAAGTACAAATAGCACACGTATGGACCTGGGTACTATTGATTTCTTAATTATGATCTATCTTTATTGACAACTCCAAATCATAATTGAACACAGTTTCCCTGCATTTATTGTTCTTAGGAGTCTGATGGCTAAAGGCAAGAAATTTGACTTTAACACTAACGTGTTGATATTTCACACTCACATTTACCAGCTGGGGCCACATGCCCCCCCAGCCTGACCTTTGTTTCTATCCAAAGTCCTTTCTGCAAAGTGCAGTCATTTCTGCCCCATAGCAGGAGCTAAAGCACTTGTTAAATTAATGAATTCACAGCAGAGAATGGCTAAATGCCCTTCATGTTACAATCTTGGATGAACAATTAGTGGTTCATGGATAAGAGACGTGGCATACTGACCAGGCCTGGTGGCTTATGCCTGTAATCCCAGCACTTTAGGAGGCCAAAGCGGGCAGATCACCTGAGGTCTGCCCAGGAGTTCGAGACCAGTCTGACCAACATGGAGAAACCCCATCTCTACTAAAAAATACAAAATTAGCTGGGCGTGGTGGCGCATGCCTGTAATCCCAGCTACTCGGGAGGCTGAGGCAGGAGAATCGCTTGAACCCAGGAGGCGGAGGTTGTGGTGAACCAATTTTGTGCCATTGTACTCCAGCCTGGGCAACAAGAATGAAACTCCATCTCAAAAAAAAAAAAGAAAATAAAAGAGAGAGAGAAAGACGTGGCATCCTTTCTTTGAAATATACCAAGGGGAGGCAATGAAATGAACTTCTGAGTCAGACACATCTGTGACCCTGGGAAGATCAATGAACCTATCTGAGTCTCTATAAGGATGAAGACAATGACAGCACCTACCTCCTGAATGGTTGGGAGGATGAAATGAATCCATCAATGAGCAGTGCACAGCTTTTAAGACACAGTCTCCTTGATGCTGATCTCACATCCTTTCTTTTTTTTTTTTTGAGATGGAGCCTTGCTTTGTTGCCCAGGCTGGAGTACAGTGGCACCATCTCAGCTCACTGCAACCTCTGCCTCCTGGGTTCAAGCGATTCTCCTGTCTTAGCCTCCAGAGTAGCTGGGATAACAGGTGCACCACCACCACGCCCAACTAGTTTTTGTATTTTTAGTAGAGACGGGGTTCCACCGTGTTGGCCAGGCTCGTCTTGAACTCCTGACCTCAGGTGATCCGCCTGCCTCGGCCTCCCAAAGTGCTGGAATTACAGGCAAAAGCCACTGCGCCCAGCCTCACATCCTTTCTTGGGGTTGCCCCAACCTCTCTTTCTTATTTTCATTCACTTTCTAGTTTCTGACCAGGGATCTTCTTTGGGAAAATTACATCTGGAGAATCATGTTTATTTCTGAGCATTTGAAGAGGGCTTTGACCAGGACTATAAAGGCCAGAAAACTGTCATGTGAAAAGTGGACTTTTAGACATTAGGTAAAAACTAAGGCAATGTGAATAAAGTATGGACTTTAGTTAATAATATCAGTTTATTAGCTGTAACAAATGTACCATAATGACATACATAATAGGGGAAACTAGGTGTGGGGTATGTGAGAACTTGCTGTAATATTATTGCACCTTTTATATCAATCTAATACTATTCTAAAATAAAAAGTTTATTCACTGTTAAAAATATTTATCAATATTAAAACCATAAAAGTCAAAACTTACATATATGTTTATAATTTAATCCTATATGTACATGACAAGAAGTTATCAGAATAAAAGTTAATTTTCTTTCTTTTTTTTTTTTTTTTGGTAGAGTATGGTAGAGTCAGTGTCTCACTATGTTGACCAAGCTGGTTTCAAACTCCTGGCGTTAAGCAGTCCTCCCATCTTAGCCTCCCAAAGTGCTGGGATTACAGGCACTGAGGCACTATGCCTGGCCAAGAAATTTTTTTAATGGACCCTTAGTCAGGAATAAGAAACACATTGGGGAGATGATAATATTGGTTACTTTCTTAAAATATTTGCAGGCCTCTATTGTGTGGAAGGTAAAATATGTGCTGTATAGTTCCCAAGGCACAAATAATGAGCAGAAATGGCAGATAATCCAGTTTTACCTAAATTAATGATTAAAACTGTACCCCCACATACACACACAAAATGGACACATTATAAAGTAGTATATAAACTCTTTGAAAGTTATCCATGCAGAAGGCAGATGACCACCCATTGAGGGGATGTTGCATGAGTAGATAGGAAGTTGCACTTGACAAAATTGTGTATATTTTATGATCATTTGCTTATCCTTACATCCATCGGTTCTACCTTGCCCTTTTCTACCTTCATCCTTTTGATCCATTAAGTTTTTAATTTGAAAAGGACTTCAGAGACTGTGTAGTTCTTATCTGGGGTATGATTTTCTGACAGTCTTCTTGACCCCTGTTATTATAGGCAAACACATCACTAGGAATCCTACTTGTTCAGCTTAAATCACTATTGTTTGTTCTTTCTTACTCTGGCTCAAGATCCTCATCTCAGGCTTTTCTTGCTTTGACAAGCTGTTTGGAGTCACTTCTCTAGCTCCAACATCAGAAATCTCACAGATTTGTTCTTGCCCTCCTGACATACAACTGGAGCCATGATTGGTCCTTCTGCCCCATACCATGCCATGGACCTACTGGGCAATCAGAAACAAAAACCTGTCTGTGATGGATCACTGCCCTGGCCCTGAGGCTGACATCCAGACTGAGTCATTATTTTCATGTGACATATTGCTCAGATCATGGCCTTATATTAAGTGCACAAATGGATCCCAGAAATGAAACAGAAATACAACTTGGAAAATGCACTATGACTCACAAAACAGATAAACTGCACCAAGCCACAATGTGCCACACACACAATCTAAGATCAAATTAACCTTATCTCCTTCAGAGCCACATCTTCCAGGTAAGACCACAGATAAACTGACTTAACTGAAAATTTGCAGACTCATATCTTGTGCAGATAGGACCACTGACTCTTCTAACAGTCCACTTCGTTTACATATTCTGACCAATACCTGCTGAGACCACACTTACTATCTGCCACCTAAAACCACCTGATGATTAACTGCAGCCCCGACCCAAGTACCCTTCCCTGACTCCTTCCTTTTGGGACACCATCACAGTCATGCTCTGCCTTGCTCCATATGCATAATAAACCCAGCTTTGGACAATCAACAGGTACTCCTAGTGATCTTTGATTAGAAAATCTAACAATTCTTTTGCCTGGTTATGCTCATTTTCCTCTTGTTTCCCTAGCACACACCTACTCTTGCTTCAAGAATCAACTTAAATGTCATTATGAGTCTTCTCTGATTCATTCTTCACCTTTATCCTCTGCACTGCTAGTTACCTCATCCTCTGTGTTGTCCAAGCACTTGGCCCAGACTTCCATTAGCTTTCCTCTCACTATATTTTCATTCTTTTGTTTATGTCTGCCCACTCCTTCCATCTTCCCTTAAAAGCAAGAATACATTTATGCATGTTTGTATGTTCAATGTTTACACTGGTCCTAGATACCAAATAGGCTTTGAATAAATAATTGTTACTTAAACCTGCAAACACAGCTTTAAGGGATGCATGTGTTACTTACTCTTTCTCAGCCATCATATATGTATAAGGGAGACTCATGTACAATTTTCCACAAAACCCATTTCTTTGTGGTAAGAAGAGTCTCTAAAACCGGATACTGGGTGGCCAGGGTCAGAAGTGGTGATATAGGATTATAGGGACCCAGGTGATGGGCATGACAAATACTGTTTGCAATTCTATCTTGCAAAGAGGAAAAACAGCCCAGCAGTTTCATTTTACGAATTAGTTTAATTATGCCTGCCTGGTTGTTACTGGTGGAATATGTCCAGGTTCTTGGTGTTTTAAACAAAGAATTGGACAAACGCACAAACAAAGCACCAACAAAAGCATAGATTCATTAAAATAAAAGTACACTCCACAGAGTGGGAGCAGGCTTCAGCAAGTAGCTCAAGAGCACTGGTTACAGAATTTTCTGGCACAAGGCAACCAGTCAGAGACTGAAGGGAAGTTACAAAGTTAAACCCTATGCAAATGTCTGATTGGTTGCAGGAGGTTACCAATCAGAGGTACTTTCCTTTTTTCATCTGCAACACAGAAGGTGGGGGGTGTTGCAAAGAAAGTAGCCTCTGATCCTTTTGTTACTTGTGTGTGGAAAGTTGGAGTTTTCCTTTTGATTCAGTTCTAGGAAGTCAGCATAAATCAGCCTTAGGTCCCCTGACTCCAGACCCTATTCTCCTGCCTCATGCTGGGTGGATGGAAAAAGTTTTCTAAATTAATTACTAAAACAACACATAACTTAGCTTGTAAAAAACAGCTGGGTGTGGTGGCACACACCTGTAGTCCCAGTCACTCAAGAGGCTGAGGCAGAGGGATCACTTGAGGCCAGGAGTTTATATATGTAATAGAGAAAACTAAAGTCTCTTAGAACACCACTTCCATCCTGATGCAAGCACTACTTTTCCAAAGGTATTTGCTGTTATTAGTTAAATATGCATCCTTCCAGATTATTTCCATGCATTATATACATAGGAAAAATATAGTACTGTTTTGTGTGTGTGTTTAATACAAATGTAATCAAGACTAAATGTCTCTGTTTATTTATTTTTGAGATGGAGTCTTGCTCTTTTACCCAGACTGGAGTGCAGTGGCATGATCTCAGCTCACTATAACCTCTGCCTTTCGGGTTCAAGCGATCCTCCTGCCTCAGCCTCCCAAGTAGCTGGAATTACAGGCGCCCGCCACCACACTGGGCTAATTTTTGTATTTTTAGTAGAGACGGGATTTTGCCATGTTGGCCAGGTTGGTCTTGAACTTCTGACCTCAAGTGATCCGTCCACCTGCCTCCCAAAGTGCTGAGATTACTGGCGTGAGCCACTGTGCCCAGCCAAGACTAAATGTCGTTAGACCTTCATACGCATGTGAGATATGGATGGTAAAGATTTCATGAAAGATGTTCATTTACTTGGCTCTGTTACTTAACCTGTGTCTAAGTAAAAATGTTAAGAACTGAACATACTCGGCCAGGTGCAGTGGCTCAAACCTGTAATTCCAGCACTTTGGGAGGCCGAGGTGGGCGGATCACGAGGTCAGGAGATCGAGACCATCCTGGCTAACACGGTGAAACCCCCGTCTCTACTAAAAATAATTTAAAAACTAGCCGGGCGAGGTGGCAGGTGCCTGTAGTCCCAGCTACTTGGGAGGCTGAGGCAGGAGAATGGCGTAAACCTGGAAGGCAGAGCTTGCAGTGAGCCGAGATCCGGCCACTGCACTCCAGCCTGGGCGAGAGAGCGAGACTCCGTCTCAAAAAAAAGAGGACTGAACATACTCAGAACATGTGTGTATTCTGCATATAGCATATTAATACTTATATTAATAAATATACATCTATATTACGTTATCCTTATGTTACCCAAAGATAATGACTGATTCCCATTATAGCTCAAAGGGAATGTTGTGAAGATTAATGACAGCGTTCCTAAAACTATTTCAGTTCTTTAGAATGCAAAAGCTAAAAATAAAGCAGTATGCTTTATGTGATCAAAAATATCTGAACGCACAAGCCACATATTATCTTTAGTGGAAAAATAATTATTACTTTATATTGAAAAGGCTCATGCCTAGTCATAAAATTCTTATTCAACACTAGAAAAATCATAACATAAATATCTCTTCTTTCTCAGTTACTTACATAAAACTCTAGTTTACCTGCGTAAATGGGTCATCATTACATGTATAATTTTGTAATTTGGAATAGGAAAATCACATTCATGCTCAATAATTTGTTTTCAGTGCCAACTTGAAGTTTTTCCAACCAAACATTGAGAATGCAGTTTTGAAATGTATGATGAAAAAGTATCAAGGAATGATGAATTGATGCATTCACAGTTGGAAAGTAGTAAGAGTTTGTGGTTGTGAACTATATTTGCTAATAAATTGTGTTTTAAAAGCTGCAAAAGGCTTTTAGAAATGCAATTAATATGCACATTAATAAGCATTCCAGAAAATCACCAGCTCAATATGGAAAAGTAATATGAGTAAAATACATAGTCACTACAACACTGTGTTTATATAGCCCCTACTTTATGTGTAAAGGCCTTGTCTATCATAAACATGGTTGGAATAGGCAATGCACATTTATACCCAGCTAAGAGTTAATTCTCTCCCCACTTAATCATCCAAACAGAGCCTCATTGTAACCAATCTTGTTGGTATTGGGTCATTATCCTGTGCTTTCCTCAGATACAGTGACGTTTTAAGACACATCTTAAAAGGGTCAGTTTTACTAAGGGATCTAGGCTAAAAGAGACTACAGTGAAATTAACCTCTAGGTTTTCTGTCAGATAATATATTAGTCAGGGTTATCCAGATAAATAGAACCAATAGGGGATGGTGTGTGTGTGTGTGTGTGTGTGTGTACATATATAAAGAAGGAGAAATTTATTTTAAGGAATTGGCTCAAGCAATTACGGAGACTGTTAAACCCCAAATCTGCAGTTCAAGTGTGAAGGCCATATGCCACTAGAACTCCCTCTGCGGGTGGTGGAAGTCAGCCTTTTGTTGTAGTCAGGTCTTCTTCAATTGATTGGATGAGGCCCATCCACATTAGGGAAAGTAATCTGCTTTACTCAAAGTCCACCGATTTAAAGTTAATCTCATCCAAAAATACTCTCATAGAAACATCCTGAATAATCCACCTATTTGGGAACTGTGGCCCAGCCAAAATAACACATAAAAGTAACCATCATGGAGAACTATGGCAGAAGAGCCTTTGAGATCTCCCATAAGGAAACAAGAATACCTGCTGGCACTGCTAGTCAGCAGCCTATTGGAGAAACTTTTGAAATCCATGAGAACCAATTAGCTCCTGTTTTCAACATCAATGCTGCTGTTCCTAAGAAACCCCTCCAAGTCCTGCTCCAGCCCTGGATCTTATCTTTTAAAATCACTTCTCATCAGATAAATATGAAATAGCTCCCACTTATTATTACAGTCAATCTTCTTGCTAAGCATATTTTATTTTATTTTTATTTTTTAAAAATTTATTTACTTTTTAATTTTTTAAAAAATGTATTAAAAAACAAAACCAAAAAAGAATCTTAAAAGAGGCAGAATATTGGCCAGGCATGGTGACTCATGCCTGTAATCTTAGCATTTTGGGAGGCTGAGGTGGGCGGATCACTTAAGGTCAGGAGTTTGAAACCAGCCTGGCCAACATGGTGGAACCCTTTCTCTACCAAAAATTAACCGGATGTGGTGGCACACGCCTATAGTCCCAGCTACTCGAGAGGCTGAGGTGGGAGAATCGCTTGAACCCAGGAAGCAAAGGTTACAGTGCGCCGAGATTGTGCCTATGCACTCCAGCCTAGGCGACAGAGTGAGACCCTGCCAAAAAAAGAAAAAAGAAAAAAGGGGCAAAATATTGTAATAGAAAATGTCCTGGACTGGGAGATAAGGCATCAATGATGATGATGATGATGATGATGGCCAGGCATTCTAACAAGTACTGAGCATATTTTATTCTCTGCATTTATGCAAGAGAAAATTAGGGTTTGGATATCAGCTTGCCTGAGGCCACATAGCTGGTAAATAACAAAGATAGTATCAAAGCCAGGTTTCACACACACTTCAAGTTTCCTGCTGTTGCTCCCTAGAACAAACAGCTTCAAGCAACCAAACTTGCTTCAAATTTTCATTGCCATGAGGAATTTTGTTGGAGGTCTGTGGCAGACTGCTAGTTGCCTACCCAATATCCATTCTGACCTTCTTCTTTAGTGAGTAATAGGATCACTGTTTTATTCAGGCAGCAGTGTGCCCAGCTAAAAGACTACAACTCCCCAGCCATGATGTAGGCAGAAGTTGCTGAATGATCCCATGTGTCCTGCAACTCCCACTCCTGCTGCTTCCTGTCTGGAACATGAACATGATGGCTTCAGCATATACAAATGTAGCCTGATCTTTGACTATAGTCATGAGCAAAGGGAACATATTAGAAGAACACAGACCATAAGTTTTTTAAATAAACTTTTTATTTTGAAATAATTTTAGATTTACAGAAAAGTTGAAAAGACATAGTACAAAGAATTCCCGTACCTTGAAAACATTATGCTAAGTGAAAGAAGCCAGTCTTCTGACTACTCTCTCTAAAGCCCACATATTGTATAATTCCATTTACACGAAATATCTAGGACAGGCAAATCCACAGAGACAGAAAATGGATTAGTAGTTTGCCGGGGACTGGGGAGAAGAGAGAGTGGAGAGTACTTAATGAGTACGGGGCTCCCTTTTGGGGTTACAAAAATGTTCTGGAGTTGGACAGTGGTGATTGTGCATAACACTGTACATAACACTGTGAAGGCACTGATTCCACTGAATTATGAATTGCACACTTGAAAATGGTGAGTTTTGCCACTATATAAAAAAGTTCCCTTCTACCTTTCAACAAGTTACCCCTAATATTAACATCTTACCTCGGCATGGTACATTTGTCAAAACCAAGAAAGCAACGATGGAACGACACTGGTAACTAAGGATTTCTTCACTGTACATTTCACATTCTCCTCTTTTCTGAAAAGGTGTCTTCATTGCAATTACCCTGTTTATGCCCTTTTCCTGCCACTCCCTTCATTCTGCTTCCTGCTAGAATGTAGATATGATGGCTGGAATAAGAACAGAAGCCATGCAACAAGGATAGCAGTGCTTGGGTCCCTGATGACTTTGTGAAGTCTTTACATCAGCCCTAAACTGCCATGTCTGGACGTATTTTATGAGAGATAATAAACAATATGTTTAAGCTACTATAACTTTAGTCTGTGTTGCCAACAACTAGCCAAATCCTAAATGATATCAGGCTATAAATTGCTTGGGGTTAACCTTCAGCATGCATGAAATTTTCTTTCTTTCTTTCTTTCTTTTAGATGGAGTCTCCCTTTGTAGCCGAGGCTGGCGTGCAGTGGCATAACTGAACCCATTTGAATCCAAGGTTTAAGCAATTCTCCTGCCTTCGCCTCCCGAGTAGCTGGGATTACAGGCCCCCCCCCCCCCCCCTGGCTAATTTTTGAATTTTTTTTTTTTTTTTTTTTTGAGGTGGAGTCTCGCTCTGTGGCCCGGACTGGAGTGCAGTGGCCGGATCTCAGCTCACTGCAAGCTCCGCCTCCCGGGTTTACGCCATTCTCCTGCCTCACCCTCCGGAGTAGCTGGGACTACAGGCGCCCGCCATCTCGCCCGGCTAGTTTTTTTGTATTTTTAGTAGAGACGGGGTTTCACCGTGTTAGCCAGGATGGTCTCGATCTCCTGACCTCGTGATCCGCCCGTCTCAGCCTTCCAAAGTGCTGGGATTACAGGCTTGAGCCACCGCGCCCGGCCTAATTTTTGTATTTTTAGTAGAGACTGGGTTTCACCATATTGGTCAGGCTGGCCTCCTGACTTCAAGTGATCGACCCACCTTGCCCTCCCAAAGTGCTGGGATTCCAGGTGTGACCCACCACATGCAGCCATGATGGGAAACTTTCCAGGCTCACAAGGGACATTCAGGAACTGTCAATAATATTGTTCCCATATCATAGAATAGGCTATGAAGGGAGAGACTACAATATGAGGTGATTTAGTCGATATTTTATATTTGAGCTCCCATTAATTCAGTGATAATCCCCGCATAGAGATTTGCCAGTTCTCAAACATATTTAATATCCTTTCCACATGTCTATTCTTCTGACTAATGTATAATTGTGATGCTTACAGATTATAGAAAAATTTTTGACAATTTTTTCTAGCTGAGAATAAATGCAAAAGATTCCTTTAGCATTTGCTAATGTTCCTGAGATGACCTCAAAACCTCAGGTTTAAATACTTAGATTTTTATTTCATAGTTTGTGATTATATGAGAATGAGTTGCATGAACAAAATATTAAAGTCAATTTTGTTTTTCTTTAAAATTATCATTACTTTTAGCTCTTAGTGGCTATGATTTTCATCTTTTCATATTTTACATTCCACAAGACATTGTATTAACAAAGACTTCTTTAAATCCACCTTTTCTGGAAAAGACATTTTTATGTTCACAGGCATTCTGCCTTATGTTTATAGAAGCATCTAGGGAGAAAAAATGCATTAATGTTGAGGATGAGTGAATTTTGTCACGAAGGATAAGCAATTTTCACAGACCCTCATTCTATCTAGGCTTTCTCTTTCTCAAGAGATGGGGTCTTACTCTGTTGCCCAGGCTGGAGTACAGTGGTACAATCATAGTTTACTGTAACCTTGAATTCCTAGGCTCAAGTGATGCTCCCACCTCAGCCTCCCAAGTAGCTGGGACTACAAGTATGCACCACTATACCTGGCTAAATTTTTTGTTTTTTATAGAAACAGAGTCTCACTATGTTGCCCAGGCTGGTCTTGAACTCCTAGCCTCAAGTGATCCTCCCACCTTGGTCCCCCAAAGTGTTAGGATTACAGGCATGAGCGACCACACCCACACCTGGCCCTCTATGTAGATTATATCTAAATCTCAACTTATTAGATGCATACCTTTGATTGATAACTACTTTTCTACAGCAGCATAGAAATTGGATTCAGAAATGACCAAGTAGATACTATGCACTGTCTGAAAGGCAACTTAAGTCATCACAAGTCAGTCTGTTTGTATTAGAAAACTATATTGATTTAGTGGTATTAGTTAAGATGCTTTTGGATGCAAGTAAAAAAATCAATTAGCAAGTGGCATTAAAAGATAACTTATTTTTTGGTGCATGCCTTTAGTCCTAGCTACTTAGGAGGCTGAGGCAGGAGGATCACTTGAGCCCAGGAGTTTGAGGTTGCAGTGAGCTATGATTAAGCCACTGTACTCCACCCAGGTGACAGCCTGGGTAACAGACCGTAAGTTGCCTTTTATCCGTTGTCTTGAGCTTGATCCTCTTTGTCACAAAATGGTCTTCTGGGCTCCAAACATCACATCTTTTACATAATCACATTAAAAACAGAAAGCCTAGGCCGGGTGCGGTGGCTCAAGCCTGTAATCCCAGCACTTTGGGAGGCCGAGACAGGCGGATCACGAGGTCAGGAGATCGAGACCATCCT
>NW_012114877.1:4110212-4119709 GCF_000951035.1 Colobus angolensis palliatus | reverse complement strand
CAGATTGAGACTCCATCTCAGAAAAAAAAAAAAAAAAAGACACACTCCTGGTATAGAATGGTAGTCTGATGAATATGTAATGTGCCAGAGTCAGAAAAACGGTAAACTATCCCTAATCCACAAAGCTATTCAAGTCAGCAGAACAAAACTTCGAGGTTAATCAGGTGAATATTGGTATTTAACATTCAGCTGATTTCCCTCAAAAACCTTCAGTGGGTCTTTTTCCTACTGTCTGAAGCCTCACACATATTGAAAGTGATCTTTCTGTTAGAATTTTCCCTCTTAATGGTTTGACTAGTTTTTCCTCATATTTATTTGTTCATAATTGTTATTCAAGAGCTCTCGTGTGCGGTCCTAGGCTCTGGGTCATTATATGGTAATTCATGGTTAGAAATCCAGAAACCAATGGATACAGCATTATTTATTCTGGAAGATAAGATAATCCCTCATTTGCATTTATTAATGAGGACCCCCCCCACCCCAACTTTTACAGAATACAAAGAAAGATGGCATGCCAAATTTGGGTTTCATTCAGTAAAATTATACTTTCCTATCAACCTACCAACAGCTATTTTCAGCATTTTCCTTAGAACAAAACAGTTAATGAATAGCAAACCAAAAGGGAAGGTTGGCTGGTCACTGTGTATTGTAAACTGTAGACAAACATCTTTTGTTTTGTCGTTGTTAATGAAAAACATGATAATGTGCATCTTAATCAAATTTAAAATGTGGGTGTTTGAATATTTTTAATTAGAAGGAGTAGTGCACAGTGCCACCTTTAGTCAAATCTAGAGTTCCCATTTCAGGCTTAAATAATAAATGTGGGCATTATTACCTTTTACAATACACCATTGATAGAACACCAACTTTAAAGCCAATTAAAGGTTGGCAATCTTCCTACCATTGGCAAAGTAACACTTGTTAACAGTTCCCCTTGTGACACGTTTCAGCATAATCACTGATTTCTGGAAACCTTATTTAGCACTTACGGATATTTTGAAATCTCTAATGAATTTCTTTTTATAGACATTTTTACGTTTTATTCTAATTTTTTAAAGGTGTTCAGGTAGTTTAATTTTATACACTCAGATGTGCATGTACCCAGATATTTATATGTGAAAGACAAAATGTCAGAATATGTAGAACTATACTCTATAAATAACAGTTTGCTCATAATACTCAGATTTTAATGGTTCCATTTTTGAAATCGAATTGTGCCCAAATTCATTCAGAAAAATCTCACATTGGAATCTAAATATGCAGAAATTGTTCTGTTTAATAAACTACAAGTTCTTGTAATTTAAAAACAAATTTAAAAAACTGGTCAGAATAAGTAAATTCTTCCACAGTTATTTACTTGAAATAAAAATGTTGTGGAGGCTAGTAAAGTCTTTTTTCATTTCACATGGAAATAATTTGATAAGCCTGGCAAAGATGTGAGAAACATAAAAATGAGCTAAGAAAATTCAAATTATTTCAGCCTTAAGTTACTAACACCAGACAGAGAACTAGTTTTCACCAATTAAAGAACAGCTTGATTATATACCATGTAAAATGCTAATGCAGAAACGAACAATAGCTATTTCTCATTTAAATTTAGTTATCTGGAATGCTTCAAGTAGATAACATTAATGCAAGATGATACAATGCATCCGGATATTGGCAGTAGATTGATTTAGGCAGACATAAATGATCTTTAAAAAATCAGCAACCTTTAGAAGCTGCTTACATCACTTTTGCTTTATGTAATGTAGTCACACATTAATTAGCAACACTGTACAGGAACAGAAAATCATAATTTAGGCCAGGCATGGTGGCTTAGACCTGAAATTCCAGCACTTTGGGAGGCCAAGACAGGCAGATCACTTGAGGTAAGGAGTTTGAGACAAGCCTGACCAATATGGCGAAACTCCATCTCTACTAAAAATACAAAACAATTAGCTGGGTGTGGTGGCACATACCTGTAGTCCCAGCTACTCGGGAGGCTGAGGCATGAGAATCACTTGAACCCAGGAAAGAGAGGTTGCAGTGAGCCAAGATTGTGCCACTGCACTCCAGCTGGGTGACAGAGGGAGACTGTCTCAAAAAATAAGAAAGAAAGGAAAGAAAAAAGAAAGAAAGAAAGAGGGAAGGAAGGAAAGAAAAGAAAGAGAGAGAAAGAAAAGAAAGAGAGAGAGAGAAAGAAAGAAAATCATAATTTAATGTATCTTTATCTTAGCCATCTATTCCTTGACCCACAAGGTCAAGTTTATGTCAGGACTAAATATCAATATGAACATTCAATTGCCCTCCTTTTTAAAAAGAACTCAACTGTTATTGTTGCAACCTTGATTAAATACATATTATTTAATTTGATTTAATAAACAGAAAATTATTCCAAAGAAGTGTACTTGTTATTTCAGGATGTGTTTTTTAAAAATTTAGAGCAAGACACAATTGAAAAGTTTGGAAGTAATGTTGATAATGGTGAAAAATCAGATACAACCCATGTAAATAAAAATTAAGGTTTGTTTATATATTTTTTTCGGTTGGTATGGCAGGGACTGTTGGTTGCCTACCCATATCCATTCACCTTTATTTCTTAGTAACAGCCTTATTTCTTGCTAGGTGGCAAGAAATAAAAAGAGCTCAACTGTTATTGTTGCAACCTTAATTAAATACATATTATTTAATTTGATTTAATAAACAGAAAATTATTCCAAAGAAGTGTACTTGTTGTTTCACGATGTGCAACTTCTTCAAGTTAAGTGTAGTCCCATGACTAAGTTCTGGCTAATGAGATGAAAGCAGAGCCAGGCTTCTTCGAAGTCTCCCTCAAGGAAGCTGATTCAGCCTAAATGGGGAGATTCCTTCGCACCCCTTTTGCTGATGTTGAACTTCAACCGTCAGCTTGGACCATGAAGTGACCTTGAGGTTGGAGACCCTCATATGAAGGAGGAAAAAGTTAAAAGAAGACCAAATCCTGGAAGATTTGGAGTGTGCAGCCATACACGGACCTCTGCTCAGAAGGGCCTCACATGTGGTTCAATGCTCTATTATTGCTACCTTGAAATTCTTAATAACTGTCATCTTTGACATTGTATTTTTTGGTTTTGTTTTGTTTTTTGAGACTGGATTTCCCTCTATTTCCCAGGCTGCAGTGCAGTCTCACTGCAGCCTCTGCCTCCTGAGCTCAAGTGATCCTCTCTCCTCAGTCTCCAAAGTAGCTGGGACTACAGGCATGCGCCTCCACGTCCATTTTTGTTTTGTTTTGTTCATTTCTTGTAGACACAGGGTTTTGACACATTGCCCAGGCTGCTCTCAAACACCTGAGCTCAAGTGATCCGCAGGCATGAGTCACCACACCCAGCCTGAGGTTGTGCTTTCTACATAAAGTCTAGTAGAACAAGGAAGCATGAATGTGAGAAGAGAAGTTACACACAATCAGCACATCTGCTGTTTCTTGTTGCCCTATTTGCATGTAGCCCCATGAGCTCTGAATTCCGGAGGCCCCACAGTGAGTGGGAGTTCAGTGAGACTCAGAGTGTACAAGGAGAATGTGTTAGATCGATGACTAATTAATTGGAGTACTGATGGCCCCAAGAGGCCACACTTCCCATCTGAACTAGAACTTGCGATGCAGAAAGAAGGCAGTGGCATTTCTAGAAACATAAACAATCAAGGAATCCTGTTGTGTCATTTTTTTACTTATGTTACTTCCCCGTAGTAGTCAACAACTTACCCCGAAAATAATAGCATAGAAGGAAAAGGGAAGATAGACAGCCCATAGTTCCTTTTAATTTCAGTCCTTCCTTACTCATCAGTAAACCAAAGGTAGAGAGTGTTGGTAGAAGGTGCTCGTATCAAGAAGTGAAATAAAAACAGTTAATTTCATTTGGGGCAACACTTTCATTCTTCTGGTTAAGAACAAAGTACAAATGCACACACATCCTGTAAAATATGAATTATGTGATTTCAGTGATCTCAAGTACACGCATTAAATGTTCTTATATTTGCATTTAAAACTAGCATTGCTTAATATAAAGATGAAGGGTAAAATTCATGCTATCAATTTAAGTTTTTATGTATTTTTTGTTACTTAGAACAACATTAAAATAGGAAATTTTTAAAAACACCAGGGCAAGTCAAGAGAGAGATCTCAGTAGAAAAGAAAAATCTTTATATTTCAGTACTCTTTTTTTGTTTGTTTTGAGACAGAGTCTCACTCTGTCACCCAGGCTGGAGTGCAGTGGTGTAATCTCGGCTCACTGCAACCTCTGCCTCCCGGGTTCAAGCGATTCTGCTGCCTCAGCCTCCTGAGTAGCTGGGATTACAGGCACCCACCATCATGCCCAGCTAATTTTTGTATTTTTGTAGAGATGGGATTTCACCATGTTCACCAGGCCGGTCTTGAACTCCTGACCTCAGGTGATCTGCCCGCGTGGGCCTCCCAAAGTGCCAGGATTACAAGCTTGAGCCACCAAAAATATTTCAGTACTCTTAATGAAACATTTTTAAAATTTTTGAACAGGGGCCCCCACGTTTTCATTTTGCACTGGGTCCCACAATTACATAGTCAGCCTTGACATCAAGGAACCACCATACCATCCCTGAACTGCCTGCTTTTGTGTTTAAATCACCGTTTCATTTTAGTCAAATATAATCCTTGCCCTTATAGTGTACAGTATAGTCACTATACTGCTGCTAAAGAAGGATATTTGATTTTTTGGAAAACCTTTGTTGGGCTTCAAAAACAGTGGGGTATAGACAGTATTTTTTTTAATTTTTGTTTTAAATATACAAACACACACATAGCACACACAGAAAAAAAAAGACCAGAAATAATTACACCAAAATATATTCATAGTATTTATCTCCAAGAGTTGGAATTATTGATGTTACCTATTTCCTCTGGGTTTGTGTGATTTTCTGTGTTGTTCAGTATTTCTTAAATGAATATTTAATATTTTTATAATTAGATGAAATTTGGAAAATTTATAAATGAATCCTGAATCAGTATGAAATTTACTGCTGAATCTAGAAACTACATAAAACTTAGTCGTGTAGTCTTTTTTACTTTCCTTAATTTGGGGATTTTCAAACTATAAAAATGATACAGGCCAGTTGTAATAACTGAGATTACACAAAGTTACATTAAAAAAAAAACAATTTTTCCTGGCACATGGCCTGTGGTCCCAGCTACTTAGGAGCCTAAAATAGGAGGATTACTTGAGTCTAGGGGTTCCAGTTAGCCTGGACAACACAGCAAGACCCTGTCTCTTTTTAAAAGTCAAAAAAACTATTTTATCTCTATATTCTGTCTCTGCCATCTAAGGCTAACATGTTAAGTGACCAACATGCATCATTTCACAAATTATGTAATATAATCTAGCCTATAGAATTTGCTCATCACACACACAAACACAGATTGATTTTTGAATTTGTTTTCTGTGAAATAGAATTATAAAAGTGTATCTACAATTTACTACTTTTTAGTGAACATATCACAAACTTCTCTACAAGAAAATATATAAATTTATCATGTTTCTTATTTCTCCATGTGTACATGCAGACATATTTTAAATGCCATTTTAAACTTCTCATTTTGGAACTTGGAGGTGTCTTTTGACAAAGATGCTTTGCTTGACCAAACTTTAGTCAGTCTCCTGAACCTTCTCCTAGGCCCATCTACACTCTTCCTTGTAAAATCTAATTTTGGCAAGAGCCCTGCTAAGTCAGTTTAGCAAGAACTCCCCACCCTGCATATCCTATCACCCTCAATAGCTTGATCAGGTTCCTCAAACTCCGCCATCCAGCAGGAGATGTCTGATCGTCCTGGCCTGTCTTCAGCAAGAATCCTGTTAGGTCAATTTCACCAGAATCCCCCTCAACCTTAATGTTTCTTCTTAGTAATTTTTTATCCATTGAGCCCTACCTTGCTTCTTGGCTATAAATTCCCACTTGCCTGTGTTGTATTCAGAGTTGAACCCAATCTCTCTCCTCCACTGCAAAATCCCCTTGCCATGGTTCTTACACTTATTGCAGTGTTCCTGAATAAAGTCTTCTTTAGCGTGCTTTAACTGGCATCTTTGAATACTTTTTTCTTTAACACTTTTAAGTATACATTTATTAAAATAAACATTGTCTGTGATGCTGTGGAGGGCAGAGGGTGGTTTTCTTGCGGGTAGGATGTTGCTTTCCAAATAAACTCATTCTGCCGTCTTGATCAGGGATTATGGAAGGGAATACTTTAAATTTGTGTTTCCAGACAAGATATATTTCACAACCATATGTTTCCTCCTTGCCTGCACTTTCTTATGCTGTATTTCGTCCCATATCATGCTAAAACGTTGAGTCAGTCCTCTAGTCTGCAGTATGCTTTCTGGTACATCATTCTCCTATTCTCTTGATGGAAAATAGGTTTGGTGCCTTGAAGAAGTAAGTCAATACATAATTCAGTGTTGATTAAATTAACCTTAGAAAGCTAGGCAAACAGAAGCTTTACCTTAACAGTATCTGCTGAGGGACTGGGGGAATTGAGGGGATGCTTATTGGGTTGCAAAAGTTGTAAGGTAGACTATACTGATTTTATAAAATTATGATTATTCCTACATGATAGTGAAAACAGATTTGTAAGGAACTGTGTCAAAACTGATGACTTTGAGCCCTTGCATAGACAGAGTCTCAGTGAATTCCTCAGTGACCTCAGTGTCCTTATTAGTATGAAGCAGTTGGCAAGAAGATTCTGTCTACTCTCTAGTGCACGTGTATACACTTAACTGCATTTAAATCTTCATTTAATCTGAGCTGAGGAAGAGTTCTGTACCAATGAATGATTTTCTTATCATTTTAAAATATATTACATGAGTAATTAACTTGTTTCTTCTTGGTAACATGTGCACCATTATAATTTATAATGAATCGTACTTTAATTTTGCTTATGTATGGTGTTATCCTTATTAACAGTTATTCATTGTTCATTGGCTGTGCTCTGCAGTCTCTGCTTATGAGACTAGAAAATGTTCCCATCACCACAGGGAACAGGTAATTACCCTTTTGGGATTATATTCTTGAAAAAAAATTGGGGAGTTTTTACTCCTCAAATGAGTCAACAGAAAAATCTTTACAGGATGCAAGTGCAAAATATAGATGAATCAGCCACTACATCAAAAATATTATGGAAACAAGAGAAAAAAAGAAAAACCCTTCCAAGTCTATAGCTAGAATATCTTTTTCAAAGCTCGATTTTTGTCCCAAAAGCTGCAGCTGCACCTAGTTTATTATTGCAATGGCTTTGCCTACACGGCAGATAGAAAATAAAAATTAAGTGCAGAAAAGCTAAATTAAAATTAACCCTCTGTTCCAAATATATATCAATACATTACTATGTCTCCCCAAACCAAGGTCATCCCGGGTTAAATGTGGTGATTAAAGAGGGCCTTGTCCTCAAGGCCTGGCTTGGCCAGAAGCAAGCTTATGCAATAGGAAGTTTGTCTCTGGCACATGCACATCTCCAAATAGCTCCCTTTCTCTTTGCAGTCACTTCTCCCTCCCTCTAGCTCTCAGGGGTCTCCCTGTCCTTGCTAAATTTTTCTCTCAGCTGGCAGCAAATTAATGGGTAAGAGGGTACCGTTTGTGGAGAAAATTGTGCTGCTTAGTATTTACAGTCTTTATATGTTTCAATTTTTTTTTTTTTTTTTTTTTTTTAGTTATTAGAAACAGGGAGGAAAATTCTGGTAGAAAAACCAGTTTGGCTCTGGGTCAGTGAAACTATCTGGCAATTTAATATAATCAAACCTTAGTAATTAATTTTGCATTATAATTGTAAGTGACCCTAAGGTATCTAAGCAGCAGAGGTGGAAGAGGGAAAGTAAAAGTTAGTAGTACTTTCACGATTTAATTGTTCATAGAGTAGAAATAGTCATGGGATCTACCAGACTATGCGGAAATTGCTGTTTTCTTCTTTTTTGAAGAAATATTTAGCAGAAGGGAAAAATCACCACCAGGAGAACTGCAATCACAAACTTTCACTCTTGTAGGGGTTAAAATATAAGTATAATGGGCTTAAATTTTGAGAAAATAGAATTTAGACACCAGGCACTTCCCGCCTACAGCATAAGCAAACAGGCTAAAAGATGGTGGGACTGAAAGCTAGTATGTCCTCTGGCCAAATTCTATATTCAACAGGAAAATCCCCACATTTGACGACTCAAGAGTAGAAAAAGGGCTGGGCACGGTGGCTCATGCCTGTAATTTCAGCACATTGGGAGGCCAAAGCAGGCGGATCATGAGGTCAGGTGTTCAAGACCAGCCTGGCCAACATAATGAAACCCCGTCTCTATTAAAATACAAAAAATTAGCCATGTATGGCGGTGGGCTCCTGTAATCCCAGCTACTTGGGAGGCTAAGGCAGGAGAATCGCTTGAACCTGGGAGGCAGAGGTTGCAGTGAGCCAAGATCACGCCACTACACTCCAGCCCAGGTGACAGAGCGAGACTCCATCTCAAAAAAAAAAAAAGTTTGCTTAGTTAACTGAAATTTTACTAACACATTATGTTCTTTTCCATCCTTCTCTTTTCAATGGGGTATTTTTAATAATTATGGCTGTAAGTATATAGTTATATTTTCTTAATAGAGTTTAAACTGTTTAAAGTATTTTTCTGGTTCTTTAGACCCAGGACCTTCAAAATTCTTTGCAAATTTAGTCTCAAAAGCATTTTGAAAAACAATGGATCTCTTGAACATTTTACATGGATATCTAAAAACATTGTATCAAGTTTAAGTCACTGCAAATAATGTATTTTCTAGTGTATTGTAATTTGAATATGTACTTTATTTTTTGGGACAAGGTCTTTCTGTCTATGGCCCAGGCTGGAGTGCAGTGGCTTGATCATAGCTTACTGATGCCTCAAACTCCTGGGCTCAAGAGATCCTCCTGCCTCAACCTCCCAAGTAGTAAAACTACAGGCACACAGCACTGTGCCCAGCTTATTTTTCATTATTTTGTAGAGATGGAGTTAGGGGAGCGGGGTGGCAGTCTGACTATGTTGCCCAGGCTGATCTGGATTTCTGGCCTCAAGTGATCCTCCCCCTCAGCCTCCCAAAGTGCTGGGATTACAGGCCTTAGGCACAGTGGCTGGCCTAATTTTATTTTTATCAAATCCTTGGAGCTGCAGGTTTAGCTCATTCACTTTATGGAATAAGTCCACCGCACAAATACATTACTGGAGAAGCCAGTCTTCCCTGTCAAACCAATCAGCTAAATCAGACTTACTGCCTATCATTTCAAAATTTAAATGAATGGCATATTATTGTGAATCTTAATTCTATAAGAGAGAGACAGAGACAAGGTAGAGAGAGAAGGCATGGAGATTTGCCAAGAGTTTGTTGCCTGGATAAAATAAGGCTTTAGCAATTTTCTTTTTTTGAGATGGAGTCTCACTCTGTCGCCCAGGCTGGAGTGCAGTGGTGCCATCTCCACTCACTGCAAGCTCCGCCTCCCGGGTTCACGCCATTCT
>NW_012114877.1:4093676-4103913 GCF_000951035.1 Colobus angolensis palliatus | reverse complement strand
CTAGTGAGATGACCCCAGTACCTCAGTTGAAAATGCAGAAATCACCGGTCTTCTGTGTCGCTCGTGCTGGGAGTTGGAGACTGGAGCTGTTCCTATTCGGCCATCTTGCTCCACCTCTACTCTTGTTTTCTTTCTCTCTCTCCCTTCCTTCCTTCCTTCCTTCCTTCCTTCCTTCCTTCCTTCCTTCCTTCCTTCCTTCCTCTCTCTCTCTCTCTCTCTGTTTCTTTCTTTTTCTGTTGGGGAGGAATAAGAAGAAGCTCCCTCAGAAGCAGTACATTTTAAATTATCCCCTTATGAGTTATCCTCAAGATTTGTATACCCCAGAGCAATGCACCAAGGTAAGATTCAGGTTGGGAGAGAGACAAGTCTGTCTTCTCTGAGATGGAAGAAGGGTGAACATGTAAAGGCAGATATTGGCAGGCCTTAAGAGGAGGGCTCTCAGGAAACCAAGTTGTAGAAGTTGGGAATCTGGAAACTGATTGCATTATCCATCACCATATGCTTTTGTAAAGTCTTCATGTACCCTAGGAATATGAGTATCCAGTTTGAAGCCTACTCCCTTGAAGTCTTTTTTAAAGTGCATGTGCTATGAAGACGCAAGATAAAAGATAGGCTTCTGGTGGTGAGGCATGCAAACAGCATCAGACCTTCCAGAAAATCAGTAGGGCAAAAGGAACTCCTTCATGAACATGCCCCGCTATTGGCAGAACTCAATTCCAAAGTTGAATTCTTTTCTTTATTTTAATCTATATGTTTTGAATTTTTAGAGATGAAAAAGTCTGTAAGACAAAAATATAAAACTAGAATAGCAGAATAAAAAGCAGTGGGATTATTTTCCATTTTTGGACTCTACCAAAGTAGTATAAGGCAGCTTCTGATTTACTTTTCACTGAAGCTCCTAAATTATAATGATAGCATATTAAGGGAGAATTTAAAGTAACTCCACATGTCAGAGAGTTTGAAAGGATGCCAAAATCATGCTCCCACTTTGATAATGCCAATGATATGGGTGAAAATCCAAGCTTCATAATAGATAAGCTAATATTTCAAAGGAATGCTTCAAAGGACATTCTTCAGCATCACTTTATGGTAAATATGTTTTCATTTTACCATTCTTTCCCAAAGCATATCATTCTCTATTTTCTCCATGAATTGTAAAACATCCCAAAAGTGAGAACTAGCCATAAGGAAGGGTCAAATCTCTACCAGTAGGGAATGTTTGTTGCATTTATTCTCTCAGTATTTCTGTCTCCCATCTTCAGGTAATACTTTCCCACTTCTTTGAGGATACTGCTCCTCCTTCACTCCATGCAGTTCTGGGTTTTCATTTATATTCTTACCATCATAGAAGTTATCATGTGATGCAGGTCTAATCATTCACAGTATTCCATCCTCCTGGCCACACACTGGCCCAGTAGTAGGCATATGACCCAAGCTGGGCCAATTAGAGTCTTTCTCTGAGATATTTATATGAAACTGGGAGCACTTCAGTGAGGCTACTGAAACACAGAAATGCTGAGTTGTGTTAGATTTCTTATGGAAAATGATAAACAATCAAGTTTTCCCATTGGGATGTCATATGGAGCAAGCCATGCAGATAAAGTAAACAATGGAAGACAGAAAGACACAAATACATAAGGACACACAAATTATAAGAACTTGAACCCAGGCCCTGGAATGGTATTCGGACAAAGCATTGCCTGCATCAGTGAGAGACATAGAGGGCCCTGGTGATTTATGGATGACAGAGTCTAAAAATCAGATATCAAAAGGTAGAAGTTGCCAGGACAGATGCAACAGGAAGGTCCTATGATAGGACTTTTAGGCAAGCAGAATGCCCATGGGCTTTTGGCACTTAGGGAACTTCCTGCACTTGAAAGGAACTGCGTGTGAAAGGAGACAGGGATGTGAGGTTTTTAGAAGAGATGTAGGCTTTGCATGACTGAGGACAAGCTGGAGGCTGGGTGTGGAGGGGGTACTGAGGCAGCTGCAACACCTGTGTTTCAATAGTGCCATCATGTGGCTATGACACCAACAACAGCCTAGATCTGGCCCAATGTGCCACTTTGAGCCGAATTTCTGGTTTTCTCTTCTAGAGGCAGGTTCTGACTATCTAGTCCCTGAGGTGTATGGATTTCCTATGGTGGAATGTGGGAATGATCAGAGAGATGGGATTACAGAGAAGAAAGATATTTTCATGTTGGAGAAGTATGATTTGGACAACAAAAATAGATGGTTCCTCCTTTTGTCCTTCAAGTCAGAGAAGTAGAGTTTGTAAGTGATGGTGTGCTGGAGTTGGCTTGTACCAGATTGTGAGAGCTGAGTATTAAATTTTCAGGAATTTTGCAAGCTGGTTGTTAAATGAAGCCATCATGAAAAATAAAGTACACATGTCAGATTTAATGACAAAAGATTTACTGGGGAAAGAATTAGCAGATTGAGATGCAACTCCATTTGTCAAATCATTGCTCAATTGTAACCATATGTTGGCTACAGAAACAAAAGTTTGGCAAAAATTAACAAACACATTCTTCACAAATCCATTGGCTACATGGAAGTCACAATAAAAGTATTGTATATTTTATTATTATTTGTAGATTATATGTTGTATATCTTTTATGTCACAAAATTTATAATAAACTTATATATACACACACATAAATATGTATGCACACTTTTATTCCCTGAAGAGCCAGTTTTCAAACATTTACTAGCACACCACTACTTCTCGGTAATACGTTTGTAATTAATTGCTAATAGTAACAAAATATGAATAATGCATCATTTCATTCCACTCGCACTCACTTAGTTCCAGACTAGTATGACTCCATCCTAAATCATACTCCATCAATGCTACAAAAAGTTCAGGCTGTTACCAGTGCTTAATAGGAATTCCCATTCAGTTATTTCCTTAAATACTTTGGTGACAAATAGACAATTGAACTCCTATGAGATCTACGGTGAGACTTTAAAACCATGTTGAAGTGCTAACTGCATAATATTTTTGGAAAGTAACATTTTATTCCCACCTATATAGTTCAATTTTATATAATTATATAAGAGGTTAGATCTTACCATGAGCCACTTTTTTTTTTCTTTTTTGAGATGGAGTCTTGCTGTGTTTCCCAGGCTGGTCACAAACCCTTGGATTTAAGTGATCTTCCCACCTCAGCCTCCCACGTAGCTGCAATTACAGGCACACATTATAGTGCCTAGTTCATGGAAAAAGTAGAAAGGTGGATTCTTATGCTTGATGACAACCAACAACACAATCTTTGCGACTCTAAAAAATAAAAAGGACAAGGGAGAAGCTTCCATTTTCAATGGCAGACTATACACATGTATTTGATCTGGACGCCATTAAAATGACAATAAAGGAACAAAAATTGGAAAGGAAATAAAATCACAAGAATGAAGAGAATGGAATGAGAATCACCAACAGATGAGATTTGTTTTAAATTTATGGAAGTCAGAAAAGAGATGGAATCATGTAATGGATTAAACAGAAGGAAGGAAGCTATAACCCAGATACAATCAAGAGGGGCTGCAGTGGCAGTAGGAATGAATTTAACCAGCAGCACTTCAGAGAAACTCTGACACTGGAGAACTTGGAGTCAAACCATCAAGTAAGCATGAAAAGAAGATAAAGATACTTTAGGTCTCAGAAACTCCTTTTCTTAGGAAGTTACTTGATGTACCCAAGAAAAAAGTAAGAGGGAGGGAAATCAGAAAGAAAATGACTTAGAATACAGAAAATGTGGAACTACTCAGGAGTTCAATAAAAAGAACTTATTTTGGGTCCTGCAGGCCTAGAAATAAGTCTTTCCAAATTGGAACAAGAATTCAGTGGGGACTAAAAAGAACATCTTCAGTAAGAAAGGAAAGAATCCCATGTCATAGGTAGAATAAATAAAATGTTGGAAGATATTTGGATATGACAAAGTAAGCATGTTCTTTTTTTCAAGAAAAAAAAGGCAATTAGAAACTCCAGGAAAACAAAAATGCTGAAATAAAGTTGTTTTACTAATATTAATCAATCTAAAATACAGTATAATTTAATTGTATATTGTATTTATAGTACAAGGATTGTATTGTATTTAGAGTAAAAGGAAAATACAATACAGTATAAGGCAGAGTATAAAGGAAATACAATACAGTACAAGGAAATACAATACAGTGGAAAGCAGAGTATAAAAAACAATCTGGCCATGTGTGGTGGTGCATACCTGTAGCCCCAACTATTTGGGAGGCTGAGGCAGGAGAATCACTTGAACCTGGGAGGCAGAGGTTGCAGTGAGCCGAGATCATGCCATTGCACTCCAGCCTGGGAGACGAGCAAAACTCCATCTCAAAAAACAAAAATAAAAACAAAAACAATCTAGTTGACTATGATGTCAGAAGTGTTCTCCTTCATGTATACGCAATCCTAAATGAAATCTACAGTTTGAAAAAAGCAAACTTCCTGGCTGTCTATTGAACAATACCTTTACAGTCTAAATAATAAATGTGTTATTAATTATGATTCAACTTTTAGAATCAATTTATAGACAAGATACAGAAAATATTACTATGTTATGGCCACAGAACAGAATATAAACCATTCTTGACAATATAAAAGAAAGATAAAGCTGATAGAAATTGGTAGGTAAAAGTTGAAGAAGAGAAATAAATGGAAGCGTAGGGACACTAATAACCTTTTTTTAAAAAAAAAAATAATGGGGAATTAAGAAATACTGTCTTTGAGTAAGAGAACAAGAAATAAAAGCTTAAATATTACAAAGTTTAAAAAATGACACAACAATCAAATATCTAGAAGAGGAAAAATGGAAAGAGATGTAGATGTAAGTTGAGTGAGTTAAATCCTCATCTTTTAAAGTGGGAGATCAACAAATAAATCAAACAATGAAAATATGAACGTATTATTTAGATGTATGGAAGTCTCTACTAGAAGTAAAATCACAGTGATTAAAAACTGTGGTTTCTGGGGAGCAGAGGACTATTGTCTCTCATTATAGTTGCTTTTATAAGATGAAAAAATTTTAACCATATATACATATTACTTTGATAAATATAAAACTCAAAGTAAAGTAGTGAGACAGGATAGTATCTGACACATGAGCTCTGAAGTCAGTTTATGAGTGTTTAGTCCCAGCCTCACCATTTCCTGGCTATGTGACCTTGGTATGTTACTTAATTCTTTTGTTCCTTACTATCTGTGTGACCTTGGGCATATTACTTTATCCTTTTGTGCCTTACAGGACTGTTCTGATTATTAAATAAGCCAGTGTATATTAAGTGCTTAGCAAAGTGCCTAGCATATAGGAGATGACCATATTGTCTGCTAATTTTGAAACAGACAACAGCTAAGGCTTTTGGAAATCTATGAGGGTGGATAGAACTTTTTCTATTATCTAAAACTATCTTATTCTTGAATGTAAATGTATAGAACCTCTTTAGAAGAAATTTTGGAGATTGCTGTTAAAATCTAAAATGCATTTTTTTGAATCAGTTATTCCATTTCTAGGAATATATCCTCAGATTTCTATTCACAACTTTGTCTAAAGATGTAAATTTAAAGATGTCCATTTAATCACTATTTATAATGATAAAACTTTAGAATTGGTTAAACGAATTGTATATATCCATACAATGTAGTATCAGGCAGTATTTAAAAAGGGAGATAGATCTATATGTATTGATTGAAAGATATACAAAGTACAATAAACAAGATGTAAAACTGTGTATATTGTCTTGTATTTGAGCAGAAATGAAACACAGACACACACACACACACACATACACACACACACGAAACTTGTTCTGAGGTTGACTCTGGAGAGATGAATGATGCCTGAAATGAGAGGGACATTTACTTTGATTGCCCTTTTACACTGCTTGAATTTTACCATATGCTTATAATTTTTTTTTTTTTTTTGAGACGGAGTCTCGCTCTTACTGCCCAGGCTAGAGTGTAGTGACGTGACCTTGACTTACTGCAACCTCCACCTCCCGGGGACAAGCGATTCCCCTGCCTCAGCCTCCTGAGTAACTGGGATTACAGGCACCCGCCACCACGCCTGGCTAATTTTTGTGCTTTTACTAGAGAAAAGGTTTCACCATGTTGGCCAGGCTGGTCTTGAACTCCTGACCTCAGGTGATTTGCCCACCACAGCTTCCCAAAGTGCTGGAATTACAGTTGTGAATTAAGGCTCTAAAATACTTCAAAAGTGAAATAAAATTAAAACTAACTCACTATTTCATTTAGAATGTTTTTTGAAAGTAACAGAAAACCAGACTCTGCTTAGTTTTCATTGGCTTATGTAACTGGGAATTTACATAACGGAAGTCCAGAGAAGGGCAGGCTTCAGGTTTTGCCTGACGCAGGCTGCCAGGACTGTTATTTATTCCTGTTTGTTGGATTTATTTTCTTTCTCCTTTTTCTTTTTGAGACAGGGCCTCACTTTGTCACCCAGACTGGAGTGCAGCGGCACAATCGCGGCTCACTGTAGCCTCAACCTCCCGGGCTTAGGTGATCCTCCCACCTCAGCCTTCTGAGTAACTGAAACTACAAGTGTGCGCCACCAAGCCTAGCTAATGTTTGTTTGTTTGTTGAGACAGAGTCTTGCTCTGTCACCCAGGCTGGAGTGCAGTGATGCAATCTTGGCTCACTGCAACCTCCACCTCCCTGGTTCAAGTGATTCTCCTGCCTCAGCCTCCCAAGTATCTGGGACTACAGGCGCAAGCCACCATGCCTGGCTAATTTTTGTGTTTTTAGTAGAGACAGGGTTTCCCCATGGTGGTCTCAAACTTCTGACCTCAAGTGACCCACCCGCCTTGGCCTCCCAAAGTGCTAGGATTACAGGCAAGAACCACTGTGCCTGGCTGGATTCACTTTCACATTGGCTTTTCTCATGACCAAATGCTACCTTCACATCTGCTCTCCTTAATGCCCAAAGAAAGAGAGGAAAACCCTCAGAAGGTTCTCCATGTGTCCTCTTATGTCTCATTGGCTTAAACTTGTTCTTATGTCATTCCTGAACTACTACCTGTGGTCAAAGGAATGCCATATGCACATAAGCTTAGGCCTGGGTTCCTGTACCAGTCACTGTGGCAAAGAAGATGGCATTACCTTTCATTCAAAATAGTCTTCCTCTGAAGCTAGGTATAACAGTGTTCCCTGAAGTACAAGAGAAGAATTATACTGGAACCTGAATTAGGAAACTGTTAGAAAAGGGAAGAGAGGGAAATTGGTGCCTTGCAGGCAACCAACAAAGACCATGACTCCCTCTCTAATCTTCCTCAATACTATTATAAAAGGCTTTCCACTATTGCCTCCAAAAAGTTCTCAGATTATTGTCAAAGAGAAGGAATTAATTTCTGTTCTACAGCAACAGAGTAATGCCTGGCAATAATGATCATAATATGTCTTACAAAAAGATGTAATTTATAAGAAGTTCTCTCATTTGATACAGATCAGTTGTTAGACTATCCTATTAATCAGAATGCAACCATTGGGGAAATAGAAATAGAACTATATCTTCAAGTATGTCAGGCTTGGAGAGAATATAGAATAATTATCATGATGATGAATGTAAAATGTTAAACTCCAAAGTGGGATTCATTAGGTCTAACTTTCCCTCACTAATGATTGTCTACAAAGAAACAATGTAAAGGTTTCAGAGAGAAGCCCACAAAAACCCTAACAAATAAGTTACAGAATCTTTCCTTGCTAATAAAAATGATGTTAAAATTTTAAAGTTATGTTAAATTTACGTTAAAATTACCATGAACATTCTGTCTTTCCCAGATTTAGCCCAATATAGAGGAAATATTGATGCTATCAAGAGAAACAATGGCAACTGTGAACATTCCAGCTTATCTGTTTTTCATTGTATGCCCAGCAAAAGGAGATATTCCCAAAGAATCTCATAATGGAAGCAAAGCTAAATGTTTCATGAACACCATCTACAAAACAATTATTTTTGGCCATATTTCAGACTTCAGAGTCTAGTCTTTTAGGTCTCGAGAGGCTTGATGGTTCTTCTGGGCTGCATGGGATTCTCTAGATGAGTTGTGGTAGTGGTGATTGAAGTGAATAATGGAGAATTATTTGGGGTGTGTAATGGACTATATGTCTGTGTCACCCCCAAATTACATATGTTAACTCCTAACGTACATTCAGTGGTAAAATTTGAAGATGGAGTCTTTGGGAGGTGATTAGGTCATGAGGGTGGCGTGCTCATGAATGGGACTAGTGCCCTTGTAAAAGAGGCCTCAGAGAGATCCCTCACCCCTTCAACATGTGAGGACACAGCAAGAAGACAGCATCTGTGAACCTGGAAGTGGGCCCTCACCAGATACTGAATCTCTTGGTACCTTGATCTTGGATTTCCCAGCCTCCAGAACTGTAAAAAAATAAACTTCTGTTGTTTATAAGCCACCCCGTTTATGATTTTTTTTAAAAAACAATAAACGTTATTGTGTATATTTAAGGGACACAACATCATGTTACAGGATACATATAGATAGCAAAATAATTTTTAGAGTGGAGCAAATAAACATATGCATCATCTCACATGGTAACTCATTTTGTGTGTAGAGGGGGTAGGAGCAGGTAAAATCTACTCATTTAGCAGGAATTCCAAATACAGCACAGTTTTATTAACTCTAGCTGTACTATAGCCATGGTGTTGTACATCAGCTCCTTAGACTTGTTCATCCTACATACCTGCTACTTTGTGACTTCTAACCTACATTTCTTCCCTATCAGGAGAACCCGCTCCCAAGGTTTAACATGGGTTCTTTTCTATTTCCTAAGTGTCTCAGTTGGGTTGAGAAATAAAGGGAAAGAGCACAAGAGAAATTTAAAGCTGGGTGTCCGGGGGAGACATCACTTGTCGGCAGGATCCGTGATGTTTCCTGAGCCGTAAAACCAGCAAGTTTTTATTAGCGATTTTCAAAACGGGAGGGAGTGCACGAATAGGGTGTGGATCACAGAGATCACATACTTCACAAGGTAATAAAATATCACAAAGCAAATGGAGGCAGGGCGAGATCACAGGACCACAGGATGGGGCAAAATTAAAATTGCTAATGAAGTTTTGGGCACGCATTGTCATTGATAACATCTTATCAGGAAACAGGGTTTGAGAGCAGACAACCTGTCTGACCAAAATTAATTAGGTGGGAATTTTCTCATCCTAATAAGCCTGGGAGCACTATAGGAGACCGGGGCTTATTTTACCCCTTCGGCTTCGACCATAAAAGACGGCACACTTTGAGAGGGCCGGAGGGCCGTTCGTAGGCCTACCCTCAGGGCGCATTCTCTTTCTACGGATGTTCCTTTCTGGGAAAAAGAATTCAGCCATATTTCTCCTATTTGCTTTTGAAAGAGGAGAAATATAGCTGTGTTCCGTCCGGCTCACCGGCAGCCAGTTCAAAGTTACCTCTCTTGTTCCCTGAACATCGCTCTTATCCTGTTCTTTTTTTAAGATGCCCAGATTTCATATTGTTCAAACACACATGCTCTACAATTTGGGCGGTTGATACAATCACAGGGTCCTGAGACAACATTCATCCTCCTCAGTTTACAAAAAAGATGATAGGATTAAGAGATTAAAGTAAAGACAGGCATAGGAAATCACAAGGATATTCATCGGGGAAGTGATAAGTGTCCATGAAATCTTCACAATTTATGTTCAGAGATTACAGTAAAGACAGGTATAAGAAATTATAAAAGTATTAATTTGAGGAACTAATAAATATCCATGAAATCTTCACAATTTATGTTCTTCTGCCGCGGCTTCAGTCGGTCCCTCCGTTCAGGGTCCCTGACTTCCGGTAACACTTCCCTCCACCCCCCTAACCCTGATAACCACTGCTTTATTCTCTATCTCTGCATATTTGACTCTTTTTTTCTAGATTCAACTTATAAGTGAGATAATGTAATACTTTTCTGTCTGTGTCTGGCTGATTTCACTTAGCACAAAGTTCTCCAGATTCATCCATGTTATGGGAAATCACAGGAGCCCTTTGTTTTTGGAGACAGACTCTTGCTCTGTCACCCAGGCTGGAGTGCAGTAGTGTGATCTCGGCTCACTACATCCTTCAGTTCCCAGGTTCAAGTGATTCTCCTGCCTCAGCCTCCTGAGTAGCTGGTACTACAGGCTCCTGCCACCATGCCTGGCTACATTTTTGTATTTTTTTTCCCTGCCCTGGGATGGAGTCTTGCTCTGTC
>NW_012114877.1:4087439-4092635 GCF_000951035.1 Colobus angolensis palliatus | reverse complement strand
CTAATTTTTGTAATTTTAGTAGAGACGGGGTTTTACCATATTGGCCAGGTTGGTCTCGAACTCCTGACCTCAGGTGATCTGCCCGCCTTGGCCTCCCAAAGTGCTGGGATTACAGGCATGAGCCACTGTGCCCAGCCTCCACGATGTCTTTATTCATTCTTCTGTTGTCAGGTGATGTTTTGTTATAGTAGCCCAAATAATCTAAGACAGAGTGAAACCCATAATTGTAGTACGTATTTTAAATATTGGCTGAATGGAGTTATTTTTAAAAGTTTCATAGTGTGAAGTTTGGCTTATTAAGGGCAATTACCCTATTAAGAAGATGCCCTAAATTTGAAGTATTCTAGCACGTGGTTGATGAATTCTTAGCCATGAGTTTAGGGGTAATGGGAAGTACATTCGGACCTGGAATTGATGTCTTACAAGGCGAGTCACAAGTGTAGGTTCTCTGAAGGGTTCTGTGTGACAGGAACCTACTCAGTGGTCTATACTGTTCTATCACATTTTGTAGGTGCATGGTTGAGTGTCCAGTGTTAAGTGTAGTCAGGCACAAGTGATAAATAAAACTATCTTCATTAACAGCTCCATCGTCCCTGAGATGAACCCAGATAAACAGGAAAGTTTATGATTAAATCGAATGACATTGTCCCCTAGGAGGTTCAGGGGGCAGAAAAAGGAACAATAGCATTTTGGGAATCACCCATTTATTTTTTGGCCAGGAGTACCATTTGCACTTGCCTGACTAATGAAAGAAGTTATGTTACACATGGGACCATGAGAGTCCCTAATGAGTCAAATTAGTTTCCTTGAAAGGGCCCCAGGGGCCCTCTCAGTTTGCATCCTGGCACGGCAGAAAGACCTGGACCCAGTCCTTGTCTGCTGGGACATGTAACTGGCTGTACTTGCATGGGAGGCCTTCCTTACTCTTAGTTCACATGACTGACTCTCAGGGTATGTTCAGAGCCCTGTAAGCTTGGACAGATACAGAAATTTTGTTTGGTGGCACTGGGTGAGTTTTGCCAGTCCTTTTGAGGTTGTAGGAGTATATAGTAGAGGTTTTTGAGTGAAAGATCTGGAATGGGGGTAATTTTCTGACTTCTTGGTCTCAAAGCATCTTAAAACCTAAAATTAACCAATGGAAGAATTAAGCCTCTGGCCTTTATTTCTAGGGGCACATATCTGCTGAAGGCTTCATTCTGAACTTACTAGGAGCGCTAATTCTTTTTTCTATTTTTGAGACAGGGTCTTGCTCTGTCACCCAGGCTGGAGTACAGTGGTGAAATCATGGCTCACTGTAGCCTTGACCTCCTGGGTTCAAGCGATCCTCCCACCTCAGCATTCCCCACCCCCACCCCCAGTAGTTAGGATTACAGGCCTGTGCCACCACATCCAGCTAATTTTTGTATTTTTTTTTAAGTAGAAAAGGGGTCTCACCATGTTGATCAAGCTGGTCTTGAACTCCTGGCCTCAGGCGATTCACTTGCCTCGGCCTCCCTAAGTGCCAGGATTACAGGCATGAGCCACTGTGCCTGGCAATAGATCTTTTTGGGGTGGGGTCTTTAGGCGTGGAAGGTGAACTTTATGGTGAGGAGCTGCTCTTCTACCCTAGTAATTAAGCTCATCTGGCATCAGTCTATGTGAAACTACTGAGCACGTAGCAGGGCACCTCCGCAGGTGTTTTCTTAGGACAGTGGCATTGAATGCTAATGTGTAGGGTGCATTACAAGGTTGCCGACTTCCTGACTGCTGGATTCTGAGTGACCCCCTGGCCTTTCTCTAGAACTTCAAAGTCCCATAGAGTAGCCACTGGCCACAGGTAGCTACTAAGCACTTGAAAGGTAGCTGGTACGAATTGAGATGTACTCCAGGCATGAAATAGAACCCAGAATTAAAGGGTTTAGTCTAAAAAAGTGTAAAATATATTGTTAATCATTTTAAAATATTGATTATATGAAGAAACAATATTTTAGTATCAGGTTAAATAAAATATATTATTAAAAATAATTTCACTTATTTCTCCATACTCTTTTGAAATGTGGCTACTATAACATTTAAATGGCTCAAATTATGTTTATTTTGCACAGTGCTGCTCCAGAGAATAGTCAGTGGGAGAGTTAGGCTAGTGAATGTGTGGCCAGAGGCTGTGAAATCCAAAATCTATGAATAGATATTGGGTCTGAGAAGGTGCTCTCTATAAGCAAGGCATTCAGAATTTAATTTCTTCAGTTTGCCTGGAGATCAGCATACCACATCCATTTCAGTCCAGGACTTTCAGCACCAGTGGTGTGTGAGAGGCAAGATCCAGGGACCAAATAAGTCTATTAGTTCAGAGAGTCATTAAAAAATGTTGTTAATCAATTGCTAGGAAATTAATATTTATAGCCAGTATTCAAACATCTGAACTGGGCTTGGAAAAATTGTTTTATTTCTTGAGAGATATGCCCAAGGCTTTAGCCTCCTCAGAGATCTAACTCCCTGATGAGCCTCTCAGGGCCTATTAGTACTTGCTGCAGAGGAAGTGAGTGGATAATGACGCCCTAAGGTCACTGTGGGCAGGCCACAGTATTCCTGACATAGGGTCTCATTCTTCCCAAGGAGCATGGGATGCTGCAGCCCGGTTTGAAGTGAGGCAGGGGCTTTTCTTCAAGAATAGTTGGCTGTATGTTGTGGGATACTACACACATAATTCAGCACCTGCCACAAATGCATCATTGAAAGATTGGGTCATGTCAGACACTGCAGAGTTATTAGACTTTGGCTGGAAACAAATGGAAAAAGCAAATGGAAAAACCAATGAAAAACTCAGAGCACTGGCTTTCTAATACAAACCCTCACCTCAGTGACCAGTCACAGCCTTTCTTCCCTGAGGAATCTTTGCCATGTCATGGGGGGCATCTGGAGAGTGTTTGACAATCTTGACTCTATACCTTTAAGTTGTTTGATTCACCTATGCACCTGGAGGGGTAACTTTGGGCACCCAGCAGCATTTAGGACCAATCAGTTCTGACCAAAACATTCAGTGGGTTGTACTTCAATCAGCTTCCTGCTTGGTTTCCCATTTTGGCTTTCTTTCCCATTCACTGTCAAGCTGCAGACCTTTGGACTTGACAATTATGTCTGGTGACTCCAGCCTCAGACCCTTGGCTCTCCCTCAAGGGATTTGCCTTAGATCTGTTCTATCAGATCTCTATTTGTATTTCCTCAGATATTTAAAAAAACAAAAAAACAGTTAACATAGCAGGCCTGGCTCCTTAACAGGTTCACCCTTGGCTGACATCTGCGAACTTGAATTTGGGAATGGTTTCTACCGTGCTAACTGATAAAAGCGGCTCACTATACTTAAACTGTACAAACAATGTGAGTTTATGCTGAATATCTGCTTTATTTCTGGGAATCTGGAATTTGGTGGTAGGCAGAGGATGCCTATGTGATTTAACCACCAGTGAAAACCCTGGGTGCAGAGTGTATAATGAGCTTCTGTGGTATAAAACATTTCCCATGTGTCATCACAATTCATTACTAAGGAGTTAGGCATGTCTTGTATGACTTCACTGGGAAAGAACTATCAAAAGTTTGAGCTTGGTTTCCTCTAGACTTTGCTCCATGTGCTTTTGCCTTTGCTGATTTTTCTCTGTATCCTTTTGCTGTAATAAATCATAGCCATGAGTGTGACTATATGCTGACTCCTGAGTCCTTCTAGCAAATAACCAAATCTGGGGATGGTCTTGGGGGCCCTTGACATATCCGTTAATATACGGAAACTACTGGAGGAAGTCTTGAATGTAATTTTTGGTTTGATTATTTTTCTTAGAGTTCAGAATGGGAATCCCTGAATACAGCAAGCATTACATAATATGGTTGGGAGATTCAAAGCACTAAAGCTGAGGCTAATAATGTGTGGAAAATTGGCATATGTTGTAGACTTCCCAAAAGATCCCTGTTAGGACAAGTTACGTAGGGTACACTCAGGAGAGATCAGTGCAGGAAGACCAAGGAAGGTTTGAAGGATTCAGTATGGCAGAGAGACATGCAAATCAGAGACAGGACCCTCCTTAAACAGAACCCAAGACCACATCCCAGAAAAGGGAATAGAGAGACAAGGGCTGGTATTATCTCTGTCACATTGGCTTAGTAGGTTAAAATCAGAAAGCGTGTTGGAAAAACAAAGCAAAGCAAAGCAAAGCAAAACAAAACAAAACAAGGACCTGCAAGAAAGAATAAACTTCATTTTTTCTGGGGGGAGGGACAGTGTCTCTGTTGCCCAGGATGGAGTGCAGTGGTACAATCTCAGCGCACTGCAATTTCTGCCTCCTGGGCTCAAGCGATCCTCCCAGCTCAGCCTCCTGAGCACTTTTAGTGGAGATGGGGTTTCACCTTGTTGCCCAGGCTGGTCTCGAACTCCTGTGCTCAAGCGATCTGCCCACCCCAGCCTCCCAAAGTATTGGGATTACAGATGTCAGCCACCGCATCTGGTCACTTCTTTTTTAAAGTATACTGTTCTTGATAAAGCTGCAGTCAGGGATATTTTTAGGGAAAAAAGTTTACAAATAGAAATAGTAAAAAAAAAAAAAAAATTTATTGAGAAACATTTTCATTAGTCTACCCTATAAAATGAAAGTTTTTTTGTATATGGATGGTATAGATTAGGTTTAGCACTGAATATTTTTTATGTATTAAATACTCAAAAAAAAAAAAAGAAAAAAAAGCCCTGCGAGGCCTCATTAGTTTTGTTTTCTCACGGAAAACCACAGTTCAAATTCCCAACGGGGATGCAGCCCCCGATTTTTTGAAAGACAGAGTATATAGTGGTTATGAGCATGGACTTTGGAATCAGATGCCTTTTTTTGAGTTCTAGTCCTATTTATAGCTGTGTGATCTTGGACAAGTTAACAACCTCTTCATTTTCTAATTGTCTTATCTTCAAATGCAAATAATAATTATAATTGCTTCAAAGGTTGCTGAAAGGATGACCTGAATTAATTCACATAAATGACTTACATAGTACCTAGCATATAGAGTATGCTCAATAAATGGTAGAGATCATTATTATTATTATGACATGATTCCTGTGCTGTTAGAAAGTGAATTTATAGGATGTTGTAAATAATTGAGAGCTATAGTGATATGCATTGATAACTTACAAATGTGATAAAACAAAATGCCCCTAAATTTTTAGTTACAGAACTAACTAAAGGG
>NW_012114877.1:4072468-4085104 GCF_000951035.1 Colobus angolensis palliatus | reverse complement strand
CGTGATCTCGGCTCACTGCAAGCTCCGCCTCCTGGGTTCACGCCATTCTCCTGCCTTAGCCTCCCAAGCAGCTGGGACTACAGGCTCCCGCCACCACGCCGGGCCAAGTTTTTTTTTTTTTTTGTATTTTTAGTAGAGATGGGGTTTCACCATGTTATCCAGGATGGTCTCCATCTCCTGACCTCGTGATCCACCTGCCTCAGCCTCCCACAGTGCTGGGATTACAGGTGTGAGCCACTGTGCCCGGCCTATATGTGCCACATTTTCTTAATCCAGTCTATCGTTGATGGACATGTGGGTTGGTTCCAAGTGTTTGCTATTGTGCACAGTATTCCATTTTTAAAGTCATGACTATCTACTGACATTTACAAAAAAAATACATGGCAGTGACTTTATTAGTCAAGGTGCAAGCTAAGCTGCTATAATAAAGAGACTCCAAAATATATTGACTTAAATAGAATGAAGTTTCTTTCTCTCTTGTAAGTCTAGAGTAAGAGGTCCAGGGCTAGCCTGAGGGTCTTACTTCATTAGAGCAGAGGCCTGGGTTTCATTCGGATACCCAAGTTTCTTCTGTCTCCTTGCTTTACCACCTCTCTAGGTATTGTCTTCATCCATATGATAGAAACTGGCTCTCTCTATGTTTATATTTTAGTCTGTGGGAATGGAAAAAAAAAATGTTGAGGGCAAGGGACTCTGGCTTTAAGGAAAGATGTGGAAGTCACACACATCACTTCTGCTCTTATCTTATTGGCCCAAATTTAGTTATATAACCACAGCTAGCTGCAAGGCAGGCTGGAAATGTTCTGCTCAGTGTTATGCCCTGTGACTAAGAATATATAAAACATGTTGATTTCTCTAAATCATTGATCCAGACTCATGGAATAATCCCTGCGAAATTTTCCTGACCTTACTATTATGTAAAGAATAATAATAAACCTGCCTCCCCTTCCTCCCAATCAGAGATAACCTCTAACTGAAACTTGTGGTAATTATTCTCTTGCTTAAAATAACAGTTTTAGGCTGGATGCAGTGTCTCATCCCTGTAATCCCAGCACTTTGGGAGGCTGAGGTGGGTGGATCATTTGAGGTCAGGAGTTCAAGATCAGCCTGACCAACACGGAGAAATCCCGTCTCTACTAAAAATACAAAAATTAGCTGGGCGTAGTGGTGGGTGCCTGTAATCCCAGCTACTTGGGAGACTGAAGCAAGGGAGTCACTGGAACCCGGGAGGCAGAGATTGCAGTGAGCCGAGACGGCGCCACTGCACTCCAGCCTGAGCAAAAAGAGCAAAACTCTATCTAAAAATAAATAAATAAATAATAAATCATCATCATAGTTTTACTATCTGTATGTGTATTCAAAAAATGAAATACTTTTTGTTCTGCCTGGTTTGAGTACCATATAAATGCACTTATTCTTTTGTGACTTGCTAAACATTGCTTTGACTTCTGGTTCCTTTTTGCTTGACAATTTCATCTTCAACTATTTTCTCTCCTGTTGCATTTTACTGTAAATGGAAGGAACCAAACCCCTCCTTTAACACTGCTTAGAAACCTCCAATTTCATCACTTGTGAGTTCTACCTTCCATAAAACACTAGAACATAAACACAATTCAGCCAACTACTTTGCCACATGTATAAACTAAATGGGGAAGTTTGTTTTTGAGACAGGGATTCATTCTATCACCCAGACTGGAGTGAAGTGGTATGATCGTGGCTCACTGCAGCCTCAACCTCCTGGGCTCAAGCAGTCCTCCCACCTCAGCCTCCAGAGTAGCCGGGATACAGGACTACACCACCACACCTGGCTAATTTCTTTTATTTTTTTGTAGACGCAGTGTCTTGCTGTGTTGCCCAGGCAAGTCTTGAATTCCCGGGCTCAAGGAGTCCTCTCACTTCATCCTCCCAAAATGCTGGGATTACAGGTGAGAGCCACCCTGCCCAGCCCTCTACTCGCTTTTTCCCCTTAGCATTTAAACATACTCACATCTCTTTCCTCTTTAAAATGAAAACAAACAAAAACCTTCATTAAATTTGCTGTCTTCTGATTTCTCCTTTCCTTCACAGGTCATGTTTCTTGAAAAAGTGGGCAAGATTCGTTGTCTTTATTTCCCCATTTCTCATTCTTCCCTTGACCTACTGTGACGGGCCCCACCATTTCACCGAATCTTCTCTCCCTTATTAAAGTCCACAATCACTCTTAGCTGTAAAAGCCTATACAGACTTTTCTGTACTTACCTTACCAACTGATTATAATAACCAGAACTGTGAAATATTCCTTCCTTGAGCTTTGCTGCTGCTTCAACTTCTATGACATCATTCTTGTTTTTCTCCTCAATGGTCCCTTCTTCTTCATCTTCATAAACTAACTTTTCTACACCCCTTCCCGCCTCCCTAGGGGTGTTCCCAGGGGTTTTATCAACAACCATGTTCCCTTCTCATTTTATAAATGTTTGGATGACCCCATCTACATTGATGATTTAAGTATCATCTATTAGCCCACGACTCCCAGATATATATCTCTAACTCACACTTTCCATATGGCCAACTGCCCTTGAACGTGTCCACTTCCAACTCAGTGTTACCCAGTCCCCTGTCTTGGGAGATGGCACTTTCATCTATCCACTCACCCAACAGCCTGGGAATCTACCTAGATTTCCCATCCTCCTTCAAGTCTTCTTCAACCCCTGCAAGTAACTGATAGCATCAATTTTGCACCTCAGATATCTCTCATACCTGCCTCTTTCTTTCTATGCTTGCTATCACTATCAGCATGATTTATTCCTGAGCATTCCTTTTTTTTTTTTTTTTAGACAGAGTCTCGCTCTGTTGCCCAGGCTGGAGTGCAGTGGCGTGATCTCGGCTCACTGCAAGCTCTGCCTCCTGGGTTCACACCATTCTCCTGCCTCAGCCTCCCAAGTAGCTGGGACTACAGGCATCTGCCACAACACCCGGCTAATTTTTTGTAGTTTTAGTAGAGACAGGGTTTCACCGTGTTAGCCAGGATGGTCTTCATCTCCTGACCTCGTGATCCGCCCGCCTCGGCCTCCCAAAGTGCTGGGATTACAGGCCTGAGCCACCATGCCCGGCTCCTGAGCATCTCTTATGTCTTAGATAGTTTTACCTTTTATGGCAGTGGCTCTCAATGATCACTGTAGAGCAGAACTTGAGGAAATTAAAAATAAATTCGGCCAGGTGTAGTGGCTCATGCCTGTAATCCCAGTACTTTGGGAGGCTGAGGTGGGTGGATCACCTGAGGTCAGAGTTCGAGACCAGCCTGACAAACATGGTGAAACACCATCTCTACTAAAAATACAAAATTAGCCAGGTATGGTGGCACATGCCTGTAATCCCAGCCACTCAGGAGGCTGAGGCAGGAGAATTGCTTAAACCCAGGAGTTGGAGGTTGCAGTGAGCTGAGATCGTGCCATTGCACTCCAACCTGGGCAACAAGAACAAAGCTCCATCTGAAAAAAAAAAAATCAAATATTTGATGACTCACCTCAGAAATTACTTTTGGATGGGGACTGGACTTTCACATTTTGAAAAAGTTCTACTGTGCACTTAGGATGGCAAGCCATTGCTTTATGATCTGTGAAGATGAATTGGAAGTGGATTGGAAGATAAACTGAACCATCTTGGGCCAGATGTAGAAGTAATCTGACTAGGAAATATCAGAGTGATCCAAGGCTACCAGAATTATGTTGTGAGTCTCTGGTAATTATATTCTTGAACAAAACCAAATAAACAACAGCAAAACCACATACTTCAGCTATTTTTGTTATAATTGGTTCATGGGATATTGAACAAAGTTTATCCACTGCTTCCTCAATCACAAAGGGGCCAGTAGGTTATATAAATATACGATGTCAACATGGGAGACTGCCTGACTTCTCCAAAGGCATCTGATTCCAATTTTTTCTTTTTCTTTTATTATTTCACTCTAATCCCATGACAGATTATGATTCCAATTTTTAATGTGCACTGCAGCACATTTTGAAGATGAGCTTTTACCTGGAGCTGCCGGTCTAAAACCCTGTTTAAAGTAACATCTAAGTATTAATTTACTCAGTCGCTGTCTGAGGTCAGCATCCATTGTTGTTATCCTGTAGCCCTTCATCCTCTTGTGGGTTAAAAAACCCGGAACACATTTTTCCCTCATCTCCCATGCTCAAGCCATTTAGTTTGAGTGAGAATGACCTCAACTTAGCTCCACTGTGAGCCCAGATACCAGAGCTTTGTATTATTTCATTGTTGTGGCAATAGTAATTGATTCAGAGATAAGCAAGAATCTAATCAGTTCTGTGAGGACAAAAAGTTTCTGTCTTCCATAAGAAAGTTCATATCCACCCCAGGATGGTTCAGTATGAGAATGTAAAGCAGCCATAGCCACTAGCCACTGCCAGGGGAGCAACTAGGACAGTGCATGATGCTTGAAGTTGAAGCCAAGACCACGGCAGGTAGAGTGGAACAAGTCTCTCTACTACGGAATTTTCAGTAATGCAGAACACCCTCTTTTTATTTATTTAAGCAAATTAAAATTTTAAAATAATTTGTGCTATGGTCTGAATGTGTTCCCCAAAATTGATAGTTGGAAACTGAATCCCCCACGCAACAGTGTTGGGAGGTAGGGCCTTCTGGGAGGTGTTTAGGTCATGAGGGCTCTGCCACTATAAAAAGGACTTGAGGGAGTAGATTTGCTCTCTTTCACTCTTCTGCCATGTGAGGACACAGCCAGCAGGCCCACAGAAGATGCCACCTTAATCTTGGACTTCCGAGACCCCAGAACTGTGAGAAATAAATTTCTGTTTTTAACAAATTACCCAGTTTGTGATATTCTGTTATAGCAGCACAAAATGAACTAAGACAACTTGTGACATAAAGACTGACTTAATATGTGGTCTTTATTAGAATTAAAATAGTTTTGGCCAGGTATGGTGGCTCACACCTGTAATCCTAACACTTTGGGAGGTGGAGGTGGGTGGATCACTAGAGGTCAGGAGTTCAAAACCAGCCTGGCCAACATGGTGAAACCTCGTCTCTACTAAAAATATAAAAAATTAGCTGGACGTGGTGGCGGGTGCCTGTAATTCCAGCCACTCAGGAGGCTGAGGCAGGAGAATTGCTTGAACCTGGGAGGCAGAGGTTGCAATGAGCCAAGATCATGCCATTGCACTCCAGCCTGGGCAACAAAAGTGAAACTCCGTCTCAAGAAAAAAAAAAAAAAAGAAGAAGTTTTATCACTTGTATACATCCCTTTCTAATATTATTAATTCGTATGCTAGTTAATTTTTTTTATTTTTTTGCTAGTTATATAACTAGCAAAAAAGTAAGGATGATTTTGAATCTTCCCATACTCAGAGGTCATAAAAATTCAGGTCCGTGATTGAGGAACAAAATTATCAAGATGGAATGGGGTGGAATGGGGATTTATGGGAATTTGTAACACCTTTACCCCATAGACGTCATCAAAAGAGGTAATTACGTCTCAGGCTCCTTACTATCATGCCATATTAGAAAATATGCCAGGCACAGTGGCTCATGCCTGTAATCCCAGCACTTTGGGAGACCGAGATAGGTGGATCACTTGAGGTCAGGAGTTGGAGACCAGTCTCACAAACATGGTGAAACCCCATCTCTACTAAAAAAAATACAAAATTAGGCAGGTGTGGTGGCACACACCTGTAATTCCAGCTACTTGGGAGGCTGAGGCAGGAGAATTGCTTGAACCCGGGAGGTAGAGGTTGCAGTGAGCCAGGATCATGCCATTGCACTCCAGCCTGGGCAACGAGTGAAACTCTGTCTCAGAGAAAGAAAGAAAATAAAAGAAAAAAAGATAACGAAAGAGGTAGTGCATTGCTCAATAGTAGTTATGAACATTAACGTGTTTGGATATGTTTTACAAAACAGAAACAAAAGAATATACTTAATTCATTTGATTAAATGTTCATATTGAATTTGCATGTTGAGGACCACATAGTAAGTAAAATAACTGAATATAAATTAGATTGTATGATAATAATAATTGGCAGAATCAACAGATATTTATTGAATGGTAATTAAATTTATTCAATAATGTAATTGTATCCAATAATGCAATTTTGTAATCCATATTTACAAGGGATCTTGTAATCTAATTACAAGATAATTGTTGACCACCACAGTCAAAGACATATAGAACTGGAAAACACACAATTGTTGCTACTGGAGTATAAATGCTTCTAGGTCCCCTCAAATGACAGAGCAAAGAGACATGTGTATACTAACCTGTGTCTATATATACCCATTGAAAAAAACATTTCTATATGTAATCATCCGTATCTATGTTAAGTTAGTTCATACTGATGTCTCCAACTTTAATCCATTTAAATTAATGCAATAATATGTACTTAGATTTGCTCTCATCTTAGGACACAACTCAATTATCTTACAAGGGTTTTGTGTTCCAAAATTTTTGAAACTGCCTAGAACAAAGACTTGTCATGCCAGCCAAATCTTATGGCTAAATGACCAAGTTCTCGCCAGTGGGAAGGACAGTTGTAGGGTGGGACTTACAGGAAGGCTTCTGAAAATGAGAACAGTCTGCTGACACACCTCTTTCCTTTACTTTTCCCTCCTTTTCTTTCCTCTTGCCTGGAACTCAGACAAGATGGTTGGACCACTAGCAGCTATCTTTGATCACGAAGTAATTATGAGGTTAGAAAATCATTTTAGATAGTAAAACAAAATGAGAAGCTTGGATTTTTGACAACTCAGAGCTGTCAAACTGGCCCTGGTTCTGCCTACGTCCACACTGCTTTTATGAGAGGAAAAACCAAATTGCTATCATTTGGACTTTGTTTTATCCAACCAAACCTGATGCTGATAGTTTTTGAAAGTGATTTTACATATAGTTTCCTAATCAAACTGGATTGTTTTTATGACTGCTTATATATTATTCAGAAAAAGACTTCTTGAGGAAAGTCATATTGAGTTGAGTCCTAAAAAGTGGGGAGTGTAGCAGCGACATTAGAATGTGTGAAAAGAAAAAAGGAACGAAAGAAGAAAAACAGAGAACCTGAGGAACTCAGAGTGCTCTGGGAAAGGGAGAGAGTACTGCATTATCAGGGAGGTGAGTACAGAGAGAATGATATTTTAGGAATAGGTGTAAAAATGATTAGATAGTGTGGGCATTGTTGGGAAAGTCTTTTTCCTCTTCTTCCCAGATTCTGAGATTCTGATGACAGGAATGTTAGATTTTTTTTTTTTTTTTTTGAGACGGAGTTTCACTCTTGTTACCCAGGCTGGAGTGCAATAATGAGATCTCAGCTCATTGCAACCTCCGCCTCCCAGGTTCAAGGGATTCTCCTGCCTCAGCCTCCTGAGTAGCTGGGATTACAGGTGCCTGCCACCATGCCCAGATAATTTTTGTATTTTCAGTAGAGATGAGGTTTCACCATGTTGACCAGGCTGGTCTCGAACTCCTGACCTCAGGTGACCCTGAGATTAGGGATGCTTGGGCCTCCCAAAGTGGGATTATAGGCGTGAGCCACCACACTCAGCCGAATGTTTGATCTTTTGTTAGAGTCACAACACACACCCCTGAACTTTGTTGCTTTTTAAATCCCAGTCTATTTTCTCTCTGTTTAGATTAGATGGTTTCTACTGTTCTATCTTCTAGTTCAGTGATTCTTTTCTTTATTCTGCTGTTGAGTTAAAAAATTGTATTTCTTGCATTTTTTTAGTTTTAAAATTTCCATTTATTTCTTCTTTACATGTTGTTTCTTTGCTGAGATTTCTTTTTATTTAATTCAAGCATGTTTTATTTATTATTTTATTTTTTGAGAAAGAGTCTCACTCTGTCATCTAGGCTGTAGTACAGTGGCTCACTGCAACCTCCACCTCCTGGGTTCAAGTGATTCTCCTGCCTCAGCCTCCTGAGTTGCTGGGATTACAGGTGCCTACCACCACACCTGGCTAATTTTTGTAATTTTTTGGAAGAGATGGGGTTTCCCCATGTTGGCCAGGCTTATCTTGAACTCCTCACCTCAAATGATCTGCCATCCTCAGCGTCCCAAAGTGCTAGGATTACAGGCATGAGTCACTGCGCCTGGCCTCAAGCATGTTTTAATTGCTTCTTGAAATATTTTCTGATGGATGCTTTCAAATCTTTGTTAGATAATTTTAACTTGTCATCTCAGTGTTGGTACCTATTGTCTTTTTTATTCAGCTTGAGATCTTCCTGGGTTTTGGTATCATGAGTCATTTTTTAATTGAAATCTGGTATCATGAGTGATTTTTTATTGAAATCTGGACATTTGGGTATTACGATATTTTGGATATTATTTAAGCTTTTATTTTAACTATCTTTTTCTTGACACTGCTCTGGCAGGGGGCATCAACTTGTAAATGGCAACTGGTGGTAGACGTCTAGGTTCCCTATTCCACCTCTGTTGACACCAAGGGTGGGTGGTTCCTTGTTACTGCCGGGCAATGGTGGGAGTTTCAGCTCCTCACTAGTTGTCCACTGATACTTCCCTAGTTTAGAGGGCTTGGAATGGCTCCTTACTGCCCCCACGTAGCCTCCACTGACACCATGGAGGGGAAGGGGTGACATCTTTACCACTGGGCAGTGATGAAAGCTCTGACTCTCCAATACGCCTCCAATTATACCATCTAAGCAGGGAAAGGGAGGGGTACCTCATCACTGTAAGGTAGGAGTGGAAATCCAGGCTCATCCCCCGTGGTTTCCAGTGACACCGATGGTAGGGAAGGATGTGTGTGGATGATCATTCGTTACTGACCAGTTGAAGATGAAAGTCTCATCCCTCTCTTTGGTTTTCTCTGACATTACCTTAGATGGGTTGAGGAGTAGAGTGATTGGGGTGTTAGGATGCTGGCATGTCTCATCACAACCTGGAGAGTGTGGAAGTCTAGGCTCCCCACTCAGCCTTTGCTTTATGGGGTGGGGTCAGTGTGTGTGTGTGTATTGTTTGTCTACAGTAGAGTGATTATCTTCTAAATGTTTTCTTTCTTGCTAGGCTGCTCCTTTTACATCGCTTGGCTAGAAAGAGTGGCCTTTTATTGGGACACTTTTTGTCTATCTATGCCTCTTGGCATTTTAGGGTTTCTGGTTTTTGGCTTCTCCAGCACCCAGTTTGGGATACATAAGGCTACATGAAAACCCAAGGAACTTCCCACTGTGTTCCTCTCTGGACCCTAGCCAGTGTGACTTCTCTCCACCTTTCAAAGTCTCCCTATGTTTATCTTATATATAATGTCGAGTTTTTAGCTGTACTTAGAAGAATAGGGAGAAACCTATCTACTCCATCTTCCTGGAAGCAGAAGTCAGGGGCCACTATAAGGCATTGAAACAATTCAATGCCTCCATACAACAAAACAAAACAAAAACGCGTGGCAAAGACTCAGGAAGGAGTTGCAGTGCCTTTCAAACAAGGGCATCAGGAGGGCAATCAAATGAAGAAAGCTCGCCAGCCATAGGCAGTAACTGCATTTGCCAGTACAATAATACTTGCAAGCACCTTCAAACAGTAAGAATTACTTAAAAATTCATAACGCCTTTTTAAAATCATAGAAACCTAAGAAAATTCCTTAGTTTATGAATCAATGTAGGGCTTCTTGGAGGAGACTTATGTAGGGCTTCTTGGAGGAGACATAGTTGAAAGGCCAATTGCACTTCAGGAGTTAATTATAGAAATCTGTAGGGCTGGAGGAAGAAAAAGAAAGAAACCTGTAGGCCCACATTTATTGGTTGCAGGAGATCTATTCCAGCTAAAACCTGATGAAACCAGGAAGAGAGGTACAGGTGGGGAATGCTCCAGAAACTAATTAACCCCTAGCAGGGGTGGGGACCCAAATCTAGGAGAAGGTCTAATTGCTGAAATGAGTTTTTTCTCCCTCACTCCCTTTCTCCCTTTCCTTCCTTCTTTTCATTTAGTGTTGGGTAGAGGGTTGGGGTGGAGAGATGGTCAAAGAAGGGAATTATTTTCCTCCCAGTTACAGATAGGGACCTTACACTCTGTACAGGTTTTTGGAAACGTTGCCAGCATGCCCAGAAACATGAAAGAGTCCAGGTGGAAATGATCCAATTCCTTTGCTTTCAACTCCATGGGTTACTGGGTAGAGTGAAAAAAAAAAAAGGTCAAAGTCAAATTTGTTGATTGTGCTACTTAGGTTGGGGTTCGCATTTCCCTACCTACTCCATACACACTCTCTTTCCTGCTTTATTGCCATTCTCCAAAGGCTATATAGTCTTGCTTTGGTCCGGTCATGGCTTCCAACCCTTTGGTGGAATCAGTGGAGATGAGAAGGCCTGCAATTACCCTCAAGGGGTTTACAGACTCGAATAGGTACACCAAGAACTGACAGAAGAATGATTGTCTGTCTCTCTGCACGGTGCAGTGGCTCACGCCTGTAATCCCCAGCACTTTGGGAGGCCGAGGCGGGCGGATCACTTGAGGCCAGGAGTTTGAGACCAGCCTGGGCAAAATGGCGACACCCTGCCTCTACTAAAAGTGACAAAAAATTAGCCGGGTGTGGTGCCGCACGCAGGCCTGCAGTCCCACCACACCTACTCCGGAGGTTGAAGCAGGAGAATCACTTGAACCCGGGAGACGGAGGTTGCAGTGAGCCGAGATCGCACCACTGCACTCCAGCCTGGGTGACAGACTCTCCAAAGAAAAAAAAAAAAAAGGTCTGTCTTTCTAATACACATACATATACTACTACTTTCTGGATTTTATATTTAGTTTTGCTTACAAACTGGATTCAGGTTGTAGAATTTTCAAGTATTAGAGAAATATGCCTTGAAATAGAAAGTGCAAGTTTCTGATAATTCTTCCCTTCAAAGATAATGTTACCAACTTCTTTTCCTACTATTTTTAGAATTTATTGAGAAACTGTTGTGTTAAAATCAAATGAATTTAAAAGTTATTACACACATGGTAGCTTTCTCAGTGTTTTTCGAGCTGCGAGTCAGTTTTGTCCTTTTAAACACGCAATACAGCTCCCCGTAGGGCGGTTCCGGGGCCAGGTTTTCCAAAGAGGCGGGAGCGAGAGACGGCCACCTCCTCCCACACGCCCTCTACTTTGGTAAACAAGGAGACTCCCGCCCGCAGGCTGTAAACGAGGCACGAGCTTGGGGGCAGAGCCAGGGCGCCTGACGCCACTGTTCAAAAAGACCTCTTATTGGTCCTTCGCGCAGCGGCGGATCTGGGAATTCTGATTGGTCTGTTTCCCTGTCCATAAGGGGATTGACAGGCCCTGCCGCGTCAGGCCGCTCCTCTCGGCTCCGCGCTCCTTCTCTCGCGCGTGGGCACCCGCCCCCGAGCGGTGAGAGCGCGTGCGCGCGCGCCTTTCTCCGTGGCCGAGCAAGCCAGTCCTGCTGCACACGCTCGCCGTCTGTGGGCCCTCCGGGAGGCGGCGGCGGTCACCGCGGGGAGGAGGGGCGGGGGCAGCATGGCAGCCTCCTTACGGCTCCTCGGAGCTGCCTCCGGTCTCCGGTACTGGAGCCGGCGGCTGCGGCCGGCAGCCGGCAGCTTTGCAGCGGGTAAGGACCTCACGCCTCCTCCCCCTTGCCCTTCTTTCGGCTGCTCGCTTCTTCTGTCCAGACGGCCGAAGAAGTCTTTTCTCGCGAGGCGCTGCGCTTGGGCTGAGGCTTAAAAACCAATATTTTGGCTGGTTCTAAAGGCCTGTCCTCTTCTGCGGCCGCCACTCCGCAAGTACGCGCGTCTGTCTTCCCTCCCTTTCTCCCCGGCTCCTGATGAACGGGTTCAGCGCCCTTTTCGGTATTTAGGAAGAGGTGGGGAAGAGCTTGAGCTGAAGGGAAGAGTGTTTGGGAGCGCGGCACGCAGCTTTGGAGTTAGGACTCCGAGGACTTTTGGAGGGCCCAACTCCAGGGGCAACCCCTCACTCACCCCAGCGACCCCTGGCCTTTCAGCGCCCCCAGGGTGCACCTTGGGTTGGGGACACACTTGGGCAGCAGGGCCTGATGTTTAACCACCTGAGTACGAGGGAATGGCCTTATTACACAAGCGGTGTCTGTACAAGCCAGGCATTAAGTCTTCCAGCAAAGTTTGAGTCACCCTTGACCAGCAAGACGGGCTTCCCCCTCTACTGTAACTGTGCTATCTAAAAAATGTCATTTCTGTCAAATTATGAACCAAAGCATGTTCAGCGTCCTCAGGATTGTGGACAGAATTGATCCTGCCTCCCTCCTCATACCATTGTAAATTGTGGAAGCTAACCATGAACTTACGAAGAGGCAGTTTTTAGAGCCAGGATGAAGATCCACAGTCTTTCATATTCCGCACGAGGGACATGAGGCCCCTTGGATAAGTGAATCAGGATATTCCCAGCAAGATCTAGGAAGTAGTTCTCGGTTCTTCCTAATTCCTTCACTTTCTATCACACCAAGACTCCTCTTTAATTGAAAAATTGGTTGATTTGTGGGGACACTGCTGTTGTCTTCCTGTGAAAGTTTGAGAGTTGTAACAGTGCACCTTTTAGCAAGATCATACTGAGGATTAATCACAAAAATACCTTGGCATTAATTTTTTCTAATCTTTGGTTACAAAAATTTAGTAGGTTAGGATTTGAGCCTCCCTCATCCTGCCCTTTTTTTTTTTTTTTTTTTTT
>NW_012114877.1:4059132-4070793 GCF_000951035.1 Colobus angolensis palliatus | reverse complement strand
AAAAAGAACTATGTTCAAATAATAATGTGTGATGTTCTGAATTCTCTTGGATATTTGTAGTATGTTTAAGATGTTTATATCATACAAATGATAATATAAGGATCTATATAATTTATTTACTGTTTAAAAAAATGAAACCTGAAAGTTGCCGGTTAGCACATCTTTTTAATTTTTTTATAAATACGTTTTAGAGACAGGTCTCCCAGTGTTGTCCAGGCAGGAGTATAGTGGCACCTACTTAGCTCATTGCAACCTTGAATTCCTGTACTCAAGTGATCTTCTGCCTCAGCTTCCCGAGTAGTTAGGATTGCAGGGGTACACCACCATACCTAGCTAATTAAAAAAAATGTTTTTTGAGACAAGGCTAGTTGCCTGCTACGCTGGTTTAGAACTACTGGCCTGAAGCCATCCTCTTGCCTTGACCTCCTTAAGTGTTGGGCTTGCAGGCATTAGTCACTGTACCCAGCCTGCCACATCTTAATTTTTAAATGTTTGTTTGTTTATTTATTTATTTGAGATGGGGTTTCTCTCTCTCTTGCCCAGGCTGGAGTGCAGTGGTGCAATCATGGCTCATTGTCACCTCAACCTCCTGGGCTCAAGCAATCCTCCTGCCTCAGCCTTCCAAGTAGCTGGGACCACAGGGGCACACCACCACGTCTATTTTTTTTTTTTTTTTTTTTTTTGTGGTGATGGAGTCTCACCCTCCCAAAGTACTGAGATTATAGGCATAAGCCACTGTACCTGAACCTAATTTTAAAATACTTAAAGCATTGAAAAGGAAATAGAAGAATGAGAAATATTAAATTGTATGTATATTACTATTTCATTACCTGTTTGATAAAATTGTGTATGTTATTTTACAAGGTAATTAAGTTTAGTTTCAGACTTGTTTGTACAGAGAAAAAAATCTATGGATGTAGGCCCTCTACAAAATGTCTCATTGTGACTCCCCAGCTTGTACATGGAAAAATAAATCACATCAGATCATCTTGAAGTGACCACCTGACCAAAGGTAGAATGGAAAAATTAGCATCATGTGTAGAAACAGGAATACAGTTTTTAATATTATTGGTCCTTCTGTATACATGAAATTTACTTTCAAAGTAGCATAACTCATTGGATAAATCAAATATATAATGGCAGTTTTTCCCTTTACGTTAGCTTCTAGGGCTGCACATGAAGTTCTGAAAAGCTTCTCGTGGTCCTGGGACTAAAAGTTGACCTTAAACTTGTGAAATTACATAAGGAGCATATTTATTACTAAAATAAGTTAACTGAGACCATAAAGGCCTTTACAGAGAAAGTCCTCACCCTTAGTTTAGTAACTCTTAATAGTAAAGCAGATGCAGTGCTTATGACGTAGTATTATGTGATAAAATAGACATACATTGTGTAGAAAACCAAATGATATAATGAAAAATGCAGTCAAAAGACTGAAAGTCCATGCAAAATGTTTTTATTTTTGTGTAATGAGATTGTTTCCCCTTATGACTATACTTTTTTATTCTAGTTTTCTACAATGAAAATGCATTACTTTGAATAGAAAAGAAGCCTCAGAAACATAATTAACTTGTTACCAATTTTTGCATTTTGACACTTAGTGAAACCTGGTTTTTGGTAGCACTTAAGGTTGTCAAGATACGGATGACTCCCTTTGTTACATTGGAGAAAGAGGTCATGATTGGTAAATTTGCATCTATAAATTTAGAAACAAACTTTGCCAAGTTTTTTAGCTAGTTTCTTTACATTGGTCCTCAGTAATAGACACTAATGTTGGTTTCTTAACCGTTCAGCCAGTATCACCTTTGTATTTTGTTGATTGATTTTCTCCCAATTTGGTTTTATTTATGTTTTAACTACTTTTTCCACACTCTACTGTCAGAAGTTATTTAAAGAGAGATGCATTATTAGGTTTGAAAGTTTTTAGGGCAATGATCATTCCATTATGCTCATGGATTTCTGCCCCTTTGGTTGCAAATTCTTTTGTATTTGCCAGGTGCTCATTCAGGTGCTTCACCTTAACTAAAAGCTTTCTTTCCCCAGATACAGGGCTTCTCCTACAGGCATCTATTCCTTTTTCTATCTCTTTGACTCTTACTTCTAACCCACTAGGCAAAATGGGGCAGTTCGCATAGGAGTTCACCTGTACGGCTACTTCTTGACCATTTTTAGTAAGAGTAAGTAATACGTATTATCTGTCATGTGTCAGGCACTGTTTAACGCTTTATCTGCATTATCTCAAGTAATCTTTACAATAACCTTCTGAAGTAGGTACTTTTATTGATCAAACAATGTCTCGAGAAGTTAAGTAACTTGTATACATCTGAGAAGTGAAATTATCTGGATAGGAACCTAGGCCTTCCCAGCTCAGAGAAAATTTTAAACATTATCACCATCAATAAATAACTTCTTCTCTTTTGACATCAGGTCATCTAATTATACTGCCCTTTCTTTAACTTTGCCACAGGCAAAGATGAAATAAAGAGAGCTGAGCCCTTTGAAAACTTAATCTTCATTCACATTCATGTTGGCCCATCCAACATGGCCTCATTGTTCTTCACTTCTTCAGCTTCAGTAACAAACATCAGCATTCTACTTCAGCTTTTCTAGGATCTTAGTAGTAGGAGTGATTCTCTTGCTGAGATTTCACCAGCAGAACTAGTCTTCTGGTTGATTTAACCTCCTCTGTGATTCTTGTTCTAAGAAACATAATGTTACATAATGCTCATCACCTGGTCCTTTGACTCCCTCCTTTTCCTCCAAGTACATAGACATACTTTCTTGTTTCCTCATTTCGTTAGCTCTCTCTCTAGGTTTGTCTGTATCTAGTCTCAAACTTATTTATAATTAGGAATTTCACTGATGCCTAATACTATTTTTTTCAGCCTCTTGTTGTATTTCTGGATAAATCCGTTGTTGTCTGTTTGTGCCTTTCCTCAGCTGTCACTTAGCTTAGTGGTATTGAGAGTCACAGAAGTTTGCTGATTAGATACAATGCTTTCATTAATTTCTTATTCATTCCCCATTACATTTGCAGACTTTCCACAGCATTTCCAGAACTTTAACTTAGGGCTGGCAGCTCCTGGACTAGTCATTTGGCAGAAGGATGACATTACCATGTATTAGTTTAGGCAGTTTGGAACTTGACCTCGGATCTAGGGGAAAGAATATTGGAGAGTCAACCTGCAACGTGTAATGGTTGCTGTGACACTGTTTACCTTTACACAATCCACTTTTATCATCATCATCATTTTGTAATTGCTTTAGAACCGGCTTTTATTCCCATATGCCCATTTGATGAAACTTATCTAGTTTATTATTCATTCACATAGCATATATTAAATTTCACTGTGCCACTTCATGTATTTAATTTTATTATAAAAGTAGTTACAAAAGTTACATGTTCGTGGTAGAAAAATGGGAAAGGTTATAAAATGTAGTATTTTCTTCAGCTCTGATCCAGTAGTCCAACTCTCCAGGTGTTAAGTGCTGTTTCGTGTGTCTCCATACAGAAAATCAGAAAAATTAATGCATATGTATCCTATAGATAATGTTCAGCATTTTGGTTTTTTTTTCCCACTTAATAACTTATCCTGGAGATTTTTTCCTATAATTTTAGATAAATACATCACCTTTTTTTTAAACATTTGCACATTTCGTTGTATTGATTTACTGTGAATTACCAGGTGCCCTACAAATGTATATTTAGTTATGAATTAAGTGCCCTATTAATATATAATTAGTTATGAATGAAGTGCCTTATTAATATATAGTTGTTTGCAGTTTTTTGGCTGTTACAAGCAGTGGTGTAATAAACTGTATCTTTGTGTTGTTCAGAATTTTCTGTGTTGTTCAGAATTTAATACATAGTAGGGATTGCTATGGCCCTTAGTTGGGTTCCAATACAATTTTATTTACAAGAAAGGTGCCCAACATATCCATCACCATACCTGAGATTTATTCATACCTCTGGAATATACAAATATTTGTATATTTTTCCTGGTTATAGATTTCTAGCTTGACAGTTGTTTTTTCCTTCTAGTGTTTGAAAAATGTTGCACCACTGTCTTCTCACTTGCATTGTTTCAGATGAGAAATCTGCCTTTATCCTTATCTTTTTCCCTTTCCACATAGTGTGTCTTTTTTCCTGTGGCTGCTCTTATGTGTTTGATTGTGATGCGTCTTGGTATGGTTTTCTTCATGTTTTTTGTATTGGGGTTCATCCAGTTCCTTGGATGCATGGGGTGTTTGTAGTTTTCATCAACTTTGGAACGTTTTTGGCCATTCATTCTTCACATATATTTTCTGCCCCACTTCTCTCCTCTCATTTGAGGACTCGAGTTACATATGTGTTTGGGTGGTTGAAGCTGTCTCATAGCATATTGATGCTCTCTTTATTTTTTAAATTATTTTTTTCTCTGTGTTCTGAATAGTTTCTATTGCTTTGTCTTCAAGGTTATTAATCTTTCCTTTGGTATCTATTCTTTGGTTAATCTTCTGGTATAATTTTCATCTCACACATTTTATTGGTAGATTTCATCTCAAGAAATTTAATTTGGATTGTTAAAAATATCTTTCATAATTCTACCTTTGGAATATATGGACTACAGTTATAATTTTTAATGTCCTTGTTTCCTAATTCTAACATCTGTTTCAGTTTAGGGTTGGTTTTGACTTTTGAGGATACGCATTCCCTTGGGCTTCAGAGAGGTTCAGCTTTTGACCTTCAACCTCTTTATACTCATCTGGTGATTTTATTAACTTTTACAGATTTAACCTCTTACTTTGAGACAGGTGGCTACCACATATATCTCTTTTTTCTCATCCTATAACTGAAACCTTGGTCATGATGTTTCTAATAGTCTGTTGGATGTCTTTCAGCTCATTGACAGTTCATAGTTACCCTGTGTAAAACTGAGCCAGATCTCCTTGATTTTTTCACTTAGGTATTGATAACACTATTCTCTTGCTGTCATTTTGGACCTCACCCTTATTTTAGCTTATAATCCAATCCATTGTTATATCCTTTTACTTCTGTCTTTGAAATATTTTTTATACCTGTCTTTTCCTGTGGCTACCACACTTTATTAACTTTGACTTTGTTATGGACTGAAGTTTTATGTCCCCACAAAATTTTTATGTTGAATTCCTTTTTTTTTTCTTTTTTGAGATGGAGTCTTGCTCTGTCACTCAGGCTGAAGTGCAGTCGTAAAATCTTTGCTCGCTGCAGCTTCCACCCCCTGTGTTCAAACGATCCTCCTGCCTCACCCTCCTGAGTAGCTGGGATTACAGGCGCATGCCACCATGCCTGGCTAATTTTTGTATTTTTAGTAAACACTGGGTTTCACCATGTTGGCCAGGTTGGTCTCAAACTCCTGACGTCAGGTGATCCACCCACTTTGGCCTCCCAAAGTGCTGGGATTATAGGCGTGAGTCACTGCGCCTGGCCAAAATTCCTAACCTTCAATATGATGATACTAGGAGCTCAGCCCTTTGGGAGGCAATTAGATCATGCAGGTAGAGCTCCTGTGAATAGGATTAGCGCCCTTATACAGAGAGACCTGAGAGCTGCTTCTCTTTCTGCTCTCTACTGTGTGAGGATACAGTGAGAAAATGGCCATCGGGAAACAAGTAAATGGACCTACCAGACACTGGATCTGCTGCCACCTTCATGTTGGACTTCCTGGCCTCCAGAACTATGAGAAATAAGTGTTTGTTATTTAAGCCATTATGGTATATTTGTTGTAGTAGCTCAAACTAAGGCATCTAGAGGATTACTGTTGCTTTTATATTGGTCTTCTTGCCTCCAGACTCTTTTCTTTAAGTTCATTCATTGTGCACTGCTGCCTCTTTTCTGTTCCTAAAGTGTAAGTCTCATCTGTCATTTCTCTTGCCCACCATTTCAGTAACTACCTCCTGCCTACAAAATACAAGTTGTTTAGCATCCTTCCATCCTTCCACATTATGGTTGCATTTTTTAAAAAATCTTAATCTCTTGCTGTTTTGTTTCTTTGTGCATTCTTTAGGAAGAATAGAGGGCAGTGTCATACAGTGTTTACAAGTGGAGACTCTGAAATTAGAATGTCTGGATTTGAATCTTGGCATTACAACTTAGTAAAGTATTGGGTATTTTACTTCAGCTCACTAAGCATCAGGGTTCTCAGCTGTAAGATGGGCTTCATATATAGCATATGGTAATAGGTCTGTTTATAAAGTGCTTAGTACAGTGTCTGGCATGTAGTAAAATTGCAGTAAGTATTAACTATTACTGTGATTTCTTCATGGCTCTCCTCGTTCCTTGTGTATATTCATGTTCGTTTTTCTATATGGAACTTTTTCTCCTTACCCTCCTATCCATTTGAAATCCTACCCCTTGCTTAATATCCAGGTCAGATGCCACCTTCCTCAAGTTCCCACACCATGAATTCTCATTTTTCATCAGCATTGTGTTTTTATCCTTAACTGTCTTATGTCAGTGTTTATGTGCGTGGTTTATTTCTTCTTGGATTTTAAACTTGTTGAAGGCAAGAACTGTATCTCTTACCTTCCTTGGCATCTCTTTTGGCACATGTGATAGTTACTTAATATTTGTTGAATTTGTGAATGAATTGTGGTTCTTCCTGACCGTACTTATGAAGTGTTTGACCTAGAGTGAATTGCCTGTTAAATTAACTGTCTTTAAATTATAATCTTCCTAGTTTCTAATGTTTTTAGATTGCTAAATTATACCTTTTCAACCTTAACACAGTAGTCAGGCACAGTAATGCCACATTTTCTTTCTGGCTATTATTGCTAGTTTATGAGCATTAGTTAGAGTTCTCGATGAAGTATACTCATTTTTTTTAATATAAAAATAAAATTTCAATTAGGTGTCACTTTTCTGTTACTGAATTCCTCGTGGGCCAGAAGGACAAATTATACCAATGTACTATTATATCAGTGTATTAAACTTAGCACCTGTTAAATGATGTTGCACAGAAATGACACCCACATTTAATGGAAGTGTTAGTTGTTAAGTTAAAGGAATTAAATATGCTTCTAACTCAAGAAGACCTCTAGTTCTTAAGCATTAGGGCTTCAAATAGTTTACTTTTAACAAGTCTCATTCCATTCAGATTCAGTTCAGGGAAGAGCAGATTAAGTTCAGTTGAGGGGACCTGAAACTTAAAAGAGGGACTGTGATTAGTTGTTGCACTACAAATTTTAAATCTGCAGTTCTTGAAAGAAAAAAGAAAAAGAATGCTGAGAAATGAAAGGGCAAGGAGAGTTATTTCTCTTTCTTCCCTCACTAGACTGTGAGCTTTTAAAGGACAGGGACCATACATTGCTTGTGTCTATCTCTGAGCTCTGTCATAGTACTTCATGCAGTGAATATTTGTTGAGTGGAGTTCTCAATCTAGAAAGTGAAAAATTGCATCTAATGTTATTTCCATAGTAATATAAAGCCTCCCCACTCTGTAACGCATTACTTTGATTCATATGCCCACAGAGTAATTTCAAAAAGTCTTATATGAAAAAGAAAAGAATAAATAAAATCTGTGTAGTTTTTAAGGCTTTTTTTTTTTTTAAATGGCAGCTTGGTCAACATAGTGAAACCCCATCTCTATTAATAAAGTACAAAAATTAACCAGGCGTGGTGGTACGTGCCTGTGATCCCTGCTACTCCGGAGGCTAAGGCCTGAGAATTGCTTGAACCCAGTAGGCAGAGGCTTCAGTGAGCCGAGATTGCATCACTACCCTCCAGCCTGGGTGACAGAGCGAGACTCCATCTCAAAAAATAAAATAAAATAAAATAAAAAAATAAATAAAATAAGGAAATTTCTCTTTTCTGAAAGTTCAGAGTTGTTAGACCAAGGTCCTGATACTGTTATACTTGCCATTTAAAGCCTATGGAAGTATCTCCGCTTTCTCTCCCAGGACCACCTTTATAAACTGATTATTCCATTCTCCTGGGTTTAACATCTTTTTGAGATTTTTTTTTGTTTTTTGTGTCATTGGAGGAGATGGTTTCTGTAACTGTGGGAGTGGAAAGGTAAAAAGCTTTTCCATTCTTGGAGCTGGTCCGAGACATAGGTCTTATTGAATACTTCTGTCTTTTATACACATTATTAAGGGAGATAATATAGAATACTTCACATTATAAGTGAATTACATATTAGGTGTTTTGTAAATGATAATGTTATTTAGTTTAGTGTTAAAAATGGTAAAGGAATGTTATATAGGTACAGGAAAAATGCTTAAAATTTTGTGACTGTGCCCCAGAAAACTAAGTAATTAGAAGTTAGTCTGCCTGCACATTGTTGATAACTTTAAATGTGGTTAGGTCCATTAGTTTAAAATTAGCCTTTTAAAAGTTAGTGGGTTTTTTTAAAAATAAATGTATTATTATTTTGTGTATTTTTGAGATGGGATCTCATTGTGTTGCCTAGGCTGTTCTAAAACTCCTGGGCTTGAGCATTCCTCCTGCCTCAGCCTCCCAAGTAGCTAGGATTATAAGTGTGCACTACTGCACCTGGTCCTAAAAGTTTCTTTTATTTAAAAAAAAAAAAACTAACAATTGACTTGCTAATATTAAATGAATGTTTACAATAAAAAATATTATTTGCCCCTATTGAAAATAATGTATTGAAATCAGTGTGTTCTAGGTCAGTGGCTTCAAAGACTCCAGTTGGATTCATTGGACTGGGCAACATGGGGAATCCAATGGCAAAAAATCTCATGAAACATGGCTATCCACTTATTATTTATGATGTGTTCCCTGATGCCTGCAAAGAGTTTCAAGATGCAGGTGAACAGGTAAGACCTTTTCTTTAGATTTGTTTCAGATTTTGAGGATTAAAAATGAATATACATTCAAATAAGTGACAGCTTCTTAGAAGAATACCCAATGGAATTGTAAACCTGATTCAGTGTTAATTTTATATATATGTAAACATTCATCCAACATCCAGATTTGCAGTAAAGGAGAGTTCTCGTCAGACATTCAGGGGTATCTATTCTTTGGCAGGTGACTTGGAACATTTTGCACATTTGGTGAGAGGGCCTTGCTTTAGCTCTGTATCGGTTTTCTGAGATAGTAACTTTACTGATTGTGCTGTTAAAGTATTTAGTTCGGTGGAAATAATCTCATGTGTTATTAAAAGCACAATTGTCTTTAAAACAAGAGTAGACTGAGAGATACAAAGCTTAGTTTGAGTTCTAGTTCAGGTAGTTACGTGCTTTCTTACTGGGGGCAAGTTACATCACTTCTGCTGATTTCCTCATTCTTAAAAGGTGAATGATGACAACCTACGCCATTAGGTTGTGAAGCTCAAATGAGAGAATGTATGTGAACATACTTTGTAAACACCATATGGCAGCACTTTGTGCATAATTATTAGTTATTGGCCGTAAACCAGGAGACAACCTAAAAACACTATGTCCTATAATGAAGAGTTGAGTTATAGTGAATCTCTAGTGTTTTGTTTTTAGGCTATCATTCATGTTAAAGAATTTTGGTACTAGAGTTTATCATGTTGGATGATAGTATCTGCTGGTTAAGGCTTGAGTTGTTTGGATTTGTTTTTTTTTGTTTTTTGTTTTTTTTTTTGAGACGGAGTCTGGCTCTGTCGCCCAGGCTGGAGTGCAGTGGCCGGATCTCAGCTCACTGCAAGCTCCGCCTCCCGGGTTTACGCCATTCTCCTGCCTCACCCTCCAGAGTAGCTGGGACTACAGGCGCCCGCCACCTCGCCCGGCTAGTTTTTTGTATTTTTAGTAGAGACGGGGTTTCACCGTGTTAGCCAGGATGGTCTCGATCTCCTGACGTCGTGATCCGCCCGTCTCGGCCTCCCAAAGTGCTGGGATTACAGGCTTGAGCCACCACGCCCGGCCATGGATTTGTTAAACTTTATCAATAACTCAAATTATAGGAGACCATGCATGTATCAGTATCTGAATATAGAGTTTGTTTTTTCTAGATATGAGGAAATTATTCTTGGTCAAGTTGTAGAGTGGTAACTGAGGATAGTATGTGACCCCAAAACAGAGAATACTAAAAAATTCCTGAGAAAAAGGTGAGAGAAAAAAATTAAACAGTCAACTTCTAGATAATAGACTTGAAAATAAATACTGATAAATGCTATACCTAGATACAGAACAGCTTTAGGTAACTTAGAGGCCATTTTCAGAACTAGATGTCTGAATCTTTTCCCTTTCCATGGTTTTTGTGCCATATGGAAATTGCAGCAGTATAGTGTGAGGATGGAAGTATGACTTTGAAACTTTTCAGGGTAGTGTTGTGGCTGCTTCTGCCTGTTCAGTCGCTGAATACGGATACTATACTCCCAGTACAGCAGGCTTATGGGCTTAATTAATGTAGGGACTTAGTAGGCTTGTTGGAGAAATTTGATCAGTTGTATAGTAGAGAATCTGAGAAAGGTGGCCTTTTACCATCTTCAGAGATGGTGAGCATTTCAAGTTGGTATTCAGTCTGAGATGAACCAATTAGTAGTTATTTTGAGGAGATGGTTATTATTTTCTGGGATAACACATCTATTTGGTATTGCCGTTTTACAGTGGTTTATCTGTTAATAAGAGTAATAAGGGTACTTCATCTCTAAACAGAGGAAATATCTTCAATTAAATACAAAATTTGACCAAAGAGTGGAATAGGAATTGAATGGAGACTATTACCCTAGACCGGCAGAGCAGAAGCTTGTGACCTTTTAAATTGTTACTGACACAGGTACTTTTCCCTCTATGCCTGTAGCACTTCCAGCTTGTCTGTGGAACAACTGTAATGATCATCACTGCTTTGTGAATCTCTCCTGCGTTTTCCCAGAATTCTAGAGCTTTCTGATGCTCTGCCTGAATTACCTCATACTCTGAAGTTACCAGGCCTACCTCTATTTCCCAACAAGTTTATTATTTCTTTTGTGTTGCTAATTTTAGGTAGGTATGAAGGAAGCCTACCTTAAGAATAAGAGAATCTGGGAAAGGTGGCCTTTTACCATCTTCAGAGGGTGATTCACCCTGCGTGAATGAGATATTTATAGTTTGAAAGGGAGAGAAAAGAATCTAATACAGTATTTAGTGAGCACCTACTGTGTGTCAGCTCTTTTGCTAAATATTTTGTGTATATTATCTCATTTTGTCTTTGCAACAGAAGTGTTATCAAGAAATTGATGCTTGGAGAAGCTAAATAATATCCCTAATGTTATACAGTGGTTCTTATTATCTGTAGTTTCACTTTCTACAATTTCAGTTACCTATGGTCAAATGTGGTCTGAAAATGTTAAGTACAAAATTCAAGAAATAAACAATTTATAAGTTTTAAATTGCATGCCGTTCTGAGTAGCATGATGAAATCTTGTGCTGTCCTGCTCTGCCCACCCTGGATGTGAATCATCCCTTTGTCCAGTGTCTCCATGCTGTAGACACTCTCTGGCCCATCAGCCGCTTACTAGCCGCCTCAGTGATTGGCTGTCGTGATATTGCAGTGCTTATTTTCAGGTAACCCTTACTTTATTTCATAATGGTCCAAAGTGCAGGAGTAGTGATGCTTGCATATCGTTATAATTGTTCTATTTTATTGCTGTTAATTTCTTACTGCGACTAATTTGTAAATTAAACTTTATCATAGAAGTGCATATTTAAAGAAAAACTGGCTGGGCGCTGTGTGTC
>NW_012114877.1:3998498-4057663 GCF_000951035.1 Colobus angolensis palliatus | reverse complement strand
ACTTGAGGTCAGGAGTTCAAGACCAGCCTGGCCAACATGATGAAACCCTGTCTCTACGAAAAATACAAAAATTAGCCAAACGTGATGGTGCGCATTTGTAATCCTACCTACTCAGGAGGGTGAGGTGGGAGAATTGCTTGAACCCAGGAGGTGGACATTGCAGTGAGCCGGTATTGCCACCACTGTACTCCAGCCTGGGTGACAGAGTAAGATTCTGTCTCAAAAAAAAAAAAGTAATTAAAACCATGAGACACACCCACTAGAATCTAGATTAAAAAGTTAGATAGCAAAATGTGTTTGTGAGGTTGTAGAAAAATTGAAGCCCTCATACACTGCTAGTGGAAATGTAAAATGGTACAGCCACTTTGGGAAAGAGTTTGGGAGTTCCTCAAACAATTAAGCATTAGAATTATGCCATGACCCAGCAATTTCACACCTAGCTATATACTCAAGAGAAATGAAAAATTTGTATCCACATGGAAACGTGTATTTAGCAACATTATTCATAATCACGAAAAAGTGGAAACAACCCAAAAATCTATCAGCGGATAGAATGTCCAAACAAAATGTGTTATATCCATGCAATGGATGATTATTCAGTAATAAAAAGAAATGAAGTACTAATACTTGCTGCAACATTGATGAACCTTGAAAGCATGTTGCGTGAAGGAAGCCAGTCATAAAAGACCACATACTATAGACTTTCCAGGAAAGTCCAGAATAAGGAAGTCTGTATAGAGACACAAAGTAGATTAGTGGTTGTTTAGCACTGGGGAAGAGGGAAAGTTGGGCATAGAGGCATGATAGCTAATGCATATAAGGCTTCTTGTTTTTTTTTTTTTTTTTTTTTGAAATGGAGTCTCACTCTCACCAGACTGGAGTGCAGTGGTGCGATCTCAGCCTACTGCAACCTCCGCCTCCCGGGTTTAAGTGATTCTCCTGCCTCAGCCTCCCGAGTAGCTGTGACTATAGGCACGCGCCACCACACCCAGCTATTTTTTTTTTTTTGAGATGGAGTCTTGCTCTGTTGCCCAGGCTGGAGTGCAGTGGCACAATCTTGGCTCACTGCAACCTCCACCTTCCAGGTTCAAGCGATTCTCCTGCCTCAGCCTCCCGAGTAGCTGTGACTATAGGCACGCGCCACCACACCCAGCTATTTTTTTTTTTTTGAGATGGAGTCTTGCTCTGTTGCCCAGGCTGGAGTGCAGTGGTGGGATCTCGGCTCACTGCAACCTCTGCCTCCTGGGTTCAAGCAATTCTCCTGTCTCAGACTCCTGAGTTGCTGAGATTATAGGTGTGAGCCACCGCACCTGGCCAGTTTTTTTGTATTTTTAGTAGAAACAGGGTTTCACCATGTTGGCCAGGATGGTCTCGATCTCTTGACCTTGCGATCTGCCCACCTCAGCCTCCCAAAGTGCTGGGATTACAGGCGTGAGCCACCAGGCCCGGCCAGGTTTCTTCTTGAAAAGTTTCTAAAATTGATTGTCATCATGGTTGCATATGTCTGTGAATATGTTAACAGGGCCTTTGGTACACTTTAAATGGGTGAATTGTATGCAAATGATATGTCAGTGAAGCTATTAAAAAAGATATATTCAAGTTCTAACTCCTAGTACCTGTGAATGTTTTTGGAAACAGGGTCTTTGACGATCTAAGTAAGTAAAGATGAGATCATCCTGGATTTAGGGTGGACCCTAAAGCTAATGACAAGTGTCCTTACCAGAGACAGAAAAGAAGACACAGAGGCACAGAGGGGAAGGCCATGTGAAGATGGAGGCAGACATTAGAGTTTTGCTGCTGCCAACCAAGGAATATCAGGAGCCATCAGAAGCTGGAAAAGGCAAAGACAGATCCTCCCCTAGAGCCTTTGTGGGGAGCGTGTCTCTCTTGACACCTTGATTTCAGACTTTTGACCTCCAGAGCTGTGAGAGAGTAAATTTCTGTTTTAATTAAGCGACTGTGCTTGTGGTAACTTGTTGTAGCAGCTATGGAAAACTAATGCAGCAAACATTGGGAATCTACAAAATGTGTGGGTTTTGAATCTTTCTTTACCACTTAGTATCTGTGCAATCTTGGGCAAGTTTTTCAGTGTCTCTATACCCTTGTTTCCACATGAATGAAGGATAATCATACTGTTTTCATAGAGTTGTTACAGGGATTAAGTGAGTTAATTATGTATGGAGCTTAAAATAGCATTTGGCACATATTAATCACTGTATGTTAATGTTAACTATAAATTAGTTTCTGTATGCCTTAGTTTCAACTCTGCTATACACAGCTGTTCCTCTTCTCATGCTCTCCATTCAAATGGTAGTATCTGATATTCTCTTCTTTTCTGTGAAGAAAAGTTACTTTTTATTGCTCTAATCACTATGGGTTAAGGCTACTATAGACTACCTTAGCAAAATGGGGGATAGGACCTTCATTAAATCACTAATTTAACAGATGTTTCTCGGGAACTTTCTGTGTGCCAGGCACTGGGAATACAGCTCAGAACAAGATAGTCACAGTCCTTGCCTTTAGGGACCATTGGGGGTGTTAGATTATCAAGTCACACAAATATGTGATTCCAAACTGTGATAAGTCTAAAGAAAAAGTAAAAGGTCACATTAATTTTTAATAAAAATATGTGTTGCATTAGGTGAGAGGGTGGTTAGGGGAATTCTCTCTAAAGACTAGACATTTAGGCAGACAGCAAAAGAACAAATAGGATTTATCCAGATTAAGAATGAGGACAAAAAATTGACAAAATTTCCTCAAGAAGTGGAGTCTCAGTCTTTGCTGAAGACTGTTACTTTAGGTCATCAGAGATAGCTTGAGTAACTACCATATGTCTAGTAGTTTACCTAATGCTGTTGGGGAATAAAACAGGTTGAGTTGGATGTGACAAGGTGTTGGATATGTCTTAGGTAGCAAGACCAACTAATACTGCAAGGAAGTTTCTACTAAAATTGTAATTTGAGTATAATTAAGTGCTAAGGCAATTTTTGAGGTAGAAAAAAATAAGCAACTCCTAAGGGTCATTTCATTTCTGATAGGGAATTACAGGATGATTGCATATAATCTTTACTCACCCAGCAAAGATTGTATTATCTTTGTAGTCTGAAATGAAAGTCATGAAGGACAAGGTCTCCAAGATTCCTGCATAAAAATTTGAGGGTTCCAGGACACAGACTCAGTTACTGGGTTTTCCTTTTTCTTCTTCCTTGCAATATGTCACTGGTTGTGAAGAAGGAACGAAGGTGGATTCTGGGTCAGTGCTCCTCCCAGATTAGTGAATAGCGAAGACTTAGCTTCTTGTGTACAGTTGCCACTCCTCCCCCAATACACGGTGGGGAAAATTCTGTGTGTGGTTCACACTGAGGCAGGAAGCCTGGAAGACAGAATCTTCTTGCCTCTCTTCCTCACATCTCTCGTTCTCTTAAGCATCTTGACTCTAAGAGGTCCTTTGAGTATTGATTTTAACAGCAGTGGAAGGTAGGACAATGTGAAATTCAGATGAAGTGAGAAAGGTAAAGGGTGAAAAAGCTTTGGTCCTGAGGGCAACAGAAAATGAAAGCATTTGTTGATAAATGATTTATGTTGGCAGCTTAGAGAATGTTTTGAACAGTGGCAACATCATCAGAACAAGTGTGATTTCCTAAGAGCACTACTTTAAAAAGTAATAGTAATTTGGATAAGTTCTGATATATTAAAATGTCAACATTCTTATTTCATAGCTATGTTTAGTTTTTTTAAATGTTGGATAAAAGAAAAAATGAATTTCATTCTACTACTATAAGGCCAAGACACAACTTGGAATGAGATGGATAAGTATGTGTGAAACCTTGAAACTTTTTGCCACAATAGTGCCCTGAAGGGTTTAAAGGTTAAAAAATTCAGGGTATATTTGAGTTGACTCATACATTTTTAAGGATGGGTGTCCATTTCCTCCTTCTGTGTTACTATATCAAGTCAAGCTGATGAAGTGAGAGCCAAAGAAAACAAGCCCATCCCCCAACACCCCGCCAAGATTGCAGAAATGCTGGCTAGTTGATTTCTAATGTCAACTGTTCTTTCAGTGAGAGATTTGCAGGGAGGAAAATTAGATGTCGTTTTGAAGAAGTGCTTTTCTTTTTTTGAAAGCAAAAACTGAGAATTTATCGTTTCTTGTATTTGAAGAGTTGGGGAGTGGTCTGACCTCTGGCAGAGTTGAATTTAGTGACATAGATATAGCCAGATTCTTTTCTTTTCTCTTTGCCTCTTGGGTCTGCTTTTCCCCCTCAGGCGCCTCTCTCCCTTCAAGGTGCAAGATGGTCACCTGCAGTTCCAGGTGAAGAAGTGTTTTAGAATATTATGACTCTGGAGGCTTTTCTTCAAGCTTTAGTAAAACTGTAGTCATGCACCTCACGAGGATGTTGTGGTCGTGGACTGCATATAGGATTATAATAGAGTATTTTTACCATACCTTTTGTATGTATAGATACGTTAAATACACAAATTCTTACATTATGTTACAGTTGCCTACAGTATTCAGTACAGTAATGTTACTGTACAGGTTTGTAGCCTAGAAGCAATACACTATACCATGAAGGTCTGTAAGTGCTTTCTCTGATGTTTGACACCATGAAATAGCTGAACAACTGTCAACCTTAAATAACGATTCAGAAACTGTGATTAGGTATAGAGTTTATTCAAGCCCAAAAGGTGGAAAATGTCCACCTGGAAGCATAAATTCAAGTTGCCTTGAATATATATGATTACCAGATGTTACAAGTGATTTTGTTTGTTCATTTCTTTTGAGACAGGGTCTCTTTCTGTCACCCAGGCTGGAATGCAGTGGTGGGATCACAGCTCACTGCAGCCTCAATCTCCTAGACTTAAGTGATCCTCCTGCCCTGTCTCCCAAGTAGTTGGGACCACAGGCGTGTACCACCATGCCCAGCCAATTTTTGTATTTTTATAGAGACAGGGTTTTGCTTTGTTGCTCAGGCTGGGCTCGAACCGCTGGGCTCAAGTGATGAGCCTGTCTTGGCCTCCCAAAGTGTTGGGATTACAGATGTGAGCCACTGCACCTGGCCCCAAGTGAGTTTTTAAGGAAAAAAGAAGAGGCAGTTCCTAAGTTGTTTAGCAAGAGTTTACGTTAACATAAATTATTAATTGGCTGTACACTGTTCTTTGTATTCCAAATTTCAGGAACATGTCCATAATAAGTGAGGCAGCTAGTCAGGAACAAAAATGCCTTTAAGCAATTGCCACTGGGCACGGAGGGTGGCGGTGACCAAAGTCCTATGCTCATGTCTCTCTGGGCCTGATAAATTTTGCAAACCTCACATAGCTCAGATTGCTCCAAGTTGTTTTTCTTTTCTCACAACGCATTGCTCCAAGTTGTTTTTCTTTTCTCACAACGCATTTCTCAGAACGTATCTCTTTTGCATGACTGTATGTGGATTATTAGGGAAATAAAAACTTTGTATCTTTAATATGTTTTACATGACTACTTAATAGCTTGTTTATGCCTTGAAGTGTTAACCTATTCTGATAGGGCATTTATAATTGGTTGAACTTGTTGTGGTCATTTTCATAAAATATGTGGACATTTCTATTTCCTTATCCCTTTTTTTTTTTTTTTTGAGACGGAGTCTCACTCTGTCACCCAGGCTGGAGTGCAGTGGCGCAATCTCGGCTTACTGCAACCACCACCTTCCAGGTTCAAGCGATTCTCTCGCCTCAGCCTCCCAAGTAGCTGGGATTATAGGTGCTTGCCACTACACCCAGCTGATTTTTGTATTTTTAGTAGAGACGGGGTTTCGCCATGTTGGCCAGGCTGGTCTCAAACTCCTGACCTCAGGTGATCCGCCTGCCTCGGCCTCCCAAATTGCTGGGATTACAGGCGTGAGCCACCATGCCTGGCCTTATCCCTTTTTTTAAATTTAAAAACACCAGAGGGAAGTTTTTATTATATAAGCATTTATTAAAATAAGTTGGGCAGAATGATGGACTCAGAAAATGAGTGTGTTTGTAGGGCAGCCTCCAAGGCCTGCAGGAAGCTTGCAGTTGATGATGTTTTTTAACTTTTAGGTTCAGTGGTAATGTGCAGGTTTGTTGTATAGGTAAATTGCATGTCACAGGAGTTTGGTGTACAGATTATTTTGCCACCCAGGTAATAAGCATAGTACCTGGCAGGTAGTTTTTTGATCCTCACCCTCCTCCCTCCCTCCACCCTCAGGTAGTCCCAAGTGTTTGTTGTTCCTTCCTTTGTGTCCATATGTACCCAGTGTTCAACTCCCACTTATAAGTGAGAACATGTGGTATTTGGTTTCTCTCCCTGGATTAATTTGCTTAGGATAATGGCCTCCAGCTCTATCTATGTTGCTGCAAAGGCCATAATCTCATTCTTTTTTATGGCTGCATAGTATTTCATGGTGTATATGTTCCACATTTTCTTTATTCAGTCTACCATTGATGGGCATTTAGGTTGATTCCATGTCTTTGCTATTGTGAATAGTGCTGTGATGAACATACGGGTGCATGTGTCTTTATGGTGAACTGTTTATATTCCTTTGGGTATGTACCCAATAATGGGATTGCTGGGTTGAATAATAATTCTGCTTTGAGTTCTTTGAGAAATCACCACACTGCTTCCACAATAACTCATCTAATTTACATTCCCACCAGTGATGTGTAAATGTTCCCTTTTCTCTGCGACCTTGCCAGCATCTGTTATGTTTTGACTTTCTAATAACAGCCATTCTGACTGGTGTGATACTGTATCTCACTGTGGTTTTGATTTGCATTTCACTAATGATTAGTAATGGTCACATTTTTTCATATGCTTGTTGACCGTGTGTGTGTCTTTTTTTGAGAAGTGTCTGTTCATGTCCTTTGCCTACTCTTTAATGCAGCTGTTTGATTTTTGCTTGTTGATTTAAGTTCCTTATAGATTCTGAGTAGTAGACCTTTGTGGGACGCATAGTTTGCAAACATTTTCTCCCATTTTGTAGGTTGTCTGTTTATTTTTTGTTGATAGTTTCTTTTGCTGTGCAGAAGAAGCTCTTTAGTTTAATTAGGTCCTATTTATCAATTTTTGTTTTTGTCGCAGTTGCTTTTGGTAACTTTGTCTTGAAATCTTTTCCAGGTCCTATGTCTAGAAACAGTATTTCCTAGGTTATCTTCCAGGGTTTTTATGGCTTTAGGTTTTACATTTAAGTCTTTAATCCATCTTGAGTTGAATTTTGAGTATGGTGTAAGGAGGGGTCCAGTTTCAATTTTTTGCGTATGGCTAGCCAGTTATTCCAGCACCATTTATTGAATAGGGAGCCCTTATTGCTTGTTTTTGTTGACTTTGCCAAAGATCAGATGGGTGTAGGTGTGCAGCATTGTTTCTGGACTCTATTCTGTTCCATTGGTCTGTGTGCCTGTTTTGTTCCAGTACCATGCTATTTTGGTTACTATAACCCTGTAGAAAAGTTTGAGTTTGAAGTCAGGTAACATGATGCCTTCAGCCTTGTTCTTTTTGCTTAGGATTACCTTGACTATTTGAGCTCCTTTTTTGGTTCCATATAAATTTTAAAATAGTTTTTTTCTAATTCTGTGAAGAAAGTCATTGGTAGTTTGATAGGAATAGCATTGAATCTATAAATTGCTTTGGCAATATGGCCATTTTAACAAAATTTATTATTCCTATCCATGAGCATGGAATGTTTTTCCATTTGTGTCATCTCTGATTTCTTTGAGTGGTGTTCTGTAATTCTTGATATAGAGATCTTTCACCTCTCTTGTTAGCTGTATTCCTGTATTTTATTCTTTTTGTGTCTGTTGTGAGTGGGATTGTGTTCTTGATTTGGCTCTTGGCTTGAGTGTTATTGGTATATAGGAATGTTACTTATTTTTGCACATTGATTTTGTGTCCTGGGACTTTGCTGAAGTTGTTTATCAGCTTAAGGGGCATTTGGGCTGAGATTAAGGGGTTTTCTATATATAGGGTCATGTCTGCAAACAGGGATAGGTTGACTTCTTCTCTTTGTATTTGAGTGCCTTTTATTTCTTGCCTGATTGCTGTGGCCAGGACTTAAAGTACCATATTGAATAGGAGTGATGAGATAGGGCATCCTTGTCTGGTTCCGGTTTTCAAAGGGAGTGCTTCTAGCTTTTGCCCATTCATTATGATGTTGGCTGTGGGTTTGTCATAGCTTATCCCTTTATTATATTCGTGTTTCTGTTGGAAACAGATGCATCATTTCAACTTTTAACATCTTTTTAAAAAAATGTAACTGATAATAATGATCAGATCTTCATATTTTAGAAATGTTGAATCAATAAATTGTGAAGGTAGTGATTTAAAAACATAAACCCTGGAACCAAACTGTCTGGGCTCAAATCTCAGCTCTGCCATTTGATAGCTGTGTGACTTCAGATGACTTAACCTTTCTCTGCTTAAATTTCTTACTTTTATATAAAATGGGGATAAGAGTATCTTTCTCTTAGCTCAAAAGAACCTGGCACATAGAAAGTACCACTACTGCTGCTACTACTATTACTGCTGCTGCTGCTGTTATTGTAGCTATACAATTTTTCTCCAAAATCTTTATTCTCCAACACACCTCAAACACCACTGTCTTGGCTGCATTATTGAGTCCAGAATATGTTGAAAGAGAGTCATAGATATATTTTCATTCTTGATTATAGCCCAAAGGCCAAGAAGTGATATGGAGACATACTTCTAAATGAAAAGAATGAAGATACAAATTAAAACCAAGCTAGGGGGTAAAGTGATTTGGCAGCATTCCTGTTTAAGAGTCTATTCTGCACTGCCCCTTCTGACCCACTTTTATTTTGCGGAAGATACTGGTTTTTGTTTTTAACTTAAGCCTTAGCATCAAGGACATGCGACTTGTGCTTTGTTTTCATTGTCTAGGATTTTCCTTGGAGATGGTCCTGATCTATGCCAAAAGTCTGGGATGTATGCACCACTTCTGTGTGAGTTTTCTGATTGAACTAGGCTTAATTAGATTCTCTTTTCTTTTCTCTTTAAAAACTTGGAAACCATTTTGTTGTTCCTGAGTTGTAAGGCTGAACATGTTTGCTTAAGTAAATCTCTTGGGATCTAATCTGGCATCCACTCAGGTCTTGTTAAATGAGAGCTTTAAAAGCCTCTTGCTGAGTGGGCTCCATCATTGTTGACCAAATGTTTCAAGATGTAGGCACGAAGCACTTTTGTCAGTTTTTCAAGTGTAGTGTAATTTTGAAGTAATTGTGCTTTTCTACTTTTAAAGTATTTAAAAAGTACTTTTAAAGAGTACTTTTAAAGATTAAAAAACACAGGAGTGGCAAGTTTAACAAGATCAAGTTCTTCTTGTTTCTTTGTAAATTTCTGTTACCCATCTGGTTTACTTGGAAGCAGTGCTGAACTTGACTTATGTGACTGTTTTATCTAGAAGAGGCAGCAAGATTTTTCTCTTCATGTAAAGCAACTAGGTAACAGTTGTCTTCTCCCAATGGATATGTAAAAAGAGAGTGTAGTCCCTTCAGATTACTCTTGGCTCTTCACCCCCCCCCCATGCAGCAAAGCAGATTTTTGTTTTTATTAAACAGATTTTTAATTTATTTTAGCAGATTTTTAATTTATTCAGTCCTCTGCTCTTTATATTACACACCCGCCATTGATGCATACTGGCATACAGATAAATCAAAGTTAAATTCAGATAAGTTGGCTGTAAGAATTCTTACAGACTGTGTTGTGGTATACACAGAAACCAATTTCCTGTAGTCAAAATTGAGATAATAGAAGAGTAGAATTGTTTTAATTCATAATAGTATAAGTGTGAGGCAGTTGGAATTAGCAGATCTGTCTGGGGCAGCCTTGCCAATCAGAGCAGAGCCATGTCCCAGAGTCAGCCAGGCCAGTGACCATCCCCAGTTAGGGAGGTGTTGAAAATCTGCACGGTGAAAGTCCTGCTAATGCTGTGCTTCCAGTCCCCTCAGCCCTTTTTCATGAGAACTATACCTTCTTAGAACTTGAGATTACTAAATATGAAAAATATCTCTGCCTAAGTTTCCTTTTTACTTTGGGGATGGGAACGCTGAGAGATAATCCAAATCACTGTTTTTATTTTATAGATTTGGAAACTGAAGCTGGAGACGTTACATAGTTTACACAAAATCACCCGTGACTTCTTGGTTGAGCTGCAACTAAACCCGGGTCTCTGGCTTCCCAAATTAGTGTTCCTTTCACTGATCCATGCGGCTTTGCTTATCTATTCAATTAGCAAATGTAATTGAAGGAACTCTAATTAGTTTGGCTTCTAAAGGCTTTTGTAGTTGATGTCAGACTGGCAACAAGGTTGATTTTTTTTTTTTTTCCTCTCAGCTTTTGAGTTGTGGCCAGATTTGTCAGTCAATTATTTCAGGGTCTTGAAGTCATCACATGGATGGTAAGATTATTTGAATGTCTGTTTATTTGTCTAATAAACATGCCTTTGTAGTACAAATTAGAGACTGTTAGGATGTACCATATATACATATATATCTGTATGTCTATATATCTACATATATATAGAGAGAGTGTGTGTGTTATTAGATTTAGAGCAGTTGTGGCCAGTACAGTGGTGACATTCCAGCTATCACTACCGTTGTGTGTTTTTTCCGGGCCTGTGAGCTTTGACACTACTTTCCTGTATAATTGAGGGGTTAGCAGTATTCTGGCAATGCAACCATCTCAAGAAGCAGATGCTAGAGATGCAGGGGGCTGATTGGCCACCCCATGCTCTTGGCAAGTGCCTGAATTGGCACTGCCAGTTCATGGGATTAAGAAACTTGGAGGTGTGAAACACCCTTGACCTGTGAGCTAATTGTTGGTGCCCTTCAGGGCCCCTCTAAAGGAGTTATGTAGATGGAATTTAATTTCCTTCAGTGAGAGAGAGCTCATTCCTAAGAGGAAGTCTGGAATTAACTCTTAGACCTCACGGCTTACTGATGTCCTTGAAAGATCTAGAAGGATGGAGCTGCAATAGAAGGAAAGTATGCCATTGTTTTGCATTGTGTTTATTAGAGTAGGATGAATAAATGGGGCCGTCTAAGTAACATATTTTTGGTATAGTATAGGAATAGAGAAGTATGACTACTACAACTTGTTTTTCTTATTTCACTGAGCTCTGTTTTTCTTGAGTAAACTTCAACTGTTTGCCAGGAAATAGTTGCCTCTTCTAGAGTCTCAATATTTATGAAGGTGTAGGAAAGGTTTTCATGCAACTTAAGCATTTCTTTGTAATTTGATGGAAAATTTTTTAATTTTTAGAATTATTTGTAGCAGATCCTCATTATGTATCAAAATATACAGGTTGAATGTGTCTCATTGTAGATTCTAAAATGCTGCATTGTCTTTAGAGTGAAACATTAAAAGAGAATTTTTGTTTGTTTTAGGGTCTGAGATGTTTTATAATGTCATTTCCTACCTTGTTATTACACCATATGCCAGGATACTTGATTTACTGAAATTTTAAAGTGTGACTTATGAAACAGCTTTTTGTTAAAGCTACATTTATCTTGAATTTGATTTAGAAACTCATAGTCTCTTGTGGAAAATTGAAATGTAATTACTACTAGCTCTTAATATTTAGATTACACACTCTCTTTGGCTTCCTATTCTTTTACTTTCATCAAATGCACGTAAAATATAAAAAGAAAATGTGTAAACTTCTACCACATGAAAAGCAGAGGCATTCCTATTTGTAAGATGCTTACATGTCACTTCACATTTTCTAGTAGAAAATACATGTTTCTACATGCATAATGTATGTAGAAATATGTCTGTTTTTCCATATGTAACTCATTCTGGAGAGAAATCTTCAATAATCTGCCTGATTGTCTTTTTTCAACGAAGAGAAAAAAGGCTTTACAGAAGATGTTGTGACAGTTGGGATGCTGGATTTCTTTTTTAAGAGACAGGTCTCGCTCTGTGGCCCAGGCAGGCTGGAGTACGGTGGCGTGATCATAGCTCACTGTAACCTCCAACGCCTGGGCTTTTTTAAGTTATCCTCCCATCTCAGCCTCCCAAGTAGCTGGGACTACTGGTGCGCACCACTGCACCCAGCTAATTTTTCAATTTTTTTGTAGAGATGGAGTCTTGCTGTGTTACCCAGGCTAGTCTTGACCTCCTGGGTTCAGGCAGTCCTGCTCCGGCCTCCCAAAGTGCTGGGATTACAGGCATGAGTCATCGTGCCCAGCTGATTCTTTCTATTAAAGGGTAATTTGAGTCAAGGAGGGAGCTCCTGGTCTCTCCTGACCTCTTTGGTTGCCAGTTGACTGGCCAGGTTTATCAAGTTGAATATGTGGAAAAGAGCGAGAGAGCTGGGGGTGGGGGATTTGAGCAACAGTGCATCTACTCATGCATGCACCTATACAGACAGGATAGACCGTGCAGCTTTGCAGTATGTTCATGGTCATTATTAAAGCAGAAATGAGGGTTGAGAGAGTGCCCTGATGCCTATTCATATATCTTTATTCTGTATGTAGTTTTCACATAAGTTTCGGTAGCTCATACTGTTAGCCTTCCTGGTGGTACTTGCAGTCATTGTAGTAAGTGTTTATGTCTTTGTCTTGACCTTTTCTTTTCTGAAACAGACTTATATTTTCTTCTTTTTTTGCTTGAAAACAGAGACTGGAGGATGGTGGGGATTGGGACTTGAGATTTTTTGCTGCCCACCAAATCACTAATGAGTCCTACAGTTGAGTTACCAGCGTTGTTGTACTATAATATTTTTCTTAGTCAAAGTGTATACCAAAGATTATGCTGTTTAGGAATCCAACTTGGAAGAACCCATGAGAAGTGTGTCTGTTCCCAGGACTGCTGGGTTTTGCCCTTTTACCCTCAACTCTCTTCACACTTTTAAAAATAAATGATAGATTTGATTTCACAGAAACTGCATCTGTATATGTATAATGATGTGCCTTTATTTTGGGCAGTAAGCTTTTTTTTTTGGTCGTTTGCAAACAAGGATTAGTTTTTACGCACTGTCACTGTTACAGGCATGCATGAAAAGTGGATCCTGTTTGTGCTCTAGAAACTGCTTACATTATAATTTAAATAATGTGCCTTTGCAATTTTTTTTTAAAGGTAGTATCTTCCCCAGCAGATGTTGCTGAAAAAGCTGACAGAATTATTACAATGCTGCCCACAAGTATCAATGCAATAGAAGCTTATTCTGGAGCAAATGGGATTCTAAAGTACGTATTTCTCAACTGTGGATATTTTCTTGTTATGATAGTTCATGAATTTCACGTGTTAGAACTATTAGGAAATTACAATTGTGTTTGTTAAACCTTTCTATACTGTTATTTCATAAAGTGAATAGTGTGGTTTTCTCTTTGTAAAAGGCTTGTTTTTTTCGCTGAAGTCAAGTATGTGGCATTGTGTATAAATTTTTTTGGTTCCGTTTTTTTTCCTTTAACTCTTGCATTAAACTTACCTTTTCGTTGGTAACATGTTTAGGAGACTTTTAAAGCTTACATTTTAAGCTGCAACTATTAATAATATAATTTTCTTCAGCTTATAGAAAGTCAGGAAAAGAGCTTAAGAAAAATATAGCCAAACATTGGAAAGAACACCATTGTTTAACATTTTATTATATGAAAAAAAGTTATCGTATGTCCTGTGGGTTAATATGTTTTTAGTAAGAACTTTGGGAAGTTGGAATTAAAGGTTAGCAGTAGCTCTTTAACCCATTTATGTTGGAGGTTGCAAATTTTTTTGTGAAAAATCAGACCTTGGCAATGACCTTGAGCAGTAGGATGTAAATAACTCCCACAAACTTAGTGTAAATGGAACAGTAGGCATAAATGGGCTAAGTAAAATAAAGTTTAGGTCAGAGTTTCCTAATCAGTGCCTGTCTTTCCTGGCTCTGAGAAACCTTTTGGTTAATTGCTGCTTATTGCCAAACCCTTGTGGTTATGTTACGATGATAGTGTTTGAATTCCCAACTTAGTTTTCTCATCTCACTGTTTCTATTCCTAACTTATTTTGTTGTTGAATTTCACCAAAGAACTAGAGCAAACTGGTAGATGCTGTAGTCACAAGAAGGGCTAAAAGAAAGGGTTTAATTTCAGGAAACTGTAATATGTGAAATTTGAAGTTTTTGGAAATTGAATTGTGTTGGAAAACTAACCAACTTGGAAGGAAGCAAAAGACACTTGGATATTAGGCAGAAAACTGATAAGATAAATGTTTAGATTTCAGGGAAGGTTAAAAGACACTCATTTTGGATAGAGCTCTCAGGGCCACAATGTGTGTGGGCTGGAGGCATCCTAGCTGTCCTGTTACCTAGCCTGTTTCAGTTATGGCCCTGCTTTACCTCTGAAGGAAAAGTTACTAAAAATTTCTGAGGAGACATAGCCCTATATTTGTTAATATCCTTTGCTAAGGAATGTGGTGACTAGCTATCAGAACAGTTTGGTCCAAGATGTGTTTTTAAAAAGTTTGACTTTACCTTGAGCTATAATTTGCTTCTTACGGGTGGTTATTTTTTTCTGGGTAAGGATCATTTCCATACACCCAGTGCATGTGTAATTTTTTGGATGATTTTCCATTTGTTTGAAGGTTTAAGATCTTAAAATATTAAGATCACAGATTGATAAACTTAATTCTTATTTTTTTAGGCTAAAGAAAAACCTACATACTCTTAGAGTATGCTATTTCTCTTCTGTGAAATATACCCAACCATTGCATTTGAATTGTAACAATTCATATGTCTAAAATTGTTTAAACAATTTTTAATGTATATATTTTTCTTTTCTTTTTATTTTAGACGAGGTCTTGCTATGTTGCCTAGTCTGGTCTCCAGCCCATGGCCTCAAGTGATCCTTCTGCCTTGGCCTCATAGAGTGCTGGGATTACAGGCATAAGCCACCATGCCTGGTTATGTTTAAACCATTTTGTGTGCTATTTTTTTAATAGAAAGATTTTTCCTTTTAGTAGTTTTTATCAATGATTTTTCTATTTTCTTCTTCAGTGTTTACATTTATTCAGTTTTAATTTTCTAATCATGATTCCATGTCCTCTGGGTTAGTATATCTATAGTAAGAACTTTGGAAAGTTTGGCTAGGCACAGTGGCTCACACCTGTAATCCCATCACTGTGGGAGACCGAGGCAGGATGATCGGTTGAGCCCAGGAGTTCAAGATCAGCCTGGACAGCATGGTGAGACCCCATCTCTATAAATATAAAATTTAAAACTTAGACGGGTATGCTGGCATGCACCTGTGGTCCCAGCTACTTGGGAGGCTGAGGTGGGAGACCATGTCTTAAAGAACTTTGGAAAGTTTGAATTAAAGGTTAGCCATACCCTTTAAAGAAATTATAATTTAGGTTAGAGTTTCCTAGCTAGTGAAGATAGACAGTGCCTTATAGTGTATATACGTAAGTTACCCTAAAAAGCCAAAAAGACTGTGAGATTTCCAGATTCTTTCATATATTTTCCTTTCTACCTGTTTGATATTTTATTTTGTCATTAAAAAGTTACAGTTATAAAGTAGTATGCCATCCCAACACAAATGGCCAGATTTTAATTGCTTATGTTTATTCTTCATAGTGGAAATAACACAGATATATGAAATTTGCAGTATGGCTTGTTAAAGACAAGTAAATTACTTTTTAAAGACCCAGCTACTTTACAAACAAAAATTTAAGTCCTATCTAATACTCTTTTAAAGTTAATAGGTGTTTTAAATTGCTTGCATCTTAGCTTCGTGTTTATTATTGTGGTTAGTGTGTACTTCACCTGAAATCAGAATTTATACCATGTAATGTATCAGGTTTTTTTGGATATTTTGAAAGAGTTTAACTTTACTTTTGAACTATAATTGATCTCAAAAAGAATATGAGATTTTTAAACCTATTCTAAAATAATGTTTTTAATACTAAACTAAAATCCTCCTTGATGTATGGCAGCTTTTTAGCAGATTCTAATTCTGTAGGTAGTTGCATGAAATTTTTACTCAGAATTGTAAACTAGAAATATTTTTATTTATTTACTTAGAAAAGTGAAGAAGGGCTCATTATTAATAGATTCCAGCACTATTGATCCTGCAGTTTCAAAAGAATTGGCCAAAGAAGTTGAGAAAATGGGAGCAGTTTTCATGGATGCCCCTGTTTCTGGTGGTAAGTGGTAGCTAAAATATATGCAAACCTATTTATGTTTATCAGAAATAGCAATTATGGTTTTGTGGTACCATATGGTTTTGTGGTAGTTATTTTTAGACTTGTTACAGGATTCTCACTCATTAAAAATAAAAACAAACGGACGTGTTATTTAGTACTCTCAAGTCTAAGTAACATTGTTAGTCTTAAATTCAGATAAAAAAGTGTCATAACTTTGAAGTGTTGTGAATTTTTGGTCCATTTACTGTGGATGGGAATATATCAGTTTTTAGAAAATTTTTTTTGGAACTAATGTAAAAAATAATCAGCTTAAATAATCCTGTAACTGTTAAAGAAATTGAACAAGTGGAAAAAAAGAAAAAAAGTTATTTCACAAGGGAAACATTGGCTCAGATCATTTTACAGATGAATATTACCAAAATTTCAAGGAGCAGATCATCTAAATTTTATACAAACTTTTCCAGAGAATAGGAAAAGAGGAGATACTTCCCAATTCATTGTGTAACACCTGTATAACTCTGATGTTTACACCAGATAGAAATGTTATAAAAAAGAAAAAATAAATGTAGGTTTATTTTAGTTATGAATATAGATGTAAAAACTTTATATTAGCAAACTAAATCCAACCATGTATGAAAGAGATTAAACACTATAACCAAGTTTCCTTTAGCCCATGTATGCCAAGATGGCTTAATTTTAGAAAATCTGTGCATATAATTTACCATGTTAACATGGTTAAAAGTCATATGATTATCTCAATTAGAAGAAAAGACCCAGTAATGAAATTCTAAAAACTTACTATTAACTCATATATTAATAGTGGGTATCTGGGTAGTTTGGAATGGCAGGATTATAGTATGGCTTTTCTGTAATTTCCAAATTTTCCAAAATTACTGTGTAATCAGAATTACTGTGTACACATTTATATTATGTATTTGTAGCAGTATAGCAGTAGGCAGCAGAATATGAATTTTATTCCAGTTACATTAAACTGGATTGTGGGCTTTAGAATTAAAAAGTAAAATATAGAAATTTAAATCATTTTGTATTTTTTTATAAAGAACTTAATGATCTTGTGAAGGTACCTTGTATCCCAAATGACTTTTGAATATAGGTGGAGGAATAAATAATTGCTAGCTCTTCTGATTGTTATATTGAATTACTTAAATAGGATTTAGGTATAAAGATTTATGATGTGGTATAGGTACTTTGAGTAAAAGTACCTACAAAATACTAATAAGTGGTTTTAAGGTTGGTGTTTGTGTGGTTTTTATTGGATGGAATTAATAAACTGAACAGGTCCTTCTTAGAGTGGTTCTACAGTTGAATTTGAGAATTGGTGTGGTACAAATGTTCTTGCCATTGATTGATTTTCTTTGGCCTCATGAGTACAACCTGAAATTATAATCTGATAATAAAAAATAGCAATTTGGATTTTAAACATTATTTTAACCTTTAAAATACAATCTTGTGAGAAAACTTTGAAATTACTCTTTTGGCCCGGGCGTGGTGGCTCAAGCCTGTAATCCCAGCACTTTGGGAGGCCGAGACGGGCGGATCACGAGGTCAGGAGATCAAGACCATCCTAGCTAACACAGTGAAACCCCGTCTTTACTAAAAAATACAAAAAAAAAAACTAGCCAGGCGAGGTGGCGGGCGCCTGTAGTCCCAGCTACTCGGGAGGCTGAGGCAGGAGAATGGCGTGAACCCGGGAGGCGAAGCTTGCAGTGAGCTGAGATCCGGCCACTGCACTCCAGCCTGGGCGACAGAGTAAGACTCCGTCTCAAAAAAAAAAAAAAAAAAAAAATATTCTTTTGTTCTTGTCAAGCAATTTTTAAACTATGGTTTGTTGTTTTAGTGTACAAAAATGCTAATATAACTGAATACACCTGAATCTGCACTATATAGTAGATTAAAAGCTTTGTGCAGGGATGATTTGTGGCAATTTATTGGTTGACACATGATCATTATGAGGTTAACCAGTATATAATAACAGCTTATTTATATTGGTCTTATTGTTATTATGTTTATATTTTTTAACATGGTATGTTACAAACTGTTCCACCTTCCCACTTAAATGGGCTGGTTTAAAAATTATTGTATTTTAACTAAATAAAGTTAAACCAAAGTGTTATAGGACTACTGGGTTTGATTGCTTGTTGCATGGTAACAGACCAGTATGCAGACACAATGGGAGTTGCAGTAGAGGAAGAATTTAATAATTGTAGGGCAGTCAAATGAGACAGAGGAACCTTCAAATCCTCCTCCCTCAAGGGTTTGGGGATGGAGCTTGTAAAGGGTCTGAACAGGTAGGGCTAAAATGTGGGGATTGCTGATTGGTCAGGAAGCAAGGGGTGAATTCCTGGGATAGGGAGATGAAGAAACCGCGTTCCTTTGTGGAGTTCTTTGGTTCCTTGGTTGATGTCTTCAGATTGGTAGGCTTCAGCCATTCTGCTGGAATTCAGGACCTGAAAATACCATAAGTAATTCTTGGGTAAAAAGGTCCAGTGTCAGAGATTCTGTCTGTAGGAACAATGGGGAAGCAGGTGGTCAACATGCCACATGACCCTTGGTTACTTACCAGCTACAGGGAAATGGATTGAAGTACCTCAGTGCACCCTGGTCAATGCCTGACTATAATTCTGCCTAAAGCCTGGCTTGTACTTCTCCATCAACTCTGTGAGGGTGGTTTCAAAAGGGATGTGGGAAAAGCATGGCTTAGATACCCAAAATGGGCCCACAGTTTTATAGAAGTCCTGTGTTCATCAATCTTGAAACGTGGAGTCTTTGAGATCATTTGAACAAAACTTGAGGAATTTCTCCCCATCCCTTCCTCCCAAGTCTTCATCTATTTCCTATTCCAGACTTTTAAAAATGCATCATGGATTTATATATAGGTACATACAAATAGAGTAGTATTCTAAAACTGTAAATGGGAACATACTATACTTCTATTATTCTATGGTTAGTATTTTAAAGAGAAGTTTTTTTAAAAAACTCAGGTGAATTTAAAATAGTATTGATTTTTGAGAAGCAATTGGTTTATTCAGTCAAGCGTTTCCCCCTACTTCCTGCTAAGTATTTTTCTGGGGAGTAAAGTAAGAATTATTACTTAATCATTTTTCTAGCCTATGGAGTAGCAGATTGAAAGTTTTCCTCAGGTTTCATTTTGATACTTATTAGACCCACTGTGTAATGGCTCCTGCATACATTATCCTTATTAGAAAGAATATAATTATATTTAAGTGCTGTATGACTTCTTCTAAAAATCAAAAGTAAGTAATGCTTAAACTGTTATATTTATCCTGAAACCAGTGTGAAGAACTACTTTAATATTGGTGTAGTTATCACTTTATAGTATAGATAGTAGTTTATAAAGCACTTTGGCATGCCTCAGCCTATTTGGTGCTGCTATTTGTTTGTTCTAATTTTAATTTTTGTGGGTATATAATAGGTGTATATACTTACAGGGTAGATGAAATGTTTTGATACTGGCATGCACTGCGTAATAATCACATCATGTAAAATGGGGTTGGTGCTTCTTTTTGAAGCTGTCAAACTGTACATCTTTTTTTTTTTTTTTTGAGACAGAGTCTCGCTCTGTCGCCCAGGCTAGAGTGCAGTGGTGCGATCTTGGCTCACTGCAAGCTCTGCCTCCTGGGGTCAAGCGATCTTGGCTCACTGCAACCTCTGCCTCCCGGGGTCAAGCAGTTCTCCCTGCCTCAGCCTCCCGAGTAGCTGAGATTACAGGCGCCTGCCATCACACCTGGCTAATTTTTGTATTTTTAGTAGAGACAGGGTTTTGCCATGTTGGCCAGACCTTTGGTGATCTGCCCTCTTCAGCCTCCCAAAGTGCTGGGAATACAGGTGTGAGGCACCATGCCTGGCCTTGATGTGTGTATCTTTATCAGAGCCCACATCACACTGTGTTTATAGGCTATGATTCTCTTCCTCTTGAGTTTAAGCTTTTTAAGTGCAAGGAGTAAGTTTTTTTCCCCAGTTTTTAAAATTAAATATTGAATATATGTACAAGATATTTATAAAATATATGTGCAGTATAAAGTATAAGTATACATTGAACTAATACGTACCCCCTACTCAGTTTAAGAACTAGAGCCTTACTATTTATTTCCTTTGAAGTTCTTGCTTCCCTGATCCTATTTTCTTTTCTCTCTGATGAGAGGTAACCAGCTTCCTGAATTTCATGTCTCATTCCTATGCTTTTTTTTTTTTTAATAGTTTAGCTCCATATGTTTTTATTTCTAAACAGTAGTTTATTTTCCATCTTTGGAACATTGTAGAAATGGAATCATAATGAGCATATTCTGTGACTTGCTTTTTCACTTTACATTGTATTTCTGAATTTCATCCCTGGTGTTACTGGAGCCACTGGCTTACCTGGTGCCTGTGTGAGCATTAGAAAGGGCACCTGTCTGTACCAAAATAGCCCTTCAGACAAGCAGAATGAACCTTTGTATAAAGAAAAAGGTATGCCTTTCTGTGGACACATGTGGCCTTACGTCAGGCTTTGCGGTTTGACACACTGAATGTAGATTAAATATCAGCCCCTACTCACCTGTTTGGCTAGATGCCCATGTGCGGTACATAAAATGTATCTCCATTACATGGTTGTTACATGTAGTTCATTAATTTTAACTGCTCTGTAGTATTCTATATAAATACATCACTATTTCTTCTTTCTATTGTGATACACATTTGGATTATTTCCAAGTTTTAAAAAAATTCACATTCTTACACGCTATGAAACGTGTCTTTTTAGTCTTTGTTTTTCCAGTGTAATGCTTAGAACATGGTTGGTCTTCAGTAAATGTTTAAAAACTTGGGTTGACTTCAACTGGAAAAACAACCATGTGAAAATAGACAGGATAAGCAGTGATACTCCCATTTTACCAGGATGGAAGTAACACCAAGAGATATTGGATAACTTACCTAAAGACCATACTATTAATTACTGGCAGAATTGAAGGACTGATATGATAGTTCTTTTGGTTTTTTTTTTTTTTCAACTTTTAGAAACTGATGTTTATTTTCCATCAACCATTTTTCCATGTTGCTTAAGAGCCGGTGCAAGAACAGCTTAAGACCATTCAGTGGTTCCTCCTACCCATTCAGTGGCCTGCGCAGTGGGAGCTGCAGACCAGTCTTCTGTGGCAGGCTGAGCACTCCAGTCTTCAGTAGGGACCTGCTGAATAGGCACAGAGGGCACCTGCACACCTTCAGACAGTCTGCAACCTCAGGCTGAGTAGCAGTGAACTCAGGAGCTGGAGCAGTCCATTCACCCTGAAATTCCTCCTTGGTCACTGCATGATAGTTCTTTAATTTCTATTCTACTGTATTAGGAAATAATATTTTCTAAAGAGTTCTCATGTATTTCAAGAGGGAAATAAAGATTGCTAAATGGAAGAATTAGTGACCTTAGGGCTGAGCAGCAGATGAACATTTCAGCTAGACTCAATCTAAAGTGCTTACCAACAGAATTGTGAACAAGTAAGGCCACTAAATTTGGGGGTGGGTGTTATGTAGCAGTAAATAATGGATGCAGCCAATAAAGTTGATATTTCCATAATTATGTAGTAATGTTGCTGTATTATCAGTGTGCTACCTGTGCTTATTTAGTACAAGTGTTACAAACTCTTTCTGAAGGAGAATAATTGTAATGTGGTTTTGATACGAAGGCCAGCTTGACATTACTATAGCCTTGGAATGTTTCGAAGTCAGGTAATGTGGCATCTCTACCTTTGTTCTTGTTGCTGAGGATTGATTTGAATATTCGGGCTCTTTTCTGGTTCCATATGAATTTTAGGATTTTTTTCCTAATATTATGAAAAATGGTAATTTGGTAGAGATTGCATTGAATGTTTATATTGCTGTGGGCAATATGGTCATTTTAACAATATTAATTTGGCCGGGCACGCGGTGGCTTATGCTTGTCATTCCAGTACTGGGAGGCCTAGGCAGGTGGATCACCTGACCTCAGGCATTTGTGACCAGCCTGGGCAACATGGTGAAACCCTGTCTCTACTGAAAATACAAAAATTTGACTGGCCGCGGTGGTGTGCGCCTATGGTCCTAGCTGAGGGAGGCTGAGGCAGGAGAATCAATTGAGCCTGGGAGGCAGAGGTTGCAGTGAGCTGAGATCGTGCCGTTGCACTCCAACCTGGGTGACAGAGTGAGACCTTGTCTCAAAAAACAAAAAACAATATTAATTCTTGTGATCTATGAGCATGTCATGTTTTTCCATTCGGTTATGTCATCTTCAATTTCTTTCATCGGTGTTTTGCAGTTTTTCTTGTAGAGATCTTTTACCTTGTTAGTTAAATTTATTCTTTATTTTTCGTAGCTATTATAAGTGGGATTGCCTTCTTGATTTTCTTCTCGGCTGGATCACTCTTGGTTTATAGAAATGCTACTGATTTTTGTGTGTTGATTTTGTATCCTATAACTTTACTGAATTTACTTATCAAATCTAAGACTTTTGGGTTGAGTTTTAGGTCTTTCTAGGTGTAAGATCTTATCATCAGCAGAAAGGGACAATTTCACTTCCTTTATTCCAATTTAGATGACTTTCATTTCTTTCTCTTTCCTGACTGCTCTGGCTAGGCCTTTCAGTACTGTGTTAAATAGGAGTGGTGAAAGTGGGTATCTTTGTCTTGTTCCAATTCTTAGAGAAAAGTCTTTCAACTTCCCCCATTCAGTATGTTGTTAGCTGTGGGTTTGTTTTATATGGCCTTTATTATTTTGAGGTATATTCCTTCTATGCCTAGTGTGTTGCATGTTATTATCATGAAGGGATGTGGAATTTTATCAAATGCATTTTCTGTGTCTATTGATCATACGGTTTTTGTCCTTCATTCTGTTGTTGTGATGTATCACATTTATTGATTTGCGTAGAACCATCCTTACATCCCTAGTACAAATCTCACTTGATCGTGCTGTATTATCTTTTTGATGTGCTACTGGATTCTGTTTGCTAGTGTTTTGTTGAGAATTTTTGCACCTGTGTTCATCAGGGATATAGGCCTGTAGTTTTCTTTTTTTGTTGTGTCCTTGTCTGATTTTGGGATCAGGGTGATTCCAGCTTCACAGAATGAGTTAGGGAGAATTCTTCCCGTTTTTGGGAATAGTTTCAGAAAGATTAGTATTAGTTCCTCTGTACGTTTGGTAGAACTCAACCGTCAGTTTGTCTGGGCCTGGACTTTTCCATGTTGAAAGATGTTTTATTATTCATTCCATCTTGCTAGTCATAATGTCAGTTCAGGTTTTCTGTTTCTTTCTGATTCAATCTTGATAGGTTGTATGTTTCTAGAAATTTTTCATTTCCTGTAGGTTTTCCAGCTTTTTAAGCATATGATAGTTCATAATGGTCTCTGATGATCTTTTGTATTTCTGTGGTATCAGTTGTAATGTGTCATTTTTCACTTGATTTTATTTGAGGCTTCTCTCTTCTCTTCCCAGTTAAAACCAGTGGTTTATCAATTTTATTTATCTTTTTGAAGAGCCAAATTTTTGTTTTGTTGATCCTTTGTATTTTTAAGTCTCTATTTCATCTAGCTCTGCTCTGATCTTTATTATTTATTTTCTTCTGTTCATTTTATGTTATGTTATAATCTTTGGGCATTTATTGCTATAAACTTCCCTCTTAGTACTGCTTTTGCTGTATCCCACAGGTTTTGGTATGTTGTGTTTCTGTTTTCATTTGTTTCAATAAATTTTTTAATTTCCATATTTTCTTTTTTTTTCTTTTTTTCTTTTAAATAACTCTTGCCCTGTCATCCAGGCTGGAGTGCAGTGGTGCGATCACAGCTCACTGCAGCCTTGACCTCCTGGACTCAAGGGATTCTCCAGCCTCAGCCTCTCAAGTAGCTAGGACTACAGGTGTTCACTACCACACCTGTCTAATTTTTGTAGAGACGGATTCTCACTGTGTTGCCCAGTCTGGTCTTGAACTCCTGGGCTCAAGTGATCCTCCCATCTTGGCTTCCCAAAGTGCTGGGATTACAGCCATGAGTCATGGTGCCCAGCCTTTATTTTCATCTTAATTTCTTAGTCAACACAGTGGTCATTCAGAAGCATGTTCCCCCCCGACCCCACCCATGTATTTGTAGAATTCTTCTTGGTATTGATTTTAGTTATATTTTATTGTGGTGTGAAGAGATACTTAACAGGTTTTCAGCTTTTTGTTTGTTTTGAGACTGAGTCTCACTTTGTTGCCCAGGCTGGAATGCAGTGGCGCCATCTCGGCTCACTGCAACCTCCACCTCCCAGGTTCAAGCAATTCTTCTGCCTCAGCCTGCTGAGTAGCTGGGATTACAGAGTTGTGCCACCACACCTGGCTCATTTTTGTATTTTTAGTAAAGACGGGGTTTCACCATGTTGGTCAGGCTGGTCTCAAACCACTGACCTCAAGTGATCTGCCCGCCCTGGCCTCCCAAGCTGCTGGGATTACAGGTGTTAGCCACCATGCCTGGCTGTTCTCAGTTTTTTAAAAGTTACTCATACTTATTTTGTGGCCTAATAAAAGGTTTTTTCTGGAGAATGTTCCATATAATGATGAAAAAAATGTACAGTCTGCAACTGTTGGATGAAATGTGCTGTAAATGTCTGTTAGGTCCATTTTGTCTGAACTCCAGTTTAAATTCAACATTTATTTCTTGACTTCCTGTCTAGGTGAGCTGTTTAACATTGCGAATTGGGTGTTGAAGCCCCCAACTATTATTGGATCTCTCTTTTAGATCTAGTAATATTTGCTTTATGAATCTGGGTACTCCAGTGTTGGGTGCATATACATTTGGAATTGTTATATCATCTTGCTGGATTGATTCCTTTTTCATTATTTAATGCCCTACAATTAATGATTGTCTTTTTTTATTGTTCTTTATTTAAGTCTATTTTTTTCTGATGTAAGTATAACTATTCTTGCTTGCTATTGGTTTCTGTTTGCATGGAATATCTTTTTCCATTCTTTTACTTTAACTGTGTATGTGTCCTTATTAGTGAGGTGAGTTTCTTGTAAGCAGTTGGATTGTTATTTTTTTTTAGTCCATTCAACCACTGTGTATCTTTTAACTGGAGAATTTAATCTGTTTAGTTACTATCAAGGTTATTATTGATATGAGAGGCTTTGTCCTTGTCATATTGTTAATTATTTTACAATGGTGTTATATATTTTGTTTCTTTCTTTTTCTCTCCTTGTTAGTCATTATGGCATGGTGGATTTCTGTATTGATACCATTTGAGTCCTTTTTTCTTTGTGTGATTGCTTTGCCAGTGAGTTTTATACTTTTGTGTGTTTTCATGATAGTAAATGTCTTTTTGCTTTCAGGTTTAGGACTCCCTTGATTATTTCTTGTAGGGCTGGGCTAGTGGAATGAATTCCTTGAGCATTTGCTTCACTGGAAAAGACTTTATTTCTTCTTCATTGTGAACAGTAATTTTGTTGGATACAGTATTCTTGGCTGCCAGGTTTTTTTTTTTTTTTTCCTTCCTGTCAGCACTTTGAATATATTATCCTATTCTCTTCCTGCCTATAAAGTTTCTGCCAATAAATCTTATGTTAGTCTGATAGGGTTCCCTTTATAGGTGACCAGGTGCTTTTGTCTTGCTGTTTAGCTTAGACTTTATTTATTTTACGGCCGGGCGCGGTGGCTCATGCCTGTAATCCCAGCACTTTGGGACGCCGAGGTAGGCAGATCATGAGGTCAGGAGATCGAGACCATCTTGGCTAACACAGTGAAACCCCATCTCTACTAAAAATACAAAAAATTAGCCGGGCGTGGTGGTGGGTGTCTGTAGTCCCAGCTACTTGGGAGGCTGAGGCAGGAGAATGGCGTGAACCCGGGAGGCGGAGCTTGCAGTGAGCCGAGATTGCGCCACTGCACTCCAGCCTGGGCGACAGAGCGAGACGCCGTCTCAAAAACAAACAAACAAAAAAGACTTTATTTATTTATGTATTTATTAGAAACAAGGTCTCAGTCTGTTGCCCCTGCTGGAGTGCAGTGGTGTGATCAAAGTTCACTGCCCTGGATTCAAGTGATTCCCCCCAACCCCAGCCTCCTGAGTAGCTAGAACAACAGGTATGCATCACAATGCCCAGCTAATTAAAAATTTTTGTAGTGATGGGCTCTCAGTATATTGCCCAGGCTGATCTCAAACTCCTGGGCTCAAGCACTCCTCTACCTTGGCTTCCTAAAGTGTTGGGATTACAGGAGTGAGCCACCATATCCCACTGGCTTCGACTTTAGCCAGTCTGATTAAAATGTGTAGTGAAGAAGATCTTTTAGCATTGTATCTTTCTGCAAATTGCTGAACCTCCTGTACCTGAATATTTAAATTTCTTGCTAGACTTAGGAAGTTTTCACCTATTCTTTTGTTAAATAGATTTTCTAATCTTTTCACTTTTTCTGTGGGTTTGGAGATACTGATAATTTGTATATTTGGTCACTGTATGTTATCCCAAATGTCATGAATGCTTTACTTATTCTTTTTAATTATTTATTTTTGTCTGACTGCATTATTTCAAAAAATCTATCTTCAAGTTCTGAGCTTTTTATCTTCTGCTTGTCTAGTTTATTGTTGAAGCTTTCTAATGTATTTTATATTTCCTTTGATAAATTCTTCAGTTTCAGAGTTTCTACTTGTTGCTTCTTAAAGATATCTATCTCTTTGGTAAATTTCACATTCATGTCCTTAATTGTTATTCTGATTTGTTTGCATTGTGTTTTAGAATTAATCTGTTTTTCACTGAGCTTCTTTAAAATCAATATTTTGAATTTATTATCTGGAATTTTGAAGATTTTTAAAAATTAATATATATGGTTGGAGAATTGGTGTATTCCTTTGGAGATGTCATATTTCCTTGCTTTTTCATGTTTCCTGTCTCCTCATATTGATATCTATGCATCTGGTGTAACAGTCTCTTCCTCCTATTTTTGAATTTACTTTTTGTAGGGGAAGACTTTTTCTTAAAGATGTATCTGTGGTTTCATGATTCAGCAGGGCTCTTTGGCTTTGATTATGGTTGCATGCAGTATTATAGTCACTGCATGGTTTCCTTGGCTGTAAATAGCTTTACTAGTATCTGTTATTTCCTTGGAGGATTAGGGTGAAGTTATTAGTGGAAACTGTGGTGAAGTTGCGGTGTGGCCTGGGAAGCCAGGTAGGTCAGTCTTCAGGCCCTAGTGGTGGCAGCAGTGGGCTGTGCATGCTTTGTTCCCCAGGGCAGTGTGTGATTGATACAGTTTGGATATTTGTCTCCCCAAGAATGTAATCCCCAGTGTTGGAGGTGAAACCTGGTGGGAGGTCATGGGGGCAGATTTCTTATGAAAGTTTTAATACCATCCCCTTGGTGCTGTCCTCGCAATAATGAGTAACTTCTCAGGACACCTGGTTGTTTAAAAGTGTGTGGCACCTTCCCCCTTCTCTCTTGCTCCCACCTGGTCATGTAATATGCCCTCTCTCCCTTTGCCTTCCACCATGAGAAAAAGCTCCCTGAGACCTATCCAAAAGCTGTGCAGATACTGGTGCCATGCTTCCTGACAACCTGCAGATCCAAAAGCCAATTGAACCTCTTTTATTTATCATACCCAGCCTCAGGTATTTCTTTATAGCAATGCAAGAACAGCCTCATACATGCTGGCACCTGTGTCAGTGGTTACTGGCAGACCAATTCTTGATGCCTTCACATGGCTTACTCCAATGCCAGTAGTGGCAGTGGGGGCTGGGTAGGTGAGCAGGTTCTCATATCCCTGGCCAGCTGGAGTGGTTTGGGCAATGGCAATAGTGGTGGTTTGATTACCTTCTGGGTCCCTTTCTGTGTGGGCTGGTGATGGTGGTGACTGCAATACTGGTGGTGGCTGCAATACAGGGTCACCCCCAACAGCCCCAGACCTGCTGCTACCAGGCTTTCCTGCTGTCTATAGCAGCAGTGCTGCCGTGCTATACAGAGTGGTGTAGGGGCCCTGCCTTTACATGTGAGCCTTAGCATGGAGGCCATGCTGCCAGTGGGGTTTCAGTCACCACTCACTGCCCCTGACTGGTAGCCCTCCAGCTTGCCTAGCCCAGCCTCCAGTGATAGCAGGAGCAAGTACGCAGAGCAGAGGGAAGGGTACCATGCTCTGTGTGAGAGCTCTATCACAGAGGCTGTTCCACCCGTAGGAGAAGAGTTCACTCTCCCTTTGCAAAGCCAAGCACAGGGCTTGTGAATTGTTGGGCTTGGAGTCACTTCTCACAGCCCCGGACAGGGAGCTCTCAGACACTATAGAGTGTGCTTCGGTTTCCTTTGTCCCGGGTACTGCCTTTCAGTGCACTGTACCATTTTTTTCCTGGGGAGTAGTATACCCTGTGGGTTAAAGTCCTTTGGATTCAACCAGTGCTGTGCCACCACAGCCATTCAGGTCTTGGGGGATGGCAAATGACCCAGGATGAGTTTCCTGTCTGGTGCAGTGCCTGCCCTTGCAGGGTTTCCAGATCTCAACCTGCGCTAGTGTCAGGGTTCATGTAGGTAGAGGGGCTTTCTTGTGGTTCAGATGGCAACAGTCCGTTGCAGAGACATGGACTGCTGAAGCTCTTTTACTTACCATTTTCCTGTAATACAGAGTCCCTCGGGGCTCTTGGTTGATCTTGGTTAAGCTGGCTGCTTTCTTTCTTCTCTTTCTATGCTTCTGGTGTTTGCTGTGAATTCACCCTTGGACTCTAGTGTTCTCTTCTACTTGAGGTATTTTTATTCCTAATTTTGGCTTTTCTTTCTGAAGAGGGTGGCTGTCTGATATCTGTCGTCAGCCATCTTCAACCAGGTAACTGAGTTTTGACCAAGCTGGTGAAAATTTAATAAAAGTTGTTACAGTGTTCTTCGGACTGCTGGGATCAAATGCAGTGTTGTGTCACTTAATGTTAAGCAATTTCATCGTTGTCCAAATATCAGAGTGTGCTTACACAAATCTGAATCTAGGCTGTATGGCCATAGCCTATTGCTCCTAGGCTGTAAACCTATACAACATGTTACTGTACTGAATACTGTAGGCAATTGTAACACAATAGTATTTGTGTATCGAAGCATATCTAAACCTAGAAAAGATACAATATTAAATACAATATAAAAGATAAAAAATGGCACACCTGTATAGGGCCACTTACCATGAATGGAGCTTGTGAGTCTGGAAATTGCTCTGGATGAGTCGGTGAGTGGTGAGTGAATGTGAAGGCCCAGGACGTTACTGTACACTGCTGTAGACTTGATAAACACTGTATACTTAGGATACACTAAACTTAGAAAACATATTTTTCTTTCTTCAGTAATCAACCCCAGCTTACTTACCCCAGTAAAGTAACATTTTTACTTCACAAACTTAAATTTCTAGAAAACTTTCTGACTCTTATAATAATACTCAAAACAGCAACACATTATACAACTGTACAAAAAATATTTTTTCCTGATATTCTTATTTTATAAGCTTTTTTTCTATTAATTAAAAATTTTTTTTTTCCTTTTAACTCTTTTCTAAAAAAAGGAAGACACGGGGGCTGGGCGTAGTGGCTCATGCCTGAAATTCCAGCACTTTGGGAGGCCAAGGTGAACACATCATTTGAGCGTAGGAGTTCAACACCAGCCTGGGTAACATGGCAAGACTCCTTCTCTGCAAAAAATACAAACATCAGTTGGGCGTGGTGGCTTGCACCTGTAGTCCCATCTACTTAGGAGGCTGAGGTGAGAGAGTCGATTGAGCCTGGAAGATTGAGGGTGCAGTGAGTCATGATGGCACCACTGCACTACAGCCTAGGCGACAGAGAAAAACCCTATATTTAAAACAAAACAAAAAGAACAATGAAGACATGGACACACACATTAGCCTGGGCCTTTCCTAAGCCTTCACATTCACTCATAGGATATTACTGTGCTATGGTTTGGGTGTATGAGCTCTCCAAACCTCATGTTGAAATTTGATCCCCAGTGTTGGAGGAGAGGCCTCATGGGAGGTATTTGGGCCATGGAGGCAGATTCCTCATGAATAGATTAATGCTATTCCTTGCAGGTGAGGAGTGAGTGAATTCTCAGTCTTAATTCCTGCAATATCTGGTTGTTAAAATGAGTTTGGCTCCTTCCCCTTTTTTCTCTTGCTTCCTCTTTTGCCCTGTGATGTCTGCACATGCTGGCTCCCCTTCACTTTCTGCCACGAGAGGAAGCAGCCTGAGGCCCTCGGAAAATGCATTGGTGCTAGTGCCATCCTTCTTGTGTAGCTTGCAGAACTGTGAGCCAAATAAACCTCTATTCTTTATAAATTATCCAGCCTTGGGTATTCCTTTATAGCAACACTAAATGGACTGAGACACACTGTCTTTCACTTATACATCTTATCTCACTGGAAAGGTCTTCAGGGGCAACTAACAGGCATGGAGACATAATGTCTTAAAATAACAGTGCTTTCTTATGGAATACCTCCTGAAGGACCTGCCTGGGGTTGTTTTGTAGCTTACTTTTCTTTATCAATAGGAGGAATATACTCTATTTATTCTAAAATTATAGTAAATCCATAAACTAGTAGCAGGGTTGTTTTATTTTCATCAGCAAGTATTATGTGCTGTATGTAATTGTTGTGTGCTACACTTTTATCTGACTAGCAGTGCAGTAGGTTTGTTTATACCAGCATCACCACAAACATGAATAATGCATTGTCCTGTGACATTACTAGGTGACTGGAATTTTTCAGCTCCATGATGATCTCATGGGGCCAATGTTGTATATGCAGCCTGTCATTGACTGAAATGTCATTATGCGGAGCATGGCTGTAGTATGTCTAGCTGTTAAATGTCTCTTGTGCTCCTAGACTTCAGTTTGATTATTAGACAGGACCTTACTAATAATTTAAATTTAACTCTGTTAACATTTTATAGATGGAAAAATCGACGTTCAAAGAGGACAAGTGACTTGCCCAGGGTTCTCAAGGATTTTAGCAACTCTAGGACTAGAATCAGTTTTCCAGCTTAATCTAATGTTCTTCCCACACTGTGTCACACCTTCCTCCCTTCAGTCTCATTCCATGGTGGCCTCCTCTCTTCTTCATAGCAGTCATACTTATCAGATCGGAAGGGATTCTCATAACTCCATTTGTATCCATTTTATTTACCCCAGCAACTGCTCCCCTATCTCCTATGTTGCTAGCCGATGGGCACTGGCATGTAGTAACAATAGGGAATCGCCATATTTCCTAGTCCTCAGAGGCTAGCTTATAATCTGAAAGAGGCTTAATACTTCTGTTTCAGATTCACATGAGAAGAAATCATTGAGAAGCCACTGTTCTTGAATCTGGAGAACTCAGGAGAGATCAGATCAGTCCTATTAGGTTAGGTCCATCCTGGAATGTTTGTTAACTGGCTCTAAGGGGCATTTTTTCTGTGGATGGATTGGGATGGAACCAGTTTTTGGGGTCTTTCCTGATTGAGATCCACCTGACTAGTGCTGTTTCATCAAATAAGCCTCCAGAGAAAGAGAAAGTAAAGTGATACCTTGACATATCTTTAACATGTTTCAGTTTAATGGGATAAGGTCTGTTTTTAGGTATAAGGATTTGTGGATTGAACAGAATTATAGTTGAAAGCAAAGGGATGAGAGGATTTTTATATAGCAACAATGATAGTACAGAATCTATGCTATTGCAAGGACAACTGTGTTACACTTATGTTTGTGCCTGTCTCTTCTACGAGACTGAAGAAGGCAGATACCATATCTTATTTAATTTATATCTCCAATGTATATCTCCTTGTAGACATTTAATAAAGTATGGTTGGTCGAATCAAGAATCTTTTCTTCTTTTAAAAGACTGATGTTAAATATTTTGAGCCTTCTTGGAGTTAATTCATCTTTCTGAAGCTGTCCTCCAGGTTATCTCCAGATTATTTACCTCTCTGTGAAGTGTAAGCTAACTGCCTCTACATTTTGTTGTCAGTCAGGTAGCAGGTATATACTATGTTTAAAATATTGTATTACAATATTAGGTGCCATTGTGGTGAGTGTGATTATGATCAGTTTAGTGGGGATGAGATAAGAGAAGCAGAGAAATACTCAGAACAACTTAAAGAGGAAGTTCTTACATTAAAAGTTTAGAATTTAGAAAGACATACTAATACTTGCAAATAGTTACAGAATGCAAAATACTGCAATATGGCAGTATTCCCAGTATTTAACAAGCAGAAATGGAACTCCTCATTACCAGTTTAATCTCTAACAGCATTCTAGGCACTGTAAAGAAACAGTCCTCATCCCATCTCAGTTGACTATTATTATTTACACTTTTATCTCCTAGTCAACTTTCTGGATATTTAAAGAGAATAACACTAGATTTAGGCCGGGAGCAGTGACTTATGCCGATAATCTCAGCACTTTGGGAGGCCAATGTGGGCGAATCACTGGGGCTCAGGAGTTTGAGACCAGCCTGGCCAACATGATGAAACTCTGTCTCTACCAAAAAATACAAAAATTACCTGGGCATGGTGGTGTGTACCTGTAGTCCCAGCTACTCGGGAGGCTGAGATGGCAGAATCACTTGAACCTGGAAGGTGGAAGTTGAAGTGAGCTGAGATGTGCCACTGCACTGTAGCCTGGATAACAGATGAGACCTGTCTCAAACAAAACAAAACAAAAAAAAAACACAACAAAAAACCCCACTAAATTTAATCTATACAGCTGATTCCAGGCCAACAGAAGGACTTTTAGTTCTGGAAATGGAATGTTTCTGTTAAAGATCAACTGGAAATTTCTTAAGATGCTTCCCAGTAACAACCTGGAGGAACCAGTGGAATTTGGAATTAGATTTGACAGTTCTTTAGTACATATTCTTTAAATAAAGAAGAAAGGGAATTAGTTCATATAATTCTCCTACCACCTTTAGTTTTTTTGTTGTGCTTTTATTAAAGAATAAATTGAAAGAAGTTTCCTTGGATGGTAGAAAGAACCTGGTTCATATATATATATAAATATATATATATATTTTATTTATTTATTTATTTATTTATTTGGAGACGGTCTCTGTCATCTAGGCTGGAGTGCAGTGATGTGATAATAGTTTACTGCATCCTTCAACTCCTGGGTTCAAGCGGTCTTCTGCCTCTGGAATATCTAGGACTAGAAGCATGCACCACCATGCCCGGCTACTTTTTTAATTTTTTTGTAGTGATGGGGTCTGGCTGTGTTGCCCAGGCTGATCTCCAACTCTTGGGCTCAAGTGATCCTCCTGCCTTGGCCTCCGAAAGTGCTGGGATTACAGGTGTGAACCCCTGTGTCTGGCTGAGCCTGCTACTTTTAGAAAGAGAATGTAACTGGCTGGGCGTGGTGGCTCATGCCTGTAATCCCAGCACTTTGGGAGGCTGAGGCGGACGGATCACCTAAAGTCAAGAGTCCGAGACCAGCCTGTCCAACATGGTGAAACCCCGTCTCTACTAAAAGATACAAAAATTATACAAAAATTAGTCGGGCTTGGTGGCAGGCAGCTTGATCCCAGCTACTTGGGAGGCAGCGGCAGGAGAATCGTTTGAACCTGAGAGGCGGAGCCTGCAGTGAGCCGAGATTGAGCCATTGCACTCAAGCCTGAGGGACAAGAGCAAGACTTCTCTTAAAAAAAAAAAAAGAAAGAAAGAAAATGAAAAGAAAGAGAATGTAACTTTAAAAATCAAGGTCTGCATTTCTTTCTTCAACAAAATATCTTGTACTTGAAATTATTTATATAATAGTCCTTATAAGATTATCTACTTGTTTCTGATTATACACTTTAATCTCATCTTCTGTATTATGCTGACAGCATCTTCACCACAAGGGACTTGCCTCATTTTCCAGTTAATACAAAGAAGGTAGAGAAATACTCAGAACAAGACGAAGGGATAAGGCTTTAAAGATACTCAAAGTCGTTTGCCTCTTGAAACTTACAGAGGAATAGAGAGAGTTAACATAAAAATAATTTCAGTGATAATTGCTATGAAGGAAAAAAAAGAGGAAGAGTAACAGTTTGGGAGATAGAAAGTATTGAGAGTGCTCTTTTGGATAGAGTGGATGGGATGCCCTTTCTGGGGAAGTAATATTTAAGCAGAGGTTTGAATGAAAAGGTTTAGGGAAGAGTGTTTCACTGAAAGGAGTTGCTCTGTTAAGAGCTCTGAGGCATTGAACTAGCTTGGTGTGTTCATAGAACATTTATCTTTGTATCACCAGACTTAGCAGTTGTTTCACTCAGAGTTTGTTAAACTGAATAACCTGTACCTGACTCACCATATGTCTAATACCATGCCTTTGTTTATCAGTTTGTTGTTTCCAAAGTAAAGCGAACTGGGCTTTATGTAAATTAGCTCATGACACAGGTCTCACAAGTATGATGCCCTATTAACTTGTGCAAATCACATTTTTATGAAAGTTGTAATCCTTATTTAATGTCTAATGTTGTTTAGTCATGCCATTTTGGATACATGCATGTGTGTGTATGTATGTGTGTGTGTGTGTGTACGCAGTGGGTCTGCTACCACAGTGTTGGTTCCAGCTTGATCAGCTCTCATCTATAATGAATGCTAGACATAGAGCAAATTAAAACTAAATTAAAAACTATTGCTAGTGACTGATGACCAAATACTGTTCAGTCTGCTCCCAGGGCATCATTATAGCTATGCTTGAATAATTGAAGAATAAACTCACTGATTGCCCAGTACATCTGTAGATTTGCCCAGAGACCTTAAGTTGAAGTGATCCTGAAGTGGCGCTTGTAGTTAGCCCCAGGCACTGCATGCTGGCAAGCCTCATTGATTTGCTAAACTGTATTGTTCCAGGTAGGAGTTAATGTCAAAATTAAATAATTGGGCCGGGCGCGGTGGCTCAAGCCTGTAATCCCAGCACTTTGGGAGGCCGAGACGGGCGGATCACGAGGTCAGGAGATCGAGACCATCCTGACTATCACAGTGAAACCCTGTCTCTACTAAAAATACAAAAACTAGCCGGGCGAGGTGGCGGGCGCCTGTAGTCCCAGCTACTCGGGAGGCTGAGGCAGGAGAATGGCGTAAACCCAGGAGGCGGAGCTTGCAGTGAGCTGAGATCTGGCCACTGCACTCCAGTCCGGGAGACAGAGCGAGACTCCGCCTAAAAAAAAAAAAAGAAATTAAATAATTGAACTTATGTGTACATGTTTGTATAACAGTTCCATACCAGAAAACCACATTTTATACTCTACTTGGCTGAGTTAAGTTTTAGTAATTTGTTTGAGGCATTCTTAGAATAAGCACAAAACCTATTAAGAAATTTCTCTTAGAGTGCTAGGCTTGCTTGGTAAATCTCAGTGAGTTTCCTATAGACTTCATTATTGTTTTTAAAATCAACCTTTCAGGCTTGGCCTTTACTGCTCACTGAACTGGATACCTACTGTTTTTCCACTAGATCTGTATCTAATTTATGGTAAAAGGACCACAAAAAATTATTTCTATTTTGGCACCTAACACTGTTATAGTTAAGGGTCTTTTGGCATTTCCATTAAAACGTTTTCTTAGAGAAGTTTATAACTTGGCAGTTTTACTTGGCTTTGGGCTGAAACATTGCTATTTTTGTCCAAAAAGCAAATTCTTCTATCAAATTTCATATAACTGAAATTATAATGTGTAGAGGGGGAAGGGCTATCAGAATAGGTCTTTTTTTGATACTCTCACAAGTGCTTCGATTATACAGTAGTCTTGTGTGTGATATTTATTCTTACGTTTTATTCTTACCTCAGTAAGAATTTATTTTTGTTATGCAAGATGAGTAAGTTCTAGAGAGCTGTTGTAAAATATAGTGCCTATAGTTAACAATACTGTGTTGAGTATTAAAAATTTGTTAAGAAGGTAGTATCAGGATAGGTGTTCTTACCACAAAGCAACCACCACTACCACAACATGTGGGGCATGAGGAAACTTTTGGAGGTGATGGAAATGTTTATTACCTTGAATGTGGTGGTGGTTTTATGGCTATTTGCATATGTCCAAACTCACCAAATTGTATACATTAAATATGTATAGTATATCAATTATTCCTCAATAAGGCTGTTTAAGAAAGAATTTTAAAGAATGATTTGAAATATTTTGGTAAAATAATTCATCTCCATGGGTTCCTCTCTTTAAAGAGTTATAGTACTATTACGTATTTTAAAGTTACTTTTGGCCAGGCGTGGTGGCTCACGTCTGTAATCCCAGCACTTTGGGAGGCCGAGGTGGGCAGATCACCTGAGATCAGGAGTTCGAGACCAGCCTGGCCAACATGGTGAAATCCCATCTCTACTAAAAAGATACAAAAATTAGCTGGACGTGGTGGCGCTTGCCTGTAATCCCAGCTGCTCAGGAGGCTGAGGCAGGAGAATCGCTTGAACCCAGGAGGCTGAGATTGCAGTGAGCCAAGATCGCACACTGCACTCCAGCCTGGGCAACAGAGCAAGACTCTGTCTCAATAAATAAATTTTTAAAAAACTTAACTTTTTAATTAGCAACTGCTGTTATTTATTATAAAAATTAAAGTACTTTGTGCATTGACTATTATATGAAAGGCTTGAATTACACTATCTTAAAAAAAAATTAAGTAAAATAAGACTTTCCTTGGTCCGACTTGCTATTATTTAAAACTTTGGTGACTCTCATAATTAAAGTATCCCTTACGTTGTTTGAGGGACAAAACCATTTCCTTAGAAATGAGTTAAGATTCATCAGTACTAGTACACAGAACTGGGTCAATTATGTTAGCCATTTACATTTTCCCATAATTTTACTTATCACTCTGTATCCATAAAGTATCCTTTCTGTCTCTGGAGAATATCTTTAGCCTGGGATTTTCTACAGTTTGCACAAGTAGTTCAGAAATGTTTGGTAAATAAATTCCAAGGGTTTCTTTGAAATTAGTCCTGAAGAAGAGGTGCCCATAAAAATTTCTTTTTGCATTCTTTGGCATGCCTAAGACTGCCTTACAACAGTTGTCATAGACAAGAATTCATTATATAAGGTGTTAAGTTCTTAACACATTCAAAGAAGACTGCTGACTCACTGCCCAAGATAACATGGTTGAGGCAGCTCCAGCAGTTTGTCTCCTAAGAAAATTACAGAAGAATGTGTTAGAGAAGGCAAGGTGATCGCTTTTACAGTATTTTTTTATTATTGTTTTCATTATTTATTGTTAGTGATAATTACTATTATTGCCAACAAGCTACTTTATTTCTAAAAATTTACTTTCACAGTTTGACCAAACCTGAAGGCCAAATATTAATTGCATTGTAATTTCCAATCAAGTAACCATGACACCAGCTGCTCTTGCCAGGCTCTGTTCTGTGGTGGAGGGGGAACCTGTGTTCTCTTCACATGGTTATGCTAGAAAGTGTATGGATAAGGCAGGGGTCCTGCCTGAAGGTAATCCCAGTGTATTTTTAATGTCCTTTAATTGCCATTCAGGATGTAAGTCAGACCAGACACAATTGGGTCTGGTCACAGTTTAGGACTACTGAACCCTGTTTATATAAAGGTGAATTTAGGAAATAAATCTGGAGCTATTACTTATGTACAATTTATTTTTCTTTAACATCTATTGATTTCTAAGCAATGTGAAACTAGTTCCAGAATACTCTATGTATTATATGTCTTTATTTTGCTTTGTTTGTGACCCCTGGATAGCATTGGCAATGAAGTGGGAGGAGGAGATGTAATTCAGAATTTGACAAGGGCCTTGCTACCATAATCAAACTGAAACCTTATCAGACTTATTTGAAGTTTTCAAGAAGTGCAATTTTCTTAAAGTTTGATAATGTTAACAGATGAAAAGTATATGAAGTTTTAAGTCTTTCTATATATTTGCCATAAAATTCTGTTTTGTTTTGCATTGCTTGGGTGATGTAGTTGTGAACATTTTAAATTTACATGCAAATTTCATAGTAGTCATCTTTCCTTCAGGTCCAAGGAAAGTACGGCAGCAGGTATGCCTTCTGTCTTCTGCCTTGGAAGGATTTTGACCTGACCTGAAGATTAGAAGATTATTGTTGTTTTGCATTTAGCTTAGGTTACCTACAGGGATAGGAAAGATGTGGATTCCTTTTGAAAGAGTACTAAGAATTTTAGCATTAGCATCTGACATCTTTTTACACTGAGTTATTATTGACTCTTAGTTTTGGTTACCATCATTGTTTATCTACTACAGCCTCTAGAAGGACATTGTTCCTAGGGAGATTTTAAAAACCAAACTTAGTATGAGGCCAGAATACAAATAATTTTATCATTAATTACATTTCATTTCCCCTAATTCTTCTTATGTGTGAGAGTAATACTTGTTCTTAAGTGACCAACATTTTTAATGTACTATGGTCCATATATTAAAAGAATAGAAACCAGTCTTGGCAGACACTGGAATAGTTAATTGGCTTTTCAAGCCAAGATAGGTTTGTAAAACTTTGTGAAAATTAAGAAATGGGAGGAAAAGTATGTTTCTATGTACTAATGGCATATTTTATTAACCCTTTACCTTAGGCTATAACATTTTTTTTTTTTTTTGCATCATTCTTTCATTAGATAAGCAGCTGGAGGAAGGAGGCTAGTTAGTTTACTGTAAGTGTTAAATATCTGCAAACATTCAGATAGTTAAAATAATTATTTTCATATAAAATCCTGGGTAGAGATGAGGTTTTTCAAAAAATAAATGATAATTTTGAGAAAGGAATAAGAGCAGTGACATAATTCTGACTTTGAGACCTGTAATCTTTAATAGCAAACTTTTTTTTTTTTGAGACAGAGTCTTGCTCTGTCGCCCACAGTGGAGTTCAGTGGCGTGATCTCAGCTCATGGCAACCTCCGTCTCCTGGGTTCAAACGATTCTCCTGCCTCTTCCTCCCATGTAGCTGCCATTATAGGCATGAGTTACCACACCTGGCTAATTTTTTGTATTTTTACTAGAGACATGGTTTCACTGTGTTGACAAGGCTGGCCTCGAACTCCTGACCTCAGGTGATCTGCCTACCTCAGCCTCCCAAAGTGTTGGGATTATAGGCGTGAGCCACGGTGCCCAGCCTCAAACTTTTAAAAACAGCATTTAGAAAGGTTTGATGATATCATATGGTCTTTAATTGGACTGAACTTTTATATTCTTATTAGTACACGTATAAAATCAACAGCTTTTCATGATTCGGCATTTACATCTTAAATCTTGCACTCTGCTCTGTTAGGAAATAGAGCAGCACTGGATATTTTGAAGCTAATAGGAAAAGTCTACATTTGTTACGTAAAAGTTACCTTACGCAATATTCAAGAGCAAGTGAACAAGGGTTGGGGGGTGGGGGTGCCAGAGAGCAGAGCATGCAAGAATGAGAGAGCGATTACATTGTCCTCTTCCATTTTAGTTGGTAGTTTGTACCGAAAACTGTAAAGTTAAACTTTTTGGAATTGTAACTATCCCAAGTGGGAATGTAAACTATATTGAACAAAATTTATTTAGCCCGTTAAAAAGTCAACCTAAAACTATAGTTAATTAGTTTATATTATTACATCACTTTTAATAGAGACTCACAATCAGTGCAGAGTAAGAGGAGCTATTATCAGGTGAGCTGACTGCTACCCATATGGGGCTTTAAGATAATGATGAGTTTAAATTTCCTCTTAGAGCTAAGTGAGAATAAAACTGGAGGCAATAAATACTCTTGGCCAAAGCCATTAAATGAAAAAGCTGGGAATTCTCCAGCTCTTGACTTAAATTGTTTGTTTATCAGCTGGCGCCTAGTCTGGAGTCAAGAGCTGGAGATTTCTATCTGTGACAGAACTTTGAAACTCTTGCAGGACACTTTCATTTCAACTTAAGGTAACTTGAGTTTATAGCTTTGGCTTTAAAGATTACTAATGATTTACTCATTTCCTTACCATTTAACCAGAGTGGACTTTTTCCCAGGAAGGGATCTGTGTTTATTTAGGGCCTTTGTCTGCGGAGGGATTAAAAGGCAGCCCACCAGCATTGTGAACTTGATGGTAATAAAAGGTCACCAAAACACACCATAAAAACATTCTTACCATGGAATTAATTATACAGTGTAATTTTACAAAGCAACTTGGTTACTCCATCTTACCCCCTCCCCCATATTTAAACATTTCAACTTTTAAAAAGTAAATCTTTGGTATAATTTTGGTTTATGAAAAAAATGTTTTTTTGTTTTATGATGTTTAAACGCTGAGGAAGTTGTCATGTGCATATGTACAGTTTAATTGCTTAAAAATCTTTAAAGTTTTTAAATAAAAATGATCATTTATTGTTAAACTATGGGATGAATAACTTGTTTGGGAGGTTAGAGTAGTCAGAAGGGTTGGTTAGTATTTCATAGAACAGCTCAGTTTCTAAAAACCTGAGTCCAGCTAAGAATTTATCTGTGCCACCAGGTGGCATTGCATCCAAACCTGCTAATGATAAAAGAAGGATTATAAAATATATTTTTTGTTAAAGATATAAAGATTTCGCTTTTCAAGTTGATTTAAAATTACATCTGATATCAAGGTTAAGTATCTCCAAAGAATTGAAAAGATTTCTAAACTCTGTAAATATTTGCTTTTAGATTGTTGATATTAAAACGAAAGTAAATGAAAATTAAACATTTGGAGGGGATTGCTATTTTTCATTTAGTAAAATAAGCATTTAACATTTGGCTCTTTTTTTTTTTTTTTTTTTTGCTCATCTAAACACTGGAGAGGGGAATCCAGCCTATAAAGATTCTCACAAATATTTCAAATCCCCGCCCCCTACCATGTGGCAAGATTCCACCCCCCTCCCTGGGTCTTGTAAAAAAAAAAAAAAAAGTGTCAGCAGGTTTTACTGTATGGGAATTTTTAAAAAGAGGGAGAGACCTCTGAAAGGTGCAAGTTGGTCCTTTTCACAAGCCTCACTATGAGATTCATTAGGCAGTTCATGTTCATGTCTTAAAAGCTGTTTTTGGGAAAGTAAATTCTTGAGTTTCCTGTACTGGTTTTCAGGGAGTCTTTATAGTCTTTTGAATCAGCTCATTTTAAAACAGTGATAATGTAAAAAGCACAATAAAAAAAGGCTCATTATAAATTTTATAAAAGTGTGATTTTTTTCATTAAAATACGTATTCATGTTCTATTTTTATGAAGCCATAAATATTAGTTAATAAACTGTAGCAAAAACAATTAAATTACTTAATACAGCTATCCAGGTGCTAGGATATGTTGTCAGAATAAATAAAGCTCAGTGTATATTCTATTGATTTTTATTCTTTTAAAAAATGTATTCACCATGCAGAGAGATGTTTAATGCTTAGCTTTGATCATTTATCAAAAAGCTTAGTGCTACTCATTTTATACTCTTGCCTCTTCTCTGAGGCTTCTTAATGTGCACAACCTGTTTAAGAAATGTATATGTTTTCAAAGTAAATGTTTGACCTCCCACCTTGATGTTCCCACTTAAAAGCAAAACCCTTCTCTCCCTTATATTTTGAATAACTTGATGAGAATGTGTGTTGTTCTAAAACTAAATATATGTACCCTTCAATATTACCAAAAGAGACCTTTTGGTTTTAAAAATTAGGAAATTTCACATTTGAAAGTAATCTAGACAAAGGTACTCATGACATTTGACCCTGAAATTTTTACTTTTAAACTTGATACAACAGTCTGCTTCTTAGCTTTGTTGTATGCTAATATTTCTACTTATTTAACATCAAAAAGCTGTAGAGGTTTCTCTTTATAGATTAGGCCTGTGTTCTGGAATTGCCTCCTGTGGTCCATGAATTGCTTCTTGGCTTGTTGTGTTAGAATTTCTCACCAGGGTCTTTTGTGAGCTATGTAGCCAACTTTAAAAAAAAAAAAAAAAAATCAAATTTGATAGAGCAAACTGGATTAGTAAAAATTTTACTTACTATTCATAATTATAATTGAGGTTTCTTGGCTAAGCATATCAATTTTATGCAGTAAGAGTAAGCACATGCAAATCTCATATAATGATATGCATACATATAGTTGCCCACAATGACTGTATTTTTCTAGTTATTTCTGTAATATTAAAATGATGATTTTTTTGCTGAAATTCCAGAAATCTAAAAACATTGAAAAATACTGATCATGAGAAAAACAATTCTTACTTGTTAGGGTATATGTTATTTAGTAATGAAGCATTTGGATTTTGGATTCTGTAATTTCAGTTGGAAATAGTATTGGTGTAAGTGAGTGTTGCCATGGGAACCTCCACATAGATATAAAAGGCAATACTGTCTAAGTGGAGGAGGAGGGGCGATGTACTGAAATACCAGTGGCCTAAATGATCTATTTTATGTATGTGTTGGTGTGGGGGTGAGAGCTAGGATGAAAAGGGGAGAGAAAGTACTACAGAAAGTAAATGTTAGCAGTCAAAGCAATTTACTCATACTTTTGGATTCTTTTAGATGGAAGTGTTTTAAAGCTTGAAATGTGATTCTTAATTATTGGTATCATTTGCACATACTGGGGAGTCTTTGCATACCTTATTTTTAACCTACATTGGAGTATGTTTAACTTACTTGGTTTTAGATAAAATTTAATTTAGTGAAATTTGAGAGTTAGGATTTCAGTCTTTGAAATGGCTTTAATTATACATGTTATTAAAGATGGTTATCATATTTAATTCTTTTTAAATATCTGAAATTTAGAAAAACTAAACCAGGACACAGTTAATGTGACTTTCAAAGAAAAGCTGGCATTTTGGCTTTATGGTATTTTTAATATTAGATTTTTAGTAATTTTCTATAAATATATAGGCAAGGAAACAATGACTTACTGTCTCTACATGTATAATATTTTATGGTTTAAAAAAATAAAGAATGAAAACAACAAAACCTAACATAAAATCTTTTTATATCCCTTAGGAGCACATAAAGATTATAGAGATAGAGATGATTAGAGAACAACCAATTTAACTGCATGCAAAGTAACATTTTTGTTTTTTGTATGCTTAGGTTACAAAAAAACAATGAAATTGTGCCTAACCTGAGTTAGCCTGGTAAAATGCAGCATCATCATCATGGCAGTTTTAACACTATGGATTCTGGTTGTCAGATACAAGTATAAAAAAAAGAAGAGATATTAACCTGACAGAAACTGTTTAAACTTACCTTTTTAGTCAATCCAGAGAAAAAGCTACCAAGGTAATAAAATATCCAGAATTTTTTAAGTTAAAATGAGTAATTTAAATTAAAAGAGGTGAGGGGGCATGAGCAAGCAAGGGAGAAGAAAGAGGGGTGAAAACGACAGGCACTTTGCTTCCCGGGCCTGGCTGTATCTGATGTAAATTAACCAGCAGTGGGGAATGTATTGTTTCCAACTCCACATAAACAATGCTGGGTATCTCTTTGGGAGTGGGTGGGTGCTGGGATGGATGGGGGTTGTTGAGTAGGGAACTGGCAAGCAGAGTTTATAATCTATTAGTGGATTTTTTTGGCATGCAAAACATAGTAGGAAAGAGAGTAAAGAATGAGAAAGTATGTTTGCACCTAAAATGGATCAAGTGAAACCTTAAAATGATGTGAAATAATTCATAATTGTTAGAGAATGCTTAGTTGTCAGTAATCTTCAGGTTAAAAAAAAATTTTTTAAAAGACTGATCCTTATGTAAAACGTTCAGCAATGAAGATACCCAGTTTTAAGTGTACTTTTGGCATAGTCGGCTTAGCTCTAAACGTGGCTTCTAAAAACTAAAAGACTAAGGAAACTTGTATTTCTTGGAAAAATAGGTAACGAGGGATGAAAAGTCAAGTTTATTTTTAAAAATAAGAGAATGAAAGTAAGAGCTACAACATCCATGTTGCTTTTCTGTTTCAGTTTTTGCCTGCTGCTTTTTCTTCCCCGCACCTTCTTGGAGTAAAATCTGATAGTCTTAACGGAGTGGAAAGTGTGAAAATGCACACAGCCTTATCAATAAGTAGATTCAAAACATCTCTAATAACCTTAAAGTTTTATAGTGCAGAATTTTCTAGAAGTCAGCTCATTTATTAAGTACTTTTTGTGTGTCAGATTACCTCACTGGGTTGTTTCTGTATTTTAAAACATTTCATCCTTATAGCATCCCCATTAAATGCAGATTATCCTCATTTTTTTTTTTTTTCCAGTGAGGAAGTTGAGTCTCAGGAAGGCACGATAGGACAATATGTAAGTTTAAGAATTAGCCTGATTTAGCAAAAAGAAGACAATTTAGGTAGAGGATTTTCAATATTATGGCAGGACTAATACATTCAAGTTTGGAGTTTCTTTGGGTTGCTAGAATAACTAAAAGGCTTTGGTTTGTTTCATTTAAAAACAAAATAGAGAAAAAATACTTTTTCTTGCTCTATCAATATCACACCATTCAATGACCCCACTCCCACACACATACCCACAATCAAAATACAGAAAGAATTGTTAGCCAGCCAAAAAAAGTTCACATAGGTAATCTAAAGTAATTTTATTTTTGGTTTTAAGTGCTTTAATCTAGTTAACCAAAGGAACAGGAAGGGCAAACATGTATAAACAAGTGAAAACCGGAACTTTTAACCTTCTAACGTAATTTCCTTCATAGGTCTTTTAGCAATTGGATTAGTAAAAAGAGCCAGAATATCTTATTTAGTCATTAATTGTAATATGAGTACACAGGACAGCTTTACATATTTTCCCCTTTACCTTATATTTTTAAATTTTTATTTTGCAACATTACCCAGTTAAATGCACTTTTGTAACTTTTTAAATACCCAAAATTGACCTTTACAAAATATCAATGAGAATTTCAGTCTTCAACATTAATCACTGATAAGCTTTTTTAAAGTATGTTTATAGTATAGATATTTAATGTTAATACATGATTAACAGTAACAGTGTATCAAGCTTATTGCACGATCATAATAAAATACACCATTCAGTGCTAATTAGACATTGCAATTATCATTTGGTGTTGTACTGAAAGAATTATATTGGTAACTGATGATTTTCATCTTGTTAGTATTTTTAATCCCTTGCAACATATATAATCTTTCAGTAGTTTCATCAAAAGAAATCTGTTCCAACAACTTTAAACAGAGGACCTTAAAGAGTGTGAGATGTGTATGTTTTAATAGTTTTATCTTGAAGAGAACTCAGTGAAAGATACTTTCTAGAGTATGTTAGAAAGACCCAACCGACCAGCCCATACTCATCATGACTTAACTTTTGCAGTTTTATACATAGGTTTCATTGAAGGCTGTAAGAAAATCTGATGTTTATAACATTTTCCTTTGCCAGTATTTGTCTGAATTTTGCAAAGATCAAGTATCTAAAGTACGAAATGCTAATGTATTTTTGGAAAACAAACCAAAATCCACTTGCCCAATATATTTTACATATTCTAAGAATAAGAATTCAATAGTCTGATAAGTCTGGCTTCATAACTCATAGATTTCTTGCACCAAATAAGATTGTCAGCAGTTTGGAAAAAAGTAAAGAGGCGGCTCTTCTTCTTACATTGGTGTGTTCAAAAGCAAAATATAAACCAGTATTCTTGTTACTGTAGCTTGGAGCACTAAAGAAGAGCCATCTACCAGTTTCCAGATTGTTTTAGAAGTAGTGTATGAAGACCTTTTCATTTCCACTTGTTCTTATTCTAAAGATTCCTGGCTCGTTATATACTAAATTGTTTCTAGAAATGCTTACTAGATAGGTTGCTATGAAAGGAAAGGTTTAGAAAAGGGTGAGTAGAGAAAATTACTTTTGAAAATATATTCTTACCCTGACCTTCAGTGGGATAAAGTTCCAAGGGAATAATAAAGATTATTGCTAGCCAGAAAATTGCCCAACTAGATAGTGATGAAAACTGGAGTTTAGCCAACTCTTATTTTTGTGTGATTTTACTCACTCTTTTCCTGTAGTTGGTTGGGTTGGCAAAGACGTTTAGTGGGTTGTTTGATTATGGTAGGACCAAGGTCAAGTTTAGCTTTGCCTGACTTCAGTGTTATCTTTTCAAACCAAAATGCCTTATGATAATGAGATTCTTCATTGGAAAAAAAAATGAACAATTCTTTATGCATGTTTTAAGTGATGTGTTTTTTGAAGATAGAGGCAAGTTTAAAAGGGTGGATTGTTACATTCTACAATATAACAATTGGTGAAGTATGCTAAGTGAACATGACAGTGTTTTCATAAAGGAGAGATGATATGGGAAAACCATAGCAATGAAGGTGAAGAAAAATAAGGAACATGAAAGAAGACCCTTTCTGTTTTTGTTGTTTAAGGGAGAGAACTCCCTGACTCTGTCAAAACATTTTAGCATCTAAGAAATAAGAAGTTACTTATCTCTGTTATTTCTTCCATATCCTTTAGTAACTTAAACTTTGATTTTTTTTCCCATTGGCGACAAAAATGTGATATAGCTTCCTTTTATTTATGTCTGAGTTTTGAATTGTTTATTTGATTATAAGACAATATATATAATTATAAAGGACCAACAAACATTTACTTATAATTTTCCATGCAAACCTTTTTTGAAGAAAAAAACTTTCCTTAAAAAAAAAAAAACCTGAATCTTTTTAAACAATTGGTATTTGGTTTTATTTGTATTATTTTACTTTCTCTTGTTCAGTTTTAATCAATTTTTCAAACTAATTAAAAATTGAAATACAAAGGATTTAAAACAGAGTTTGGGAAGGGAAATTGATCTAATTGACTCTGCTGTTTTTCTGCGTTTTCTATAGAAAAATTCCTTTAAAAAATGTTCTTTCATTTTAATCCTTTAAGTTCAACCTAAGGAATGCATTTGATAAACTTTTTTATTTGGATCCAAAATAGCGACTCTGATGGACCAATTGGTACATAGCTCATATGTGAACACATCTTTGATACGATGTTTGCTTTCTGAAGGGCTGCTTAATTATTCCCTTCCTGTAATGAACTAAAATTGTTGAATGGGATCAATCACATATCATTGTAAGGTGTTCTGCATTTGATATAGATGATTATGTTACTGTATGTCGAGTTTGAATTGTACTGACTTTATGCCTCTTGGTGGTCATACTTTTCTTTTCAGTGCGCACTCAGTACATAAAGCTTGTGTGGGAAAGAAGTCCTTGTTTCCTGTCTTTGTTGGTATTTGTAGGTTCCTAATCTTCCAAGAGTCTTGGGATGTAGATCTCTACATCACGGCTAGGGTTGGGTAGTTTTTATGGTGAGGAAGAGGGGAAAAGATAGTATTGAAGCAATTCCTGTCTAGGTCTGCAAAGTGCAGATTGCATTTCTCTTGCAGTGGTGTTAGGTATATGGCCTTTTTTTGGGAAAGTGCTATTAAGTGTTTGGAGACCTTTATCTTTCTCTGTTTTGTTGTAGCAGATGGAGTTGTCCTGTGGTGTTTTTGCTAGGTATGATAAATGTTGTACTAAAACTGCTTGGTGGAAGTTTGATCTGGAAAGATTACTGTTCCTTTCAGTTTCCTGAAGAAAATGGAATCATAGTATTCAAACCATTAAGCAAACAAGTCCATGAGCAGACCAGCAATAATAATGTGTACTTCTAATTGATGCTTGTGATTCGTTTTCTTTCTTTAAAACAAAAGGTTTAGGAATAAAAACCAGGAATGATTGTTAGTTTTGTCTGAAGTAAAACAAATGGTAGAAATAGTTAAACCTTTTTCTTCAGAGCTTCTAGAAAGAAATATCTAGATGATGAAGGATTGTCCTTATTTTATAAAAGGAAAATAAAAGCAAAGAAGTTACATGGTTCTTTCATATTCCAGAAATAAAACGTTCAATTCTCCCATTCATGTAGCATAGCAGTCTTTAGTTTTATTCTGATTAGTTTGACTAATAGTATTTTTAGATAATTGTGTACTTCTAATAGCTTTTATGCAATCTGTAATTTATCTACACTTGTGTTGAAAGCTGTTAGCCACCACTTACCTATTAGATGGAAATAAATTTTTGATTAAATTCTCCCAACAAATAAACTTGTTACTAAAAACAAGTAGGAGGTTCTAATCAAATTGCTTGGCATTTAAAGACAGAGTTTCTTTCTTCTTTCTTGGGTGATTCCCACTGCAGATATGCTCTGACACAATTGGGAGTAAATTTATAGCCTGAACTGAGTATGTGGGGTGATTTGCAAACTTTTATTATCCTCCATCTCAGCGATTTGCCATTAATATTTTCTTATACTAATATAGGCAATTAGAAATTGATGTTGGATCTGAAACTCCGTCTTTGAATTCCTTTGTATTTTATTTTCTATCTTGTATGTATTCTTTCCTTCAATAGTTAGGAGCAAAATAAGATAGCAGCAGCATCCGCAGTCTTAAGCCCCTCTTTTTATTGGTGTTGGGGGAAAGTGGTGAACTATGATCAAAACAGTAAGGGGTCTCAGTGGTATCTGGAGTCCACTCATGTCTTTGACTGAGATACAGGATGCAAAGGAGTCTGGTTAGGGGATTCTGGTAGTGCCTCTTACAGTGGTGCTGCCTCTGTACCCAGCATACTATTCTAAGCCAGAGAATACAGCATTATTGACTCGGAGCATCATGGTTTTTTTTGTTTGTTTTAACTGAGGCTGTGGGAAGCTCGGAGCTACATTTTGGTACCCCATAATAATCATCGTTTTTCCCCTGGCCTTCCCTTTTTCGGTGTGGTTTTTATTTTCACTTGTGTCTTTAGCTTAAAAAGTATTTATTTAGTCTCTGCTATCTGCTAGGCACTGAGAATACAGTGGTATGCATGAGAGACCTGCTTTCCTTCCTCTTAGTGCTTATAGTCCATATGTTTGTGTCATCTTACAGATTATCTCAAAATCCTTTTTGGAAGTAAATATATGAATTATAGGGCCATCAGGTTTTTGTGCTACTCTGTCTCTTTTTAAAATCTTTCTCTATGTACTTTTATTCCTGCCTTAATTTTTATTTTCTTTGCTTATTTTTTCTAATTTTTAAATAAAATTAAGACTCCCTACCTCTACTTTTCTCTTAACTCTTGCCTTAATATTTTAAAAAAGTTTTTATTGCATATATATGCATATACACACTTTTTTAAAAAACAAAAATGGGATTTTTTTGCAAATTACTTTTTAAAAATTTCATACATCTTTTCATATATACAGCTTGAGCATCTGAAATCTGAAATTTGAAATGCTCCAAATCTGAAACTTTTTGAGCACTGACATGATGCTCAAAGGAAATGCTCACTGGAGCATTTCAGATTTTGGATTTTTGGATTTGGGATGCTCAGCCAGTAAGTACAATGCAGATACTCCAACATCTGAAAAAATCTGGAATCCAAAACACTTCTGGTCCCAGGCATTTTAGATAAGGGACATTCAGCCTGTAATAAATTTACTTTATACTTTCAAATTACTACAAAATGTTTTATTTTGTAGACAGCCTTCTGCTATACAGAGGCTACTCTGAATATTCTTGAGCAGAGATATTTTCATGTAAATGCAAATTTATCAGTAGGAGAGATTTTAAGAAATGGTATTTCTAGGTCAAAGAGTATGCATTTTAAATTTTGGTAGATGTTGCCAGTCTTTTCATCAAAGTTTTTACTTCCACCAACAATGCAGGAGAATGTTGTGGTCTGAATGTATCCCCCAGAATTTGTGTGTTAGAAACTTAATTCCCAATGCAACAGTGTTGGGAACTTTTGGGAACTGTTCAGATCATGCGGGCTCCGCCCTTGTGAATGGATTAATAATGTTAGAAAAGGGCATGGTGGAGGGAGTTTGGTCCTTTGGTCCTTTTTTGCTTTTCTGCCTTCTGCCCTGTGAGGACACAGCATTCGTCCCCTCCAGAGGACACAGCATTCAAGGTAACTTCTTGGAAGCAGAGCTGGAACCCTTATCAGACAACAGACCTGCTGGCATCTTGACTTGGACTTCTTAGTCTCAGAAATGTGAGAAATACTTTTCTGTTCTTTATAAATTACTCAGTGTCAGGTATTTTGTTGTAGGATCACAAAAGGAAAAACAGTATTTATTCATACGTTTGCAACAGTCTGGTTGGGGGAACTGATATATTATCTTTACATTTCTTTTCTTCTAGTCTAATAAGAAGTAAAAAAATAGTATAGTGTGGTTTTGATTTTCTTTTCTTTTTTTCCTCCAAATTATGATCTTGTTTGAGCATTTTAAGAACACTCATTGGCCATTTATTTGCCTTTTTAAAATGATTGCGAATTCGTGTCCTTTATGCATGATTTTATTAGATTTATTCATTCAGCAGCTATTTCTTGATTACGGTGTGCCAGGCACTGTGCTAGGCATTGATCTTTTTTAATCAGTATGTATGAGTATCAAATGCTTATTCATTTATTCAATAAATATTTAGTATCTGTCATATACCAAGTACTAGTCTAGGCCTGGGAATAGAGCTGTTCTCACACACACACACACACACACACACACACACACACACTCCTGCCCTTATGGAAATTACATTTTTTTTTAATTAAAAAAAAATTTTTTTTTGAGACAGAGTCTCTTTCACCTAGGCTGGAGTACAGTGTTGTGATCTAGGCTAACTGCAACTTCTGCCTCCCAGGTTCAAGTGATTCTCATGCCTCAGCCTCCCGAGTAGCTGGGATTACAGGCACGTACCACAACGCCTGGCTAATTTTTGTGTTTTTCAGAGAGATGGGGTTTTTTCATGTTGGCCAGGCTGGTCTCGGCCTCCTGACCTCCAGCAATCCACTCACCTCAGCCTCCGAAAGTGCTGGGATTATAGGTGTGAGCCACTGCGCCTGGCTGGAAATTACGTTTTAATGAGTATGAATATGTGTGGGAAGATAAAAATGTTGCAAATATTTTCTGCCAGTTTGTCCTTTCTTTATTCAGTTTATGGTAATTTTTAAAATACGGAAGCTTGGAATTATTGTACAGTTGAGTGTATCAGTCTTCTCCTTTCTGGCTTCTGAGTTTGATGTCCTATCCAGAAAAGGTTTATTGTCACTAAATTTGTAAAATTAAAAAGAAATTTATGTATATCTTCTTTTAGTTATTTTATGATTTCATTTTTAGAAACTTAAATTTTTGATTCCTTTGCAGTTTATTTTAGTTGAAGGGGTGAGGGTAGAAATCTAGGTTACTTTTTCTTTTAAAAATTTATTGAATGAAAATCTGTCTTTTTCCCCTTAATTTCAAATGCCCCATTAATTTCATACACTCAGTCCCAATATGTATTTGGGTCTTTTTCTGAGCTCTCTGTTGATATCTCATTGTTGAGTGTTTCCTGAGTAGGACAACTTTCCGTTGCTTTATTTTACTGTCTGGAAGGGTAGTCGTCTTTCATTGCTCTTTTTCCCCCGCTCAGAATTTTTCAGACTACTTCTGCTTGTTTATTGTTCCGAAGAGACATGAAAATCATTTTATCATGTTCCTCCCAAAACATACTGTTAATATTTTCATTGGGATTGCACTGAATTTATGGATTAATTTATGGAAAATTTACACAGCTAAATCTTTCTATTCAAGAATAAGATACACTCATTGATTTCTTTTTGTGTATCTCTTACTAGGACTTTTAAGTCTTCTTTAGGCTGGGCGCAGTGGGTCATGCCTATAATCCCAGCACTTTGGGAGGCCAAGGCGGGTGGATCACCTGAGGTCAGAAGTTCGAGACCAGCCTGACCAACATGGTGAAACCTTGTCTCTACTAAAAATACAAAATTAGCCAGGCGTGGTGGCTCATGTCTGTAATCCCAGCTATTTGGGAGGCTGAGGCAGGAGAATCAGTTGAACCCGGGAGTTGGAGGTTACAGTAAGCCAAGATTGTGCCATTGCACTTCAGCTGGGGCAACGAGCAAAAATCCATTTCAGAAACAAAAAACAAAAAACATCTTTTTGTAACAACCTAAACATTTCTTCAACAGCTTATTCCCAAGTCTTTTTACCTTTGTTGTTACTGGTATTATTTTATTTATTTATTTATTTTTTTGAGATGGAGTCTCGCTCTGTCGCCCAGGCTGGAGTACAGTGGTGTGATCTCGGCTCACTGAAAGCTCCACCTCCTGGGTTCACGCCGTTCTCCTGCCTCTGTTAGTGGTATTATAAACTGACTCCTCTTTTTTTTAAAAAAAACATTTCCATTGATGTTTATACATATGAGAGGTATTGATTTCTATATATTAATTTGAACCCTACTTCCTTTTTGAATTCTCTTATTCTGCTAGTTTTTCAGTTGGTTCTCTGATTTTCTAGGTCTAAAAATGATCATTTTGTGCTTTTTTTCCTAAATCATATTGCCTCTTTTTGTTTTTTCTTTCTTTCTTAACTGGTTATTAAACATTTGGTTAATATTTCCAGAATAATACTGAATAATAGTAGTGATAACAGGTGTTCTTGTCATGTTCCTGACATTAATGAAAATGCTTTCATTGAGTTAATTTTGAACACAGTGATAGTTTTGGTTTGAAGGAGATTTTTGAAAAATTATGTTGAAGAAATATCTTTTTATAAATGTATGTTGGCACTATTAATTTTTTCAACCAATATATAATGTTTCTAATATGAGTCAGTCACTGCATTGGCCCTGGAAAGTGAGCAGTCAGAATAGGCACAATCCCTGCCCTTGGAACTTACAGTCTGTTTGGGGGAACTGATACCGGTTGATTATAGATTTGCCAAAATGCTTGGGACCTGAAGTGTTTTGGAGTTTGAAATATTTGCAGAATACATACCTGGATGAGCATCCCTAATTTGAAAATCCAAAATGCTTTAAAATCTAAAGCTTTTTGAGGGCTGACATGATACTCAGAGGAAGTGCTCATTGGAGCATTTCAGATTTCAGATTTTTGGACTGGGATCCTCTCAACCTGTATTAATCATATAATCATAAAAACTGTACCATATTTTGCCCTGTGCTACAGCAGGGTTACATTGAACCATAGGAGTATTTACCTAAGGTGGATTTTCTTGGAGGTCAGGAAAGTCCTGCTGTAACCATTGATTGTGACCTTAAAGGAGAGTATGAGTTAACTAGATACAGAGGAAGAGTATGAGTTAACTAGACACAGAGGAAGAGCATACCTGGTGGCACATTTTAAATAGGGAAGTATGGTGTTGGATGAGGCTGAAGAGAGAGGTTGGGCTGGACTATCAAGACCTTTTTCACCACGTTACTAATTTTGTTCATATGCTAAGAACAGTGGGAAGCCATTGAAAGTTTAAGTACGGAGACAGCATAATCAGATTAGGATTTCTAAAAGATTATGGTAGCTATAGTGTGGAAAACATTTTAGAGACAGGGTGTGAGTAAAAGCTGGGAGACAACTGGGAGTCAGTTGTAGTAGTCCAGGCACGCAGGGATGGTAGCCTGAGCTAGAGATACAGAGATAGGGAAAAGTTGTCAGTTTTTTTTGTTTTCTTAAAAGTACCTTAAGTTTAGGCTTTACAAGAAGTCAGCCTATAATATTCACCAAGTATAACTCATAGGATGAATGGGGCCAGGTGAAGGTGTGGCTTTTGGGATAAAAAATAACCAAGTTGGTCTGAGTACTTTTTGTTTTATTGTTTTTATTCTCATCCTGCTCTTTTTTCTCATCTTTCCTATTTTGGTTTCTGACCTAAAAATTCAGTCTCTTCTCTTCAGATAGTCTCTTCGTTACCTTAAACATCCTTTCATCCAGCCAACATTTGAGTACCTCTTGTATCGTGCATTCTGCTGAGTGCTGAGGAAAAAGATAAATAGACCCTCAGGGACCTCAAGATCATCATAATGTATTAGGTGAGACAGATGCATATTCATAAAAAACACATTGCACTAAATGTAACCCACAAAATGAAGCTGTTGATACATTTGAGGCATCATTTAGAAGCCTTTCTGGAATAGGTGAGGTTCAAATTATGTTTTAAAAGATTAATAGAGATTTTCCAAGTGAGGAAGGGGAAGGCTGTTTTCAGGCAAAGGGAATATAGCATTTACAAAGACACAGAAGCGTGAAATAATACAATGTTTTTGCTGAAATTTGGAAGTTTGATATTTCTGGATTTTGGCATTTCTGGTTGTAAATGGAGAGGGAAGTGGGAAGAGATGAGATTGGCTTGATAAGATACTCACATGAAGGTTCTTCTAGAATCACTGTATTCAGAAAAGCATTTACATTGGGGGATATAAAAGGCTAGCATGAAAAATTAACATAGCAATGTATTTAGATTTTAGAAGCCCACAACTCCATTTAAAAAATGCCCTTTTTACCTAGGTTAACGAGTAAATTGTTAAACTAAGTTTCAAGGGGACGATTTAGTTGTACTTTTTAGAAAATACTGTCTTGATAAATGCCTTACATTGTATGTATATGTAAATGCTTGCAGATAAAACAAAATAATGAAAGTTGAACAAAATCATGAAATTCCCATGCTCTTCACTGAAGGCAGTCAGAACTTGTGCTGGGTTAGGTGATAATCTTCAGTGAGCTGAAAGGGCTCAGGTCCTCACCAAACTTAAAATTTACTTCTAAGGAGAGACTTGGAGAGTCTCTGAGATTCGTAGAGAATTTTTTAAATGATGTTTTGATCATACCCATTTAACTAACTGAATTTATATAGTGCCTCGATTTAGAAAAACTGAAAGCTAAACTTCAAATTAAAAAAACTTAGATGAGACCAGTTGATACCAAAATATGATGGTATCAGTTAAGTTCCATATAAAAAGAAAAATTGACTTTTCTCTTGCAGTGTTAGTATTTTTCCTGAGCTCCTGTCTCCTCCCTTTAAGCATTTTTCTGTTATTTGAGGGAGATACTCAAAGATTGAAGCTAACAGAGTCCCTCACTGAAAGGCTGGAAATATAATTTCACTTAACCATACCTGGTAGCATCTTCTTAAATGGTATAAGAAAGTGCTTTTCTAATTCAAATGATTCAAATAATAATAATTGCTAATATTATGACCAAACTTTGAAGAAAGTGATAGTTGTATTTTATAGAATTAAGTGAGATCCTTATCTGGGACTATGAAGGGATTAACAGATACCTTCAGAATGCTTTACACCTGAGGTGTATGTAGATTGCTGTAGAGCTCTAAAGGGATTAGATGGGTGGTGGTTAAGTAATAGCAGATGTCCCTTTTAAAATCTGCAAACCAGAGGTCTATTAAGTACAGTGCTTATTTTTTGCTGACTTGGTTCCATGAGAAACCTTGATGTTTGTAAGTGCTTCTGAAAGTATCAAGAAGAAACTATTCAGATGATTTGGAAATTTGGGGCCTACTCTTTTTGCTTTGTAAAATGGATAGTTTTGGATAAACAGGAAATTCTGACTGATGGGCAGCAGAACAATTAATTACAGTATAGAAGTGCATTAGGTATAGTCAAAAGAGCACTTATATGAGAAATCTGAAGACAGATCTGAGTTCTGTTACTTCCTCTATCAGCTGTGGGACTTTGGGCAAATTAACTTTTATGAGCCTCAGCTTTTCTGGGTGTAAGTAAAAGTGATGGGACTGTTGGTGCTGAGTCTAAATGCATTGCTTATTTTGAGACTTAAATAAAATGATGTACCATTGAATCTCTTGGAGTGGGCATATTCCTTTCTCTAATGCCATTTTTAGGGCCTGTGCTTTTTGTGAACATCAAACGAGATTTTGATGTTTTCTTTTTTTCTCACCAAAATCCTAACCTCAGGGATGACTTTATCAGAATGTTCTAATGTAATCATTGTGGAAGGATACAGATTAGTACTTACTTGAGAATGTGATAACCCAAATCAGAACTCTTACTCTGGTTCACAAAATAGGACTTCTAGAACTTTGAGAAGAGGCAGTTTGGTGTGATGGAACGATCACGGGATTTGGATTCAGGACTCCAATGTAGGTCACTTACTAGTTGTACAACTTGGGTATATTCACACATACCCAAAAGTGAACCACAGAGTCTTTGCCACAGAAAAAGTTGCTCAGAGAACATAACTGTCTTCATTTTATATACAGAATATTTCCCCAGATTGCCTTTTTACTGATTGTCTTACAATCAAGTGTTTGATTTCAGTTTTCCTTTTAGTTTCTACCATACATTTGAAGACACTGGAGTTAGAATCACTTTCTCTGATGCATACTAGGCAAATGTCCTAGTTATTTAATATCTCTGTGCCTTACTTTCTACATCTGTAAAATAGACATTATTATGTAATACATACCTCAAGGGTTGATTTCTCAAGGGTCTAGAAAAGTACCTGATCCACAGTATGTGCTGAATAGTGTTAATTACTCCCATTGTTATTAAAATCACTGTTGGAATTATTAAGGGGAAAACACGAATTTCTCATTTAGTCAATAAGAATTTGAGAGCTAGCAGCATAGTTTAAGGATAAATTCTAGTTACTGCTTTTCTACTTGTGTATAAAGATTTGAAGGAAAATATATTATTCACTATAAAAATTAAAACAAAAAAATTAGGTTTTTCCTAATTCAAATATAAGCATTTTAGTGATTTTTAAAAATGTAATAGAAGCATACTTACCCTTTTTTGTTAATCTGAATTTATAAGTGGAAATATAACATGTTGATAAAACCATTTTGTTAAATAAAAATACACATTTTCAATATACTTGTATTACCTAATAATGCCATTCCCACATTTTAAAAGTCATTCCTGTGGGATAGCTATATGTCCCTGCAAATGCAGATAGTTCCTAATTTTCATACCTATTATTCACATACTTGAGTGAAATAGTTGCTTTCAGTTTTAACTAGTATAATTTAAAATAACTTTGGTCGGGTCTCTCAAAACGTAAGAGATATTGATTTTAAAAAATGATTACAAATGAGGCATTTGAAAAGCAGTTCCTAAACAATTGGATTTTAGGGGTTTAAGGCCAAGCATATAGGCACTCTACTTTTTCATTTCTGATCAAGAACAGAGTTCAAAAGTAAAAATAATTAGAGAATATAACACTTTATGCTTTTAGAGTACTGATTGCTCAGATGGAATTGAGAAAATTTTAATAATTTCTAGAAGCAAAATTATAGTGTTACTAAAATCATCTTAGCAGAAAATAAGATGGTTTCATGATATATTTTAAAATACTCTTATACTGGGCCAGGTGTGGTGGCTTATTCCTGTAATCCTAGCACTTTGGGAGGCCGAGGCAGGAGGATCACTTGAGGCCAGGAGTTAGAGACCAGCATGGGCAACATAGCAAGACCTTGCCTCTACAAAAAAATTTTTAAAACTTAGCTGAGTGTGGTGGCATGCACTTGTATGTAGTCTAGCTACTCGGTAAGCTGAGGCAGGAGGATCACTTGAGCCCAGAGTTAGAGGCTACAGTGAGCTATGATCATACCACTGCATTCCATCCTGGGTGACAGAGTGAGACCCTATCTCTTAAACAAAAGAAAATAAAAAATAAAAACTGTTGACCAAAACTTCTTGCTTGTATTTATCCTGGACCTCCTTTCCTTACACATTTTCCAAGTTCACTTAGAAAATGAAGCAAACCAAAAAAACCAACAACCCTCCATTGTCCATAAGCTTGAAACCTGAAACACTGTTGCATTTGACTTGTGCCTGGCCAGCAGCCTTTTCATTTTTTTAGTTTTGTAATCAACAGTTAATTGTTATTTTCAGAGTAAAGATCCTAAAGATTTGTGCATTAGAAACATTCCTTTGGGACTGATGTCCAAATATCACTCTCTCTGGAATACCTATTTTAGCTAAATTTCTGTTGGTATTTGGTATCATTGCATGATTCATAAACAGACATTACTTATTCCCTGTCTCTTCTAAACTGCTGTACTCACTCATGTTTGGAAACTGCTATTTTGAAAGTGTAACTACTGATGGACTCTTTTTCTCTTGACCTCCTCAGTTGTTTAAAATGTCTCATTTTGTGATGAGGTTGCTTGGGTGAGACTCTTGGAATTACAGCTGTACCTTGGAATCTTTTCTCAGTTGTCTTGAATGGATTAGAAATGGTTAAATGCCTTCCAATACTCATCTCAACCTTGAAATCACTGCTGGGTTAAAATGAATTATTGAAAAAGAACAAAACCTAATTGTAGCTGTAAGGGGAGAGGGTATAGGTAGTGGGGAGAGGGAGTGCACGTGTTTGGGAGTGGCATGGCTAGGGCTAGAGGGTGCAGGGGAGGGGAGAAGGTAGACAAGGCAGTGAGCCATCAACATGAACTTTACCTGATGAAATTTCTTGTCACTTCTTTCCTTTTTATTTAAAAGTAGGTATTAGTAAATGCTACTACAGCATTTTCTCCTAATAATTCTTTTTTTTTTTTTTTTGTCTAATATAACTTGTTATACCAGATTTTCCTTTCGGTCATTAAGATTTAAATTTCATATTTCTAGTAGTAAAATCATCTCTGTCAAGTGTAGGGAATCTGCAGCTTTAACACCACTTCATGTCTGATTAGAAGGTTTTCTTTTGCAATTAATTTTCCTCTCAGCTCTTTGTGGAGAACAGTAGCCCACTGCAGAGAGGTTAGAATACCGTGGACTTTGGCTGTTCAGCTTTAATGATACAAGGAGGTAGCAAAGCAAGAATAAATGAGGTACTTTTTGGTGAACAAAAAATGTGAACTGTCAGTGTGAGATCGGTTCTAGGAGCAGTTAGCCAGCAGTAATAGGGCACACTTGAGTAATTGAATTTGCATAACAAGGCTTGCTGAAGAGATCTGACAGGCATAGAGATTTGTCTAGCTAGAGCGCTCCAGATGGACGTGACCATGCAGCAGCTGGGTGGCACGTTGCTCAGCATGGACAGCACCGCCCAGACTGGCAGCTGGACCCTGGCGACTGCAGGGCTGTGGCAGGCCAGCTGGTGGCTTCTGACAGCCAGTGGCCCTGTTAGAGAGCCTTTTTATAATGGCCTGTCAGGGTACTGTACCTGCAGGGACTGGCAGGAGAATGTCACAAGTCACCAGTGAGGGTTGTTAAGCTGAATAAATCTGTCCCAGGAAAGTAGAGATGGTCACTGTTGCAACCACAAAGCTAACGCCTCATAGAGTGATTTTCCTCCTTTTCTAAGAGTGCAGGGCTTTTTTCTTTTTGTCTCCTCCTCCTCCTCCTGTCTCTTCCCTCTCCTTTCCTCCCCTCCCCTTCCCCTTTCCTTCC
>NW_012114877.1:3984416-3997373 GCF_000951035.1 Colobus angolensis palliatus | reverse complement strand
GATGGACATTTGGGTTGCTTCCAAGTCTTTGCTATTGCGAATAGTGCTGCAATAAACATACGTGTGCATCCATATCTTCTTAGATTAGAATAGAATAGCATGAAAGAAGGCCAGCTCTCTACCTGCTATTAAGAATTTTGTCATCTTATAACATTTTCTCCAAAAAAATAAAAATAATAATAAATCATGTACCTAGAAAATACAACCATTTTTAAGGGCAGGAAAACTCTAGATTCATTTTTCACTAAAACAGGAAACTTAAATGTTACAAGCCCAAAAAGCCCGAAACTCACTCACTTTTAGGACAACCAAAATCTAGTGAAAGCAAACAATTTATATACTTACTTTGAGTGTGTGTCATTAACATTTGATCTGTTTCTCTTTGAATTGTCTTACAAATGCTTTTTACTTTTTCATTCTTTTCCTAATTATTTCTCATATCATCCCAGTGAATTAGGGTAAATAATATCTTCATTTTGATGGGATGAAATGTGAGCCACAAAGAAGACAAATATATGTAGTGTCTCCTGGCTAATCTGGGGCCACCTAGTCTTTCTGGCAGTCAGGATGGTTCTGAAAAGTTATTATGTTTAACTTTCAGATTGGCAGAGATACAAAATTCTAGTCTTAGCATAGATAGGGAAGATGTGTAGCCTCATAGACTGCTTTGGCGATGTAAGTTATTTGAACCAACTCAGAGAACAGTTTGGTAGTATGCATCAAAAACTTAACTTTTATGCATACACACATGTGTGTGCATATACATATACATGTGTGTATATATGCACGTAGCTAATGCATATACGTACATGCACACATACACACGTTTTATACGTGTGTGTATATACACACATATATAATATATAAAAAACATCTGTATGTATGTGTAAAAGCTATATATTTATAGATCTATAAATTTACCTAGTAATTTATATATGTATATTTTTACAAATATATATAATTTACCTAGTAATTCCACTTCTAAGAATTTATCTCCCCAAATTAAGAATATTTGTAAAGATTTAACTGAAGTTAAATCTTTAAATCTTTCTGTAACTTTAGTTAAAGGTTTAACTAAAGTATAAGAATGTACTTTTAGCATTGTTAAGAACATTGGTTCTCAGTGTGCCCTCCATGGATCCCCAGGAGGCCATAAAGTGAAAATTATTTTTCTAATAATAGAGTAATACTCATGGTGCAAAAGTAATGGTGAGTAAAACTGCTGCCCTTAGCAAGAGTCAAGACAGTGGTATTGTATTCTTAACATCTACACTTAATGCAGTTCCACTTAATGTTCCTTGATGAAGGATTAAAAATTATTAATTTTATTAAATCTTGATGTTGAGTACATGTCTTTTGTATATTTTATTTGACATAATGGAAAATATGCCCCAAATGATCCTGCTACAGTTGGTATTGGGGTTGTCTTGAGAAGTATTTAGGTGATTGTTCGAGTTGCCAGCTAAACTATCTGCATTTTTGTGGAACACCATTTTTATTTCAAAGAAGAACGACATTTTTTTTTTTTCTTCCTTTTTTTTTTTTGAGACGGAGTCTCGCTCTGTCCACCAGGCTGGAGTGTAGTGGCGCTATCTCGGCTCACTGCAAGCTCCGCCTCCCGGGTTCCCGCCATTCTCCTGCCTCAGCCTCCCGAGTAGCTGGGACTACAGGCGCCCGCCACCTCGCCCGGCTAGTTTTTTGTATTTTTTAGTAGAGACGGGGTTTCACAGTGTTAGCCAGGATGGTCTCGATTTCCTGACCTCGTGATCCGCCCGTCTCGGCCTCCCAAAGTGCTGGGATTACAGGCTTGAGCCACCGCGCCCGACCAAACAAGACATTTTATAGCAAAAAAAAAGTGAGTCTTTCTTCAAGGAAAGCATCTGAGGGTATTTGTAGCTAATGATAAAACTGGATCTTTCAAGTAAAAATTAGAATTTTGGAAAACTTGTATCTGACCATATGAACTTAACAACTTTCTAATCCTTAAAGACTTTTGTGAAAAGATTGTTGGTGCAGTTGAAGAATGTGTTTCTGCTATTGTATACTGGGAATTTGGAATATCTACATAACTAACTGAACCAGTATTTTCCAAGTGACCATTGTATGATGTTACAAAATTATGCCTAGATAAAGGATGCAGACAAAGTACAAAATAGAGGGAAAGATTTTAATGTAACATAGTATAAAAAGTTCTTTCCACATTGCAACAAGCCTTTAAGAAACTACCATTTGTCAAGTTTGGGTTTAATATAAAAGAAGGATATCCACAATTATCTGAAAAAGTTATTAAAATTCTCTCCTACTTTTTTAAACTGCATTATCTATATGAGGTCAGCTTTTCTTTATGTATTTCAACCAAAACAACATATATATGCTTCTGCATTTAATCTACTATGGAAATCCCAGCTGTCTTCTCTTAAGCCAGAACTCAAGAGATTTGAAAAATTGTAAAACAATGCTACTCTTCTCACTAAAGTTTTTTGCTTGTTATTTTTCCCAAAATATCTTAATATGTAGTAGGTTTATGATTGTTGTTTTTATGTCAATTGAGAAATGTTTTTAAAATTTGTTTTGATTTCTAATACAGTAAATACCAATAGATACAATTCACATAAACAAAAGCTTTTGTGTCCCCCAAAGTATTTAAAGAGTATAAAGAGATCCTAAGACCAAAAAGTTTAAGAATCACTGGTTTAAAATGATAAGGACTTGGAAATAACCCAAATGTCCAATAAGGGAGAAACGATTAAATTACATATTATGAATCAGTGATGTAGATAAACATTTGACATGAAAATATTTTACAGTATTTTGTTAGTAGTAAAAGCAGGTTACAAAACAATACATGATTTAATGTCACAAAAAATTATTAATATATAATATACTTAATATTGTATTCTATAATACTTAGGTATTAGGCAGCTTTTTCTTGAAAAGGAAGGTAGAAAAAGTTTTTTTGAAGTTGTCATAAGAGTATTAGACTGATTCGTGAGATACTGTTTCCTTCTGGCTTTTGATGAAGGTATTTGCTCTTTACTAGTTTTGTAACATTGGCCAAGCCTGAATTTTGTTCTCCTCACTTTAAAAATCAGATCAAGCTTGTTAACAGAGTAAGCTGTTCAATGTATTTTACTTCCCTCTAACATCTCCCTTAGCTTTTAAAATTCTGTATAATAGCGGTGTATCTATGACATTTAATGCTTAATAAAGTTTCCCTTGAAGTCAAAATAAGGGTCTTTTGAAAACAACACATCATGTAAATATCATCTTATTTCTGTGGAAAAAAAGGTTTTGTGGAATAATAGCTGTAATACAGAAAGTAAATTATCATCATGCAGATGCTTATTGATAAAGGTAGGTAAGGTAGCTTATGATTATACACTAAGTACTAGGCCAGGTACTTTATAAAATTGCTGAGTACTTTACAGACATCATCTCATTTAATCCCCACAAAAGCCCTGTGAGGTCAGTACTGTTGTTATCCCCATTTTACTGACGTGGAAATGGTCTCATAAAGAGGTTAAAGAGGCCGGGCACGGTGGCTCAAGCCTGTAATCCCAGCACTTTGGGAGGCTGAGACGGGCGGATCACGAGGTCAGGAGATCGAGACCGTCCTGGCTAACACGGTGAAACCCCGTCTCTACTAAAAATACAAAAAAAACTAGCTGGGCGAGGTGGCGGGCGCCTGTAGTCGCAGCTACTCGGGAGGCTGAGGCAGGAGAATGGCGTAAACCCGGGAGGCGGAGCTTGCAGTGAGCTGAGATCTGGCCACTGCACTCCAGTCCGGGCGACAGAGCAAGACTCCGCCTCAAAAAAAAAAAAAAAAGAGGTTAAAGAACTTGTCCTACTCATTTGTAGTGGTGGAGCTGATTCAGACATGAGCCTGGCTGACTGTAAGGTTTGTGTTTTTTATCCATATAATAATCTCTGACTAAAGAGAAATGAAAAAACCACCATATGGACACAAAGAGCAGCTAGCCCAGCTTCTTACTCTGGGAGACCAGACTGATTTTGAGGTGGGGAGAAGCCTGGATAAAGTCCCATACACTTAGATCTCTAGGTCGTAAAGATTCATTCCACAACGTTCAATTAGAATAATGTAAATGTGTAAAACCCAGTGCCTTGTATATCGTAATTATTCAGTAAGTGGGAGTGAACTATTACAATCATTCTAAGACTAAGCCAGAAGTTTAGGTTCCTGTTCATAAAATAGGAAAAGAAAAACTTCCTATAAGCCCACAATCCCTTACTTGAAACTCTTAGAATCATGTGAGCTTTGTTTTAGAATTATAGAAAGATAATATGTATATTTGCCATATACTGTGTAACATCCCTAGCAGAGACCAGGGCAGCCCCCTGTAATCAAAACACATTAATTTCTGTGATGAAATATATGCATATTCACACTAAGCAGAAGAAATGAAGACTGTAGCCTTAAATCAGTTCAGGTAAAGTTTTGCTGCCAAATGAGTGAAGAAAAACTCTTTTGCATTTCAGAGCTTATTGTATAAGAGTTGAAGGGAAGGGATTGCATACTTGTAAAGCGTATAACAACATTTCAAGAATAAAAAAGCATCAATTACTTTACTAAGTTGAATAGACAAGTGAAATCTGTGTTCAAAAGACTCTTAATCCTAAGTCAAAGCATTAAGTCTTTTTGGCTCCTGATTTCAAATGCTAATAATTACATCCAAAGAGAGAAAACAAGCATCTCTTATTTTATCTTCTTTCAAATAAGTATGTGTCACTTTAAATGAAGTTGGGGACTAATATCAAGTACCATATTTTTTTCTAGAGGATCTGTGTTTATTAAAGAAAACAGAAGAAGCTAAATCCATTTGAATTGGTCTTTCTTTGTAGATTCCTTTTCATAATAGAATCTCATTTCTTTTAAATGAGAATGGAAAAATGATATTCTGTATGGTAGTCTTTAAGTGCTAAAGGATCCACAAATACTAGATTCTTCTGAACTTTCAAAGAAACTAAATTTGGCCACTCCTGAGCAAAAGTAATCTAGAAAAAGCAGTAAGTATGTAAGGTGATGGATATGTTAATTAGTTTGATTTAATCATTGCACAATGTATACATTTATTGAAATATGTTATATATCATAAATCTATAAAATTTTTATCAATTAAACCTTAATAAAGTTGGAGAAGAAAAAGAAATCTATCTTCCATCCTTCCGTAAAATGAATTGAATAATTCTAAAGGAAGGGAATTTCAAATTTTAGGAAGATAAGCAGTTATAGTTGATGGCAGTACCTGTTGCAGATAAAACTGAAGCAGAATAATTAAATGCCTTATTCTTTATCTATGCCCTCTTCATGTCCTAACTTCCTTCCCTACTGGTTTATATTCCACTGTACATGATTACACATCCTCAGCTCCCTCATTCTTCCTTCCCTTTATTGAATTTGACCCCATCCCTGGTCAAATCCAACTGTTCATTTGCCCTGCATTGGCCCTTGAGTAGCTGAACATGGTTGGAGTAAATGGATGACCATATGGGTCTGGCTTGAATTTTAAATTAATGATCACTAATCCCAAGTTGGCCTTTAGGGCTGCTTGACAGTTCCCCTTCATTTCTGTAGTCCATTCACTCTTTTCCATCACCTAAACAATTATTTCACACCTTCTCTTATCTCTGTGCCTCTGGTATTCTCTCCCAGTGTCAGCTGATGACCTTCCTTTTTACTTTCACTGAGAAAAGACACAGTCGAGAAAGAACTTCCACATGATCCACCACCCCTTAACCTGCATGCATTTGTATGCACATACTCTGCCTATCCTCCTGTCACAATTGGCCAAGCATTACTGGTCTCTCTGAAGTCAGCCTTTCTACTTCTGCTTTGATCTCCACCTCTCTTACCTTCTCCTCCATTAAATCAATTTCTAGGAGTTGTTCCTTAATACGTAGTTGGGATTGAGAACCACTCTGCTAGAATATAAACTCCACAGACCAAAGATTTGTTCTCTTGCTCACTGCTGTATTCTCAGTGTCTGTAACAATACATAACCCAACAGTAGGCACTCAGTCTTGTGTTGAATGGATAGATGAGTGAATGGATAAATGAACGAATGAATCTTTCTGGTAAAAAAGATATATATTACAGTACAAGCCCTGAAGAGCACAAAACATACTTAATAAATAATCTTTCCTTGTGTTGTATGATCAAATTGGAGCTAAACTGTTCATCTTACAATGTTCATTTAAAGAGTTTTCTGCTGATTTACTGTAACTGTCCTCACCTGAAAACTTTTCCTAGAATTTTTATGCAGACAGTCCTAGTTATCTGGATTTTTGTTGTTGTTACTGGGAACTGAGATTTTTCTGATTTCTAAGTGGTTAAGCTTTGCTTTTCAAACGAATTTCTCTGGTGGCAGTTTCACAAGTGAATAGATCTGTATAAATCCAGAACTGTTCATTTTACTCATTACTGCTACTTGGAAGACCTGAGTTCAACTGCCTGCTCCATCACTTTGTCTCACTGAAGTGAATCTGGGCATGATTCTTGTATTGAGCAATGCCTAGTATAGTTTCAATATAATTGATTGCATTTCTTTCATTAAAATCAGGGGAAGCATGTTTGTTTCCTTGACACCTGTGTTTCATGAAAAATCATAGGAAAACAGCCACATGTATTTTAATTTGGTTCTGTATCTCTTTTCCCTGAATCCTAATTTGTAGAAGTGTGGCTGTTCAAACAGACTCTCATGTATTTTGAAATACATGCAGTGCAGTTTTACTATGGGAGCAAGTATTATGGATTTTCTTGGGCTATAACTTAGTAACGTGGCAGTATGTTATAGAACCAGTCCATGAATCCTGCAGTTCTTACTAATGTGAGTCAAATGGTATTATGATAAAGATGCCTCGCTTCTTTTTTGGTGGCTGTGTTTTGTAAGACAACCCTAAAATGGAACTCAGCTAGGTCATTTCTAAACATAATGTTGTAGTTGATACCCTAGAACAAACACGATTAATGTGGTTAGTCATTTACTTGGAAAGCTATTGCCAGGGCAGACTCAGAACTACTAGAGACAGAAAGCACATACGTAAACCTGCTTGTTAAAGTGGAGATAAAGAGTAACTCAGCAATGTAATAATAGAGTAACACAGCAATGTAGTAATATAAATTAATGGTTAAGTATTCAGTTTACAGAAATTTGACTCAGATGTTTCAATAAAATATCCGTTTTATAAATCAAAAGATAACTATTTACCTCCATTGGTATTTGGGACCAAAGTTTTTCTCCTTCACTTTCTGCCCTTTTGGAAGACACAGTAAAAGTAGAATTCATGATACATTTCTAAATAATGAGTGTATAGAGATTCTCTTTATGTGTGGTATCAGTGCTCTGCTATCTAATTATTTGTTATATTTTACATTTCAATTTATGTGTTCTCTTTTGCCCCCTTCAGCCCCCTGCCAAGTAATTTTTCTTTTTGGTGGAACCATTCAGCCTTAAATACTTTTAGTATGTATCTTCTGAGAATAGGGACATTCCTCTATATAACTCCAAGACTACTATCACACCCAAGAAATTTGACTTTGATTCAGTGCCATCTTATTTGTATAACCCATATTGAAATTTTCTCAGTTGTCCCGCAAATAACTGGACTTTCTAATTTTCTTTGAGCCAGCATCTAATAAAAGCTCATAGATTACATTTAGTTGTTCTGTTTCTTCATCTTTTTTAAATCTAGAACAGTTCCCATGCCCTCCCTTTAAAAATTAAAAAAATCTTTCTTTACATTTCTGGAGTCTAGACCAGTTATTGTATGAAATGTTCCCCATTCTGGATTTGTCTGATTATTTTCTTACTGTTAATTTTAGGTTAAATCTTTTTGGTTACCATATAGAGTCTGATTATTTTTTAAGAAGTTTAGCATTCAGTTATAGAGAATCTTGACTTGTTCTGCCTGCTTGCACCTGCTTTTCTTAGAGTCCTAACCTCTCAACTCAGGTGCAAGGAAGCAGAGTTTGACTACTTTTTATGGGTACTAAAGACCTAGCTTTTTTTTTGTAACAACAAAAAATTTCATTTTGTTTTTAGTAAAAATCAGTGTCCAGTATGTGCTCTAAATATAATCTGGTTATTTTTGAAATTTATGTTAAGAAGTAAGCATTTGGCTGGGCGAGGTGGCTCACATCTGTAATCTTGGCACTTTGGGAGGCCAAGACTGGAGGATTGCCTGAGTTCTGGAGTTCAAGACCAGCCTGGGCAACATGGTGAAACCCTGTCTCGACTGAAATACAAAAAATCAGCCAGGTATGGTGGTGGGCACCTGTAATCTCAGCTATCAGGAGTCTGAGGCATGAGAATTGCTTGAACCTGGGAAGCGGAGGTTGCGGTGAGCTGAGATTGTACCACTGTACTCCAGCTTGGGCAACAAAGCGAAACTCTGTCTCTCAAAAAAAAAAAAAAAAATCTAAACATTGAACTTTAGAACCAAAATGAAATCTTACTGTAACCCTAATGTACAGTACTAAGAAAACAAATATTTTCATTGATATATTGAACTTATAAAATAATGTATCTTCAAAAAAAGTTTCTCTTGGTTTTAAAAAATATTCATGTTTAAGTAATGTCTTCAGCTTCACATTTTCAGAACCCTATTGACTCTCACTTAGCAAAATTAGCATACTGAACTCTAAACTATTTCTTTTATTTAATGATTTGATTTATATATTTTCACACTAATGAACAATGGATGCTAATAACAGTATTCTGTGAGGAGTAAGGTTTTTTTTGAGGTCAGCAGTGTTTAGATTAATCAGGTTGACATTTCTTGCTGGTGGGTCATGAACTGTTGATAATAGCATTAAATGGTGATTCAGTTGTTGCAGAAGGTACAACTCATTATGCAGCTACTATATTAAATCATTACAGAAACAACTGGCACTCCACACCCATGTGTTCTGCAGCAGTGGTACATCAGGGAAGTATATTTGTTTCTGTTATTTACATCTTAAATTTTTTGGAGGCTTACTTACATTCTCAAAGGATGCTACAGCATTGCCACTACTTAGGGAACCAGGATGATTATCTTGACTGATTTGGGGGGATGAAGGGATATATAATCCTTTTAATAACACACCCAAAGTCTTCTCTTTATATTGTGAGCCTTTCTGAAACCTTGTTTTCATAATGAGTGTACCTGGGTTGCAAGTAATAAAAACAAATATATTTATGGATTTTTAAATTGGGTTTAAATTTAACATAAATTATTATTATAAGGATATGGGTCTTTTAAAAAGATTTGTATTCATTTTAAGGGAGAAATGATGCTTGGAAAGTTCACAAATGTGCTATAGAAGTAATTTCTTCCGAAAGGTCATTGTTATAGAAATCGCTTTACGAAAAATTTAAGAGATGAACTGGATTTGTTTTTTACAGTTGTTAATCTATTGCATTTTACGATAAACCTCAGTAGTTTGGTATGCATTGAATCAGAAATTATTGATGTCTTTGAATTTTAAAATCAGGTGTGTTATCAGTATGTCCCGTGTGTATAGGCAGTGAATAGATAGTAGCATGACAATTGTATTAATGTTGATTTCATTTCTCATTGGATAGTAAAGAATTAGTGAAGTCAGTTTCTAATTATTAATAAAATATCCCAAACACCCAGCCCCAGGGTTTCACAAATAGGTGCTCGATCATAATTTGTTAATGAATGTGTGACACTTTGGGTAGAAGCAGGAGAGCTTTTTGGCGTTTTGTATTTGCCAGAATATACTTTAAGGAGCTAAGTGCAGGAAAAAGGAATATTTCCCTTTATAATGAAAAGGAATATTAACATCTTCAAAGTAATTGCCTTATTTAGGGTAAATAGGTTCTTCAAATCTATGCTGACTCTAAGAGAAACAATATAGCATTGGAAAATTATGGGCCACTAGAGGTCACTGTTTAGTAATCAACTTTTAATGAACCAGAACGATCAGGAGAGCCAATAAATTACAGTGTTGGTTTTTCTAATTATGGATTCATATTTAATCATTCAATGACAAGTTAACTTTGGAAATGGTTCTATGTACTTTGCATACGTGGTTATGCTAATACACTATTATATTTCTCTGATGTTGGTCCTCCATCATTAGAATAGAACATTGCCGAAGGCTTTGTTATATAATCTTAGTTACTAATTATGAGACATAATTAACATTACTGCTTCCACATCTTTTGTGGGCCACAGGGTTTTTGGAAATAAAGTTTTACTCTAAATAACAATTACTTTTAAGTGAACATAGGTGTAATGGTTATGATCAGTTCCTTCTTCTCCCTCATGTCTTGTCTTCCTGCTTCATTTTTGGTTTCTGTTGCTCCCATCCCTGTTCTCTGCTCTCTCATTCCTTTCCTTCCCTCCTTTGGATTCCATTTCCACTTTATTTTGTCAGTGATTGAGTGTTTCTTCTCAAGCTTTCCAGCCTTGATTCAATGAGTAGAAGAATGTGACTTTTACTGCATATGTTAAAGTAATCCTAGGGTGGGCGACTTGAGCTGAGCCAACCAGCAGTGCAAAGGAAGATTGTATGCATATAAGCAAGCATGCTGCTGCTGTTGTTGCTGCGAGCAGATGGCTGTCTTCAGGCTGTCCAGCCCAGAATCCATTCAGGAAAAGGCAGATTTCCGTACTTATGTGATAAAAACTGTTTTCCTCCTTACAGGCTAGGGTAGTTGCCCAAGAGGAGGCCTCATGATCATAGGGAAAAAACAACATGTGCACATGTGTTTCCTTTTTTTGAAAACAGCCCTGTGCATTCTTTCTTAGAAAGCAGGCATATCACACCATTCCTCAGACTTCCTCTACTTCTTGCTGCTTTTACCATCCCTGCTGCTATGCCAACTGCTATACAGTTATATCCACCTCACTGTTCTGAGATTTGTTTCAGTCTGCCCAAGATATACTTCTGATAAATTGTTCAGAAACCTTCTCTGGTTCCTGATGCTCATCCAGTCCAGCCCAGTCTTCCTTCTCAGCCTGCCGTTCAAGGGCTCCACAGTCTGGATCCAACTTACTTTTCCATTCTTATTTCCTGCTACTTCTTTCCACATGCCTTAAATTCTAACCAAACTGGACTATTCACTAATTCTTATTTACTCAAGTCCCTGGTGCTTATTTACGCTTTTCTTCTACTAGGATTTTAACCTTTTCTTCATTTTTTATCTCAAATTCTAAGCCCAATGTAGATACCACCTCCTGTGATCCCTCCTTAGGTAGAGGTCACCCTCCCTGTGAAGCACCATGACAGGTAGGGTCTCACCTCACATTGTAGTTACTCGTGTACCTATGTTCTCAGCTACATTGTAAGTCCAGAGATTCTTGACAAATAAATCAAGAGTGCTAAAATTTCCAATTAAAAAACCTATTTGGCAGAGTATCTGGCTTTCTAATTTATTCTGGGAAAAGTAAAATAATTTTATAATGCTAAGGTTTGTAATATTAGGGAAGGCTGTGGGATATCCTTTGCTAGAACTCTCATCTACAAAAGATAGGCCTTTGTCCAATAAGTTGACCTCTGTCTGAACACATGAGTATAGTAGTCAGCTTGCCCTTCTCGATTACTTGCTTTGTAATATCACTGGGAATACAAACAGTCCTATATTAAATCTCCTAAATGAAAGGAAAATGTATTTTATAATTTAAAATGGTATGTGCATTTTATATGTACATGGCTCTATTTTGAAGAAATTGAGTTTTGTTAAAACAATCTTTTGCTTATAACAGCTCCAGATGGTTTGTGTTTTGGTAAAAATAAGAGATGTGGAAGATACATGAATTTTGAACTTGAACTATATTTTGGGGGCTCTTTTCAAGTATTATTTCCACTGGCTGAATACAGTATATAAATTTTCATTATTATTAGAGGGGGAGATGTATATAACCCCTTTTGTTCTCTATCAGAGCAGCAATAATAAAGTTCTGCATGTCTGAACCTATTTATGTCCTTAGTTATGATAGAAGCTAACTTGCAGTGTTTTTTGTTTACAAATAAAAAAGGTAAAGAGTTACCTGTTAGAAGTTTGGAATGTACTTTTCCTTGGAAAAATATTTCCTAATATATTTAGGTCCCTATTTTCAACCTTACATATATTCAGAATATCCCTAAATTATAACACAATTAGCATCATATTTCTGTGGGAAATGATTTCAGAGATCCTTCGTGGGATACCAGCCCCTCCTATCCTATCCTTTGAGGAAAAAAAATCACCTACTGTCTCTTCCTCCCTTTTTCTAAGCTGTGGGATCTAAAATTTTCTCTGGGGATTCACCTGCTTTTCCAAAATTCCAACTATCTCGTTTCTAAAGAGATTTTCTAACTCTGTATTTCCATCACAGACTTTTCTGATTTCTGGATCTGCATTTTTATTTATTGGACCCCTTCAATCAAGCTCATTTTTGGAGTGAAGCTTTTCCGTTTCAGTAAAACCAGCTCTTCCTCTTGGTCCTCTATTACAATTTCAATTTTTCTGATCTTTTAGGTTCAGATTCTGAAAGTAGCACTGTCCAATAGAAATGTTATATAAGCCACATGTGTAATTTAAAATTTTTTAGTAGTCACATTAAAAAAGTAGTAAGAAACATAGGTGAGGATAATTTCAGGAATACATTTTATTTAACCCACTATATCAAAAATACTATAATTTCAACATGTAATCAATATGAAAATTAAGATATTTCACATTTTTTCATAGTAAGTCTTTGAAATGTGTGTATTTTACACTTAAAGCACATCTGAATGTGAACTAGCCATATTTTAAGTTCTCAACAGCCACATGTTGCTAGTGGCTACTCTGTCGGACAGGACACAGCCTTAGAGTCTGCCGCTACATTTTTCTCTTAGCCAGTGACCTATTCATATCCTTTCAACGTTCGTTAAATACATGCAAGGAAATTTACAGAATTTTTCTTGTTCCTCTTCCCCCATACTTCCTACATTCCTGTTTT
>NW_012114877.1:3971745-3984151 GCF_000951035.1 Colobus angolensis palliatus | reverse complement strand
TCAGGAATACATTTTATTTAACCCACTATATCAAAAATACTATAATTTCAACATGTAATCAATATGAAAATTAAGATATTTCACATTTTTTCATACTAAGTCTTTGAAATGTGTGTATTTTACACTTAAAGCACATCTGAATGTGAACTAGCCATATTTTAAATTCTCAACAGCCACATGTTGCTAGTGGCTACTCTGTTGGACAGGACACAGCCTTAGAGTCTGCCGCTACATTTTTCTCTTAGCCAGTGACATATTCATATCCTTTCAACGTTCGTTAAATACATGCAAGGAAATTTACAGAATTTTTCTTGTTCCTCTTCCCCCATACTTCCTACATTCCTGTTTTTAGAATAATATGTGTATCAGCCACTTTGTTAGAATAAGTCATAGCCTTTGCTCTCAAGGAGCTCATACTCTAGTCTAGAAGATGTCTAGTCAGTGAGATGGGCATGGAAAAAGATACTGTGTTACAGTGCAGATTGATAATTGCCATAACAGAGATAGAAACAAGTTCCATGATAAGACGATGATGTAGTTAGGGTCATCCACATTTACCAGATCTGATTGCTAGGCAGTTGCTTTCCTGAAGAAGTAATCCATGTTTACCATATATTATGGGGTTGGATGAGGACATTCCAAGAAGAGATAGTATTCAAAGTTGAGAATTAGAAAAGGGCATGGCGTGTTTGAAGATTAAATGAGAGTCAGTGTTTCTGGAGTTTTGTTTGTTCTAACTTCAGCTACTTAGGATTTTCTGCACAAATCCCCTACTTTTTTCACCTTTTAAGCATTTGCTTTTGCAGATCACTTTACATAGAATTTCTCTCTCTGTCCCAAGTCATTTCTTACCAGTATATATAATCTTAATCATCTTTCATGGCCCGTATTGATCTGATCTTTTTAGTGAAGCTTCTTTTACTCTTCTGTTGTAGTTTTATGCCCCAAATGAATGTGATATTTCTCTTCTTGGAATTTTGAACATTTTAACTTTTTGTATGACAATATTTTTTGTATTAAAGTTAATTTTATAATGTAGTAATAGTCTGGATCACCAAATCAAATTCTTAATTTCAGCAAGAATTACATATTAATTATTTTTGTATACCCTGAGGAGCTGAGAGTGGGTTCCTTGTATACAGAAGATATTCAGTAAATACTTGATTTGTGGATAATAAATATTTTTATGAGATATTTAAAACAAAAGCACAAAATTGAAGTGATCTAGAGATATCAAGTACCTAATGTTTCTTGTAGATTACTTTCATGGAAAGTCTTCATTAACATGATTGACTGCTGTATGTAGTTGGATGATTTCTTGATTTCATTTGTAAAAGTAGATGCCATAAAAGCAACAGTCTGCTGTAATAATGAATAATGAAGGTGCTAATGGTAAAGATGAAAGCTGTTTTATTATGAGAAAACAGTTAAAAGTATCTTGGCATAAAAATACAATGGAAATCAATTTTTCGTTTGACATTTAAGGGCCTGTTTTGTTTCTTTACATAGCTGTCTACTGCTTCTGGCAATATGGTGGACTAGGGTATATTAAAATACCCTGCTGCAATAAAATACCCGTGCTGGATAAATTATAACAAATGTACTTTTAAATGTACTTTACATTTCTCAATAGAGAAGGGAGATCTTCAATGACCAAATAATTGAGTAGTAATCTAAAATAAGAATAATAAATATAGCCGAAAGCTCTGGCTGACCTGGAAGCAAATGCTGATTCCAGAAAACAGGGGCTCTGGATGTTAACATTCGTGAGTAAAACAAGCATGGGGTAATGGAAACCTAGGCCCTATGCTCACAGAAAGTGAGGAAGCCAACCCTTATGCCCCAACAAAGCCAGATGCCCAAAGAGACCATAACTTCTGGGAGAAAGGGTGGTCTGTGGATAATAAGCCTGCTAGTTAAAGAATCTGGGAAGTCTGTCTGTCTATGCTGGTTATAGGTTGAGAAATAAAATATATTAGTTTCTCCTGAATCTTTATAACAGTAGCTCTGAATTTATGGCCATAAAGTTCAAATTTAAATTACTCATCCAGTTGGGAAGATACCCAACGAATAATTAAATTTAAGACCTTAATTTGGTAGGGCTAGCACTTGTCATCCATAGAAAGAATAAAAATTCTTTCTGGAGAAAATCATCCTTAATCCAGAAATCTTAGAACTCATAAATATCAAGTACAATAAATATAAGTTCACAGTTAAAAAAAAATTACCAGACACATGGGGAGACAGGTCACCAGACAAGCCAACAGGAACAAAAATATTCAGTCTCTACAAACTGTAGACACTGACGTTTCCAAAACAGAATGTGAAATGACTATACATAAAACATTTAAAGAAATAAAAGATAGTTGGGAGCAGTGGCTCACGCCTGTAATCCCAGCACTTTGGGAGGCTGAGGCAAGTGGATCACCGGAGGTCAGGAGTTTGAGATCAGCCTGACCAACCTGGAGAAACCCTGTCTCTACTAAAAATACAAAAAAATTAGCCAGGCCTGGTAGCACATGCCTGTGATCCCAGCCACTCAGGAGGCTGAGGCAGGAGAATCGCTTGAACCCGGGAGGCAGAGAGTAAGCCAAGATCACACCATTGCACTCCAGCCTGGGCAACAAGAGCAAAACTCCATCTCAAAAAAAATTAATAAAAATAAAAAGACTGAAAATGAATAAGGATCCAGAAAATGTCAGAAATGACTGAATTTAGAAAAATCATTGAAATTTAAAAATTAATAGATAAGTTAAATGGTATATGGGAGCTGAAGAGACAGAATTAGTAAATAAGGAGAGAGATCTAAAGAAATAACTCAAAGATACTACAGAAAGAGTTGGAAATGGAAAATATGAAAGAAAGGTTGAGACATGAATAGAAAGCTAGAAAGAAAAAGTGGTCAACATGATGAAATCAGAATTTTTCAGAATTGACAGAAACCCACAAACAGGAAGCACAATGTATATCAAATATGAGTTTAAATTTTTTTAAAAAAGAAATCTTACTAAGTACATGATAGTAAAACTACTAAGTACCAAATACAAATGTTTAAAGCAGCTAGGAAAAAAAGACACATTACCTATAAAAGAACAATACAGACTGATACCATACTTTGTTTTTACTCCCCCCACTGCCCCCAGCATTATTGAGGTATAATTTATATACAGTAAAATTTACCTGTTTGAAGTGTAGAGATCGATGAATTTGGACAACTATATGTAGTTGTGTAACCGTCATCACATTTAAGGCAGAGGGGAGTTTCTGTCACTCCAGAAACTCCCCGCATGCTTTTTTGAAGTCAGTTCCTTCCTCAGCCCTAGGTAAACACTGATTTGCTTTCTGATACTATAGTTTTGCCTCTTCTAGAATATCATGTAAAAATATCATGTAAATATCATGTACATATGCATGTAGAATTCATACAATAGGTAGCCTTTTATGTCAATAGCAGACTTCCTAAGAACAACTGAAGCCAGAAAACAGTAGAACAGTATCATCAAAATACAAGTAACTGTCACCTTAGAATTTGCATCCAACAGAATCAAGAATAGATAGTAAGTTCCAGTTGTGGTTAAGATGAAGTGAATACACTGTCCTTTCTCTCCTACTGAATATGTCTAAAAACCTTGGGCAGAATGCCTGGAGAAGCTGTCTGAGGACTCTGAAAGGTAAATGATAGCAAGTAGCTTAGAGAAGGAAAATAGAACTTTAAGTACAAAAGCTCTGGCGGTGAGTTTCCTGCATCCTTTCCCCACTTTTTGTATCTCTGAGTCTGAATTCAAAAACAGCATGAATCCTAGGACTGTGCACAGGTGCAAACAAGAATTCCAAGGGAAATTTCTGATCCAAGGAGCAGGAAGAGAGGCTCTGTGAGACAAAGTGGAAGAAATGCTATCTCTTGTTTTTCTTCCCTCCCAGCGCTGCCACATGATCCTCACTTCTGAACCTGCAGTTTTGTGGTAGCAGCAGCAGCCAACCAGACACTTAAAAATCCAAGGGAGGTGAATACTCTCTGATCAGAGGAACTATGGTCCAAACAGTGCAGAATGATTCCTATTGCTTTTTTCTTTTTTTAATTCTCTTGCTGTTTGGCCCCAGAGACAGATGTAGTTGTAGGAAGTACATGACTTTCTAGTCAGAGGACTGGGTGGCAGTGGGGGATGGAGGTGGGGTAGTAGAGTGTCAGAGAGTGGGGCCCTTCACAGATAAGAGGGAGCTCGTAAAAGGGACCGCATGATGTTACGTATGAACTTCAGGGCCCACCCTTGAGCCATACAACATGGATCTGACCCTAAACAGCATACCAAGTAGCTATGGAATAGACAGCAGACTGACTCCTGACTGATGCATATCTAGGACAGATTCAAATACATCCTGTTCGTCATAGAATTTGAGCAAGATCTAGAGTCTCATAGCATCTTATATCCCAAATGTTCATGATATGATACAAAATTACTTGACACAAAAAGAACCAGGGAAGGCTGATTAAGTCTCAAGGGAAAAGACAAGCTACCAACCTTGAGATTACCCAGATGTTTTGTATTAGGCAGTGATTTTAAAACAGCTGTTATAACCATGCTTTAAGAAATAATAGTCTCAGTTAAGAAATAGAAGCTGTAAAAAAGAACCAAATGGAAATTTTATAACTGGAAAATAGAATAATTAGAAATTTGAAGAAAATCACTGGATATGTTCAAAAGCGGAGTGCTTGTGACAAAGGAAAGAGTCAGTGAGTTTGGAGATAGAAATTACATGAATGGAAATTATCTAATCGGACCAAAAGAGAGAAAAAACCTTAAGAAAATGGACAGAGCCTTGGGATCCTCTGAGATAATACCAAGAAATATCAACATTTGTGCTAGTGGAGTTTCATGCAGAGATGAGTGTGGTACAGAAAAAAAACTTGGAAAAAAAAAAAGGTGGCTGAAAGCCTCCTAAGTTTAGTGAAAGACAAACTTAGAGATTTAAGAAGCTCAGTGAGCCCCAAATAGAATAAAGAAGTCTATGCCCAGATTATCATAAACTACTGAAAACCAGACACACAGAAAAAAATGCCGGCCGGGCGCTGGCTCACACCTGTAATCCCAGCACTTTGGGAGACTAAAGTGAGTGGATCACCTGAGGTCAGGAGTTTGAGATTAGCCTGGCCAACATGGTGAAACCCTGTCACTATTAAAAATACAAACAAAATTAAAAATAAAAAAAAGTTAGCCGGGCCTGGTGGCAGTCATCTGTAATCCCACCTACTCGGGAGGCTGAGGCATGAGAATTGGCTGAGCCCTGGAGGCGAAGGTTGCAGTGAGCTAACACCACTGTACTCCAACTGGCGTGATAGAGACTCTGTCTCAAAAAAAAAAAAGTCTATTTAAAGAAATAAAATTTTTTGAGATCAGCTAGAAAAAAAATGATGCATTACAGGGGAACAATGATTGCAACAACTTCAGAAAAAAAATTATAGGTCAAAAGACCAGTGGAATAACATTTTTGAAACCAGAATTTTATATGTGACAAAAATATCCTTCAGGAATGAAGATGAAATAGAGATATTCACAGGTAAAGGAAAACTAAGAAAATTCATCTCCGGTTGACTGCTTTACAAAAAAAAAAAAGATAAAGGAATTTCTTCAGGTAAAAGGAAACTGATAACAGAACTATAGAACCTCAAGAAAGAAGAAACAGAAATTGTAAGCATTTGGATAAATACAGTATTTTTTCTACTTTTAAGTTCTTTAAAATATGTGTGATGGTCATGATTAAAAATTGCCAATGCCCCTTGACTTACAGTGGGATTACATCCCGGTAACTCCTGCATACGTTGAAAATATTGTAAATTGAATGTGCATTTTCAACTTAGGATGGGTTTATCTAGATGTGGCCCCATGGAAAGTCAAGGAGTGTACTGAATGCATATGGCTTTTGTACCATTGTAAAGTGAAAAAAATTGTAAGGCAAACTAAGTCGAAGGCCATCTGTAAAACACTGGTGGAATTTTGTATGTATGTAAATGTAATACATATGACAATTATAATATTAAAGGTAGTAAGGGCAATTTTTCTACATTTCACTTGATGTAAAATATTAATTTTCAATGGACATGAAAAGTTTAGTATGTATATTGTAATCCCTAGGTCAGTCACACACGCATGTGCACACACACTATATACAGAGATGCAGTAGATAAATTAAAATGGAATATCAAAGAAATATTCAAATACTGTAATGCAGAAGAAGGTGGGAAAGGAGAAAGAGAGGAACTAAAAACATAGTGGACAAGCAGAAAATAAACTAGTAGACTTAAATCCAAGCCTATCAATACTAACATTAAATATAAATGACCTAAATACACCAACTAAAAAGCACAATATTATCAGCTTGGATTTAAAAAAGAGACCAGGCTGGGCATGGTGGCTCACGTCTGTAATCCCAGCACTTTGGGAGGCTGAGGCAGGCAGATCACGAGGTCAAGAGATTGAGACCATCCTGGATAACACGATGAAACCCCATCTCTACTAAAAATACAAAAAATTAGCTGGGCGTGGTGGCGGCTGCCTGTAGTCCCAGCTACTTGGGAGGCTGAGGCAGGAGAATGGTGTGAACCCGGGAGGTGGAGCTTGCAGTGAGCTGAGATGGTGCCACTGCACTGCAGCCTGGGCGACAGAGCGAGACTCTGTCTCAAAAGAAAAAATAAAAAAAAAGAAAGACCAAAGTGTGTTTACAAGCAATCCACTTTAAATATAATGATGTAGGCAGATTAAAAGTATAGAAAAAGATATACCATGTAAATACTAGTTGAAACAAAGAGCAAGGAAAATTACCAAAGGTAAAGAAGGACATTACATAATGATAAGAGTCAATGCACCAAGAAGACACTAAGAGTCCTAAATTTGTAGGTACCTAATAATAGAGCTTCAAAATACATAAAATAAAAACTAACAGAATGAAAAGGAGAAATGAACAAATCCACAATTATTATTGGAGACTTAAACCCTTCTCTCTCAGTAATGGATATGACAAGTAGACAGAACAATCAACAACAATATGAAAGAATTGAGCAACATCGTCAATCAAATGAACCTAATTGACATGTATAGAACACTCTGCAGCAACAGCAGAAAACACATGCTGCTTAAGTGCACATTTACCAAGATAGATGTTATCCTGGGTCAAAACCACCCTTAACAATTTGAAAAGAACTAGAATTGAACAAAATATATTCTTTAACCATAAGGATTTAAACTAGAAATCAGTAACAAATATATATGGAAATTTACCCCTCAAATATTTGGAAATTGAATAACACATTCCTAAGTAATCTGTGGGTCAAAGAGGAAATGTCAAGGGATATTAGAAAATATTTTGAACTGAACAAAAATATAAATACAACATATTTGTGGGATGTTCTAAAGCAGTGCTTAGAAGGACATTTATAAAATTAAATGCTTGTATTAGAAAAGGAGTCTCATATCAGTAATTTAAGTTCTATTGTAAGAAACTAGAAAAAGCAGAGTAAAATAAAACCAAAGCAAACAGAATAAAGGAAATAATAAAGAACAGAAATTAATGAAATTGGAAAGAGAAAAACATTAAAGAAAAATCAATAAAACCCAAGGCTGATACTTTTGAAAAACCAGCCTAACCAAAAAATAAAAGAAGACACAAATTACCAATGTAAGGAATGGAGAACTGTAAGAAACTTTATTGACATAAATTTTGCAGTGTAAATGAAAGGGACCTTTTTTTTTTTTTTTGAGAGCCACAAACTACTAAAAATTACTTAAAAAGAAATTAAAGCATGAATTGTAGTTAAAAACTTTCTGAAAAAGAAAAACACAAGCCTAGATGTTTTCTCTGGCGAATTCTACCACATGTTTTCTTATTTAAAGAAATACCAGCAGTTCTACACAATTTCTTCTAGAAAACTGGAAGAGTATGCAGTATTTCCCAACTCATTTTTTGAGACCAGTTACATTGATACTAAAACCAGATAAACTATAAGAATAGTACAGATTAGTATTCTTTATACTGTACACATAAGAATTCTGATCAACATTAATAAGTTGAATCAGCAATACATAAAAAGAACAATACAACTATGTAGGATTTATCTTAAAATGCAAATCTTGTTCAACTGAAATCAATCTTTGTAATATTAATAGTCTAAAGAAGACTTCATGCTAATATGTGTGTGTATATATGTATACAGAATATATATGTATGACATATATAAGACATATATCTATATGTCAGAATTCAACATCCATTCATGATAAAAGCTCTCAGCAAACTAGGAATAGAAGGGAACTTCCTAAAACTGATAAAGGCATATACTAAAACAAAAACAACCTATAGCTAATGTTATACTTTATAGTGAAAGACTAAATGCTTTTCCCCTGAGACCAGACAACACAGGATATCTACTCTCACCACTCAGTCTCTCACTAGAAATCTTAGCCAGCACAATAAAGTAAGAAAAAATGAAATAAAACTATTCATATTCACAAATGACATGATTGTCTATGTCGAAAAGTTCAAGGAATCTACAAGTAAATGCTTATAAACAGTAAATGAGTTTCCTAAGGTCATAGAACACAAGGTCAGCATGCAGAAACTCATCATATTTCTCTATACTAGCAATCAACATTGGTGTTTTAAGATACAGAGTTTATTATTAAGCAGGTATAGTGAGGCCAACAGATCAGGACACCACTACCATTGAGAAGATAGTTTATTACTCACAGTTCCCAAGAGGAGGGGCCATGTTGCACCACACAAGACCATATGGGGATGCATCAAGGTCGATCAGGAGGAAGAAGGAACAGGAGGAAAACGGGGTCAAGAGTCTTTGTTGCGGTTTCCACATGAAAGAATGTGTGAGGCAGGGTAAGCAGGCTTAGGCTTGGCTAGTTTGAATAATTTCAGCAGTTTTGGGGTATAGGGGCTATCTCTAAGTGTCTGGTACTTGGCCCTGGGGTGATTAGGGCAGAGGAATAGTGGCCTGGAGCATAAGAGCTGTATAACGGAGGTCGTGGGGGATATGAGCTTTAGATTGGTTGGTTTGCATATGAAAGACACGCTTAAAGGTTAGTCTTTTACTCTCTCTAGGAATTGATTAGCCCTGGGAGGGGCAGTCTCTCCAGGATCAGCAAGGGCCCAGATTTCAAAGCATCAGAAATAAAAGGCATAATTAATGCAATTGGTAACTAACATTTAAAACATCATTTACATTCGTTTCAAAAACAAAATTACTTGCTATAAATCTAAATGCGCAGAATATGTGAAAACTACAAAAGTTGATGAAAGAAGTCAAAGAAGACCTAAATAAATGAAGTATACTGTGTTCATGGATTGATGGATTTGAAGACTCTGTGTAGTAAAGATGTCAATTTCCCCCCATTTAGCACTATTACTTTTTATTGCATCTATAGAGAAATTGACATTAATTTTATATGGAAAAACAAAACTAAAATAGCCAAAGCAATTTTGAATGTGATGAATAAAGTTGGAGAAGTCACATTACTCAGTTTTCACACTTCAAAGCTATATTAATTAATAAAATGTGGTATTAGTGAAAGAATAGATATATAGAGATCAGTGAAATAGTTTAAAATAAGACTGGTGAATTTTTTTGTTTTTTGACAAAGGTGCAAAGGCAATTCAGGGAGAAGGGATGGTCTTTTCAACAAATGATATTGAAACAATTCTACATATATTAAGAAAAAAGATTGTTGATCTATAGCTCACATCTTATATAAAAATTAAAATGAGCTAAATGTAAAACTTTCAGAAGAAAATATATGAGAAAATCCTTCTAGCCTTGGGTTTGGAAAAAATTCTGTGATGATGTGGCACCCAAAGCATAATTCATTAAAAAAATTGATAAATTGTACTTTATGAAAATTAACAAACTTCTACTCTGCTAAAACACTGTTAAGAGGCTGAAAAGACAAGCTGCAGCCTAAGAGAAAATGTTGCAAACTGCATATTCAACCAAGGCCGTGTAGCCAGAATATAAAAACATTTCTCAAAAGTCGACAATAAAACAACCAACTCAATTAGAAAATGGGCAAAAGATTTCAACAGACATGTCACCAAAGAAAATACCTGGTTGGCAAATAAGCACATGAAAAGATGCTCGACATAATTACCATTAACAAAATTCAAACTAAAACCATAATGAAATACCAGTATACATCATTTATAGAATGGCTACAACAACTTTTAAAATACAACAGTTTAAGTGCTGATGAGAATATGGAGCAACTGGAATGCTCATATTCCTAGTGGAAATGCAAAATAGTACAGCCACTTTGGAAAACAATTTGGAAGCTTTTCATAAAGTTAAACATACATTTATCTAAGTTTCCAGCAATCCTACCTCTAGGTAAACCTTTTTCCTAGCCTGGATAAATGAAAACTTGTGTACACACAAAAACCTGTACCTGAATTCATGATCCACTAAAACTTAAAACGACTTAAAAATCCTTCAATGGGTGAATGGATAAACAAACCGTGCAACCTCCATACAGTGAATATTACTCAGCAATATAAAGGGATGTGCTGCTGATACCCACAATAACAGGTAACTCAAAGGCATTACATGAGTGAAAGAAGTCAGTGTGAAAAGGTTATATTCTATATGATTATGTTCATATAACATCCTGGAAATGCAAAACTATGAGAATGAACAACAGATTAGTAGGATCAGGAGTTGGGGAAGGCAAGAGGGTTTGACCACAAAGGGTAGCATAAGAGAATTTCTGGGGGTGAGAGAATTATTATTTATCCTCACTGATGATGGTGGTTGAATGAATGTATACTTGCTAAAACTTGTAGAACTTTACACACACATAAAATTTAATTTTACAGCATGTTAATATCAAAATAAAGGAATGATGATTAAATACAGACATTTTCAGTACACAAAAACTGATAAAATTTAACACCAAGAGATGTACATTAAGAGAATATGTAAAGGTTATCCTTTGATCCTAAAGGAAAGTCTTGAGATGTGAAAAGATATGGCAAAGGCTGAGTGTGGTGGCTCATACCCATAATCTCAGCACTTTGGCAGGCCATGACAGGAAGATCACTTGAGTCCGCAAGTTTGAGACCACCCTGGGCAACATAGCTAGGCATTGGTGGCTGGTGGCTTGTGCCTGTGGTCCCAGCTACTCAGGAGGCTGAGGCAGGAGAATGACTTGAAGCAGGGAGGTTGAGACTGAGTAAGCCATGATTGCACCACTGCACATCAGTGTGGGCAACAGAGCAAGATCCTGTCTCAGTTTTTAGAAAGAGAAATGGTAAACAAGAAATGTAAACACAGAATTTGAATTTAAATGGTCTATAAGATTGGGTAATTTAAATTATTTGGATAAATGTGAAAATATCTAAACAAACAATAATAAAATATAAATTGTGGAATTAAAGAACTAAAATACTGAACAGCAATAATGTGTAAGCAAGGAATGTCTAAAGGTCTTGTGTTCTATGAAAGATCAAGATGTTGATTAACTTTTGAGTTTAACTTCAAGTATGCATGGTAAAATTTTGAAAACTATAAAAATGAAGTATATTATTTCCAAATCAGTAAAGGAAAAAAGAAAACAGAAATAACTCCTGAATCAATTTAAAAAATAAGAAAGGAGGGGAAATAAAAATCACACAGAGGAAAAGCACAAAGTAAAATAGTAGGAAAAAATGTATTAAATGTACCCAATTAAAGACAGATTTTTATCATATTGGATTTTTAAAACCTCCTGCTGAATCTTGTTTATAAGACACACACCCCTAAAACATAAAGACTCAGAAAATATAAGTATCTTTTTTTACATAACATGCAAATTCCAATCAAAAGAAATACGGATTTACTAATATCTAATAAATGGGTTAATTAATTAAATGTCACGGTTCTTAAGATTAAAAAGCACTGTTAGGGATAAAGAAGATAATTACTAATGATTAAAAGGCTTAAACAAAAAGATATGACAATGTAAACCTATATGTACTGTACCTTATAGCCTCAGAAATGTATAAAGAAAAAAACTGTAGAACCACAAGAAGAAATTTATAAATGTCTACTATCACAGTGGGACCTTTCAGTGTACTTCTCTCATTTGATGATCAAACAACAAAAATATTGGTAAATATATAGACTCGAATAAATTTGATCAGTGGACATATGTAGAACCTCATACCTAGCAATTGAAGAAATGTATTTCTCAAGACATATCAAAAAAATTATTAAAAATTGACCACACAATGGGCCATGAAGCAAGTCTCCAGCATCAATGAATATGTATCTTCTAGACTGCATTCTTTCACTACAAAGCATTGTAATTAATCAGTAGTAAAAATACAATTAAAACTTATACATTTAAAACTTAGAATCACATTTTAAAAAAAT
>NW_012114877.1:3969226-3969825 GCF_000951035.1 Colobus angolensis palliatus | reverse complement strand
GATTTTGGGCTGAGACAATGGGGTTTTCTAAATATACAGTCATGTCAACTGCAAACAGGGACAATTTGACTTCCTCTTTCCCTAATTGAATACCCTTTATTTCTTTCTCCTGCCTGATTGCTCTGGCCAGAACTTCTAACACTGTTGAATAGGAGTGGTGAGAGAGGGCATCCCTGTCTTGTGCGAGTTTTCAAAGGGAATGCTTCCAGTTTTTGCCCATTCAGTATGATACTGGCTGTGGGTTTGTCATAAATAGCTCTTACTGTTTTGAGATACGTTCCTTCAATACCGAATTTATTGAGAGTTTTTAGCATGAAGGGCTGTTGAATTTGTCAGAGGCCTTTTCTGCATCTATTGAGATAATCATGTGGTTTTTGTCTTTGGTTCTGTTTATGTGCTGGATTACATTTGTTGATTTGCATATGTTGAACCAGCCTTGCATCCCAGGGATGAAGCCCAACTGATCATGATGGATAAGCTTTTTGATGTGCTGCTTGATTCGGCTTGCCAGTATTTTATTGAGGATTTTTGCATCGATGTTCATCAGGAATATTGGTCTAAAATTCTCTTTTTTTGTTGTGTCTCTGCCAGGCTTTGGT
>NW_012114877.1:3905655-3967038 GCF_000951035.1 Colobus angolensis palliatus | reverse complement strand
GCTGTTAGTCTGATGGGCTTCCCTTTGTGGGTAACCTAACTTTTCTCTCTGGCTGCCCTTAACATTTTTTCCTTCATATCAACTTTGGTGAATCTGACAATTATGTGTCTTGGAGTTGCTCTTCTCAAGGAGTATCTTTGTGACGTTCTCTGTATTTCCTGAATTTGAATGTTGGTCTGCCTTGCTAGGTTGGGGAAATTCTCCTGGACAATATCCTGCAGAGTGTTTTCCAGCTTGGTTCTATTCTTCCCATCACTTTCAGGTATACCAGTCAGACGTAGATTTGGTCTTTTCACATAGTCCCATACTTCTTGTAGGTTTTGTTTGTTTCTTTCTACTCTTTTTTCTCTAAACTTCTCTTCTCGCTTCATTTCATTCATTTGATCTTTAATCACTGATACCCTTTCTTCCAGTTGATCGAATCGGTTACTGAAGCTTGTGTATTTGTCACGTAGTTCTCGTGTCATGTTTTCAGCTCCATCAGGTCATTTAAGGACTTCTCTACATTGGTTATTCTTGTTTGCCATTTGTCTAATCTTTTTTCAAGGTTTTTAGCTTCTTTGCGATGGGTTCGAACTTCCTCCTTTAGCTCAGAGAAGTTTGATCATCTGAAGCCTTCTTCTCTCAACTGTTCAAAGTCATTCTCTGTCCAGCTTTGTTCTGTTGCTGGCGAGGAGCTGTCTTCCTTTGGAGGGGGAGAGGTGCTCTGATTTTTAGAATTTTCAGCTTTTCTGCTCTGTTTTTTTCCCTATCTTTGTGGGTTTATCTACCTTTGGTCTTTGATGATGGTGATGTACAGATGGGGTTTTGGTGTGGATGTCCTGTCTGTTAGTTTTCCCTCTAACAGTCAGGACCCTCAGCTGCAAGGTCTGTTGGAGTTTGCTCGAGGCCCACTCCAGACCCTATTTGCCTGGGTATCAGCAGCAGAGGCTGCAGAAGATTGAATATTGCTGAACAGCAAATGTTGGTGCCTGATTGTTTCTCTGGAACCTTCGTCTCAGAGGGGTACCCGGCCGTGTGAGGTGTCAGTCTGCCCCTACTTGGGGGTACCTCCCAGTTAGGCTACTTGGGGATCAGGGACCCACTTGAGGAGGCAGTCTGTCCGTTGTCAGATCTCAAACTACATACTGGGAGAACCAGGAGAACCACTACTCTCTTCAAAGCTGTCACACAGGGACATTTAAATCTGCAGAGGTTCTGCTGCCTTTTGTTTGGCTATGCCCTGTCCCCAGAGTTGAAGTCTACAGAGGCAGTCAGGCCTCCTTGAGCTGCAGTGGGCTCCACCCAGTTCAAGCTTCCTGGTTGCTTTGTTTACCTACTGAAGCCTCAGCAATGGTGGGCGCCTCTCCCCCAGCCTCACTGCCACCTTGCAGTTAGATCTCAGACTGCTGTGCTATGACAGAGGCCCCGTGGGCTTGGGACCCTCCGAGCCAGGTGCGGGATATAATCTCCTGGTGTGGCATTTGCTAAGACCCTTGGAAAATCATAGTATTAAGGGTGGGAGTGACCCAATTTTCCAGGTGCCGTGTGTCACCGTTTCCCTTGGCTAGGAAAGGGAATTCCCTTACCCCTTGTGTTTCCCAGGTGAGGTGATGCCTTGCCTTGCTTCAGTTCTCGCTTGGTGGGCTGCACCCACTGTCCTCCATCCACTCTCTGACATGCCCCAGTGAGATGAGCCCGGTACCTCAGTTGGAAATGCAGAAATCACCTGTCTTCTGTGTCGCTCACGCTGGGAGCTGTAGCCTGGAGCTGTTCCTATTCGGCCATCTTCTAGAATCACATTTCTAAAGAATTTTTTTTTTTAGTGGAAGAAGTCATATAAGAAAAAATGTTAGAACTCAACAATAATGAAAATACTGTATAGTAAACTGGGATGCAGCTGCAGCAGGACTTTTAAGAAACTGAGAATGCAAGTTTTGAGTGGAATTTGAAAATATAAGGGGGCAAGGTGAGTATAAGAAAACTTGAATTTTTTCCAATCTAAAGTACATAGTGAAAACTAAAATGAACTCAACAAGAAGAGAATAACCCAGTTTAAAAATAGACAAAGGATTTTAACAGGCATTTCTCCAAAGAAGATACACAGATGACTAATAAGCACATGAAAATATGCTCTACATCACTAACCATTAGGGAAGGGCAAATCAAAACCACAAAGAGATTATACTTAACACTCATGAGAATGGCTATTACTAAAACAACAAAGAGAAAGCAAGTGGTGTTGAGGATGTGGAGAAATTAGAACCCTTTTGCACTGTTGGTAGGAATGTAAAATAGTGCAGCCACTGTGGAAAATGATATTGGTGGTTCCTCAAAACATTAAACATGTAATTACCATATGATCCCGCAATTTTACTTCTGGGTATATGCCCAAAGAATTGAAAGCACATATGTTCATAGCTGCAGTATTCATAGTAACCAAAAGGTGGAAACAACTCAAATGTCCGTCAGTGGATAAATGGACAAACAAAATGTGGTATATGCATGTAATGGTGTGTTGTTTAGCGTTAACATGGAATGAAATTCGGATATGTTCTATAATGTGGATGAACCTTAAAGACATTATGCTAAGTGAAATAAGCCAGACACAAAAGGACAAATATTGTATGCTTTTCCGTACATGAGATTCCTAGAATAGTCAAATTAATAGAGATAGAAAATAGAACAGTTGTTAATACAGGCATGGTGGCAGGTAGAATAGGGAAATATTGTTTAATGGGTACAGAGTTTCAGTTTGGGTTAATGAAAAAGTTCTGGAGATGATGGTGGTGATGGTTGCATAACAGTGTGAATGTACTTAATGCCACTGAACTGTACACTTAAAAATTGTTAAAATGGTAAATTTTATGTACATTTTACCATAAAAAAATCACTAAGTAAAAATCCAGGAACGAAACTTAATCAATTTAACAATCATGACTGACTTGAATTTTACTAGGAGACAAGATTCTCAGGATTAAAGAACAAAATGCAGCTCTTTGTCCTTTTTAAGAAATATCTGAAACAAAATTATATTAAAGGCTAACAATAAAAGAAAAAAGAAAGACATATTTATTTTGGGTATAATATACACTACTCAGGTGACAGGTGCTCTAAAATCTCAGACTTTGCCACTATACAGTTCATCCATGTAACCAAAAACCATTTGTACCCCAAAAGTTAATGAAATAAAAAATATTTAAAATAAATGAATAAAAGGCGGGGTGCAGTGGCTCACACCTGTAATCCCAGCACTGTGGGAAGCAGAGACAGGTGGATCACTTGAGACCAGGAGTTCAAGACCAGCCTGGCCAACATGGTGAGACCCCGTCTCTACTAAAAATACAAAAAATTAGCCAGGCATGGTGGCATGCACCTGTAATCCCTGCTACTTGGGCAGTTGAGACAGGAGAATTGCTTGAACGTGGGTGGTGAAGGTTGCAGTGAGCCAACATCGCACCACTGCACTCCAGCCTGGGCAACAGAGCAAGACTCTTAAATATAAACAAGATTTGATGGCAACATCATATTACAGAAACTAAAACTTAGGGCAAAATTTGTGATGAACAGGGATGTCTTACAATGGAACAAAACTGCGCAACTTGTGAAGAGGAAGCAAAATTATGCACTTTTATGCATATGGCATTATTATATATCAGTGAATACATAAAGGCAAAATCTTTTTTTTTTCTTTTTTTGGAGACGGAGTCTCGCTCTGTTGCCCAGGCTGGAGTGCAGTGGGACAATCTCGGCTCACTGCAAGCTCCGCCTCCCGGGTTCACACCATTCTCCTGCCTCAGCCTCCCAAGTAGCTGGGACTACAGGCGCCGCCACCTCGCCCGGCTAGTTTTTGTATTTTTAGTAGAGATGGGGTTTCACCGTGTTTGCCAGGATGGTCTCGATCTCCTGACCTCGTGATCCGCCCGTCTCGGCCTCCCAAAGTGCTGGGATTACAGGCTTGAGCCACCGCGCCCGGCCATAAAGGCAAAATCTTTAGAAATTTATGAGTTTGATTTAAAAATACAATTATATTGGAAATTTATAATAGTTCTCTCAGTATTTGACAGATCAAAATGACAACACATATAAAAGTAATTAACGGTGATGCTTAGTTTAATAGAATACTACAAAAATAGAGAATATACTTTCTTATCACATTTCTGTGGGGAGAACTGGCCACAGATAAAACCTTTAAAGATTCAGAAGTAGAAAATCCTGTCATATTCCCTAATCACAAGGATATGTATAGTTTTTGTGATTCCCTACTCATAAGGACAAGTATAGCTTTTTTTGTTGTTGTTGTTGTTATTGTTTTTTGAGATAGAATCTTGCTCTGTCACCTAGGTTGGGCTGCTGTACAGTGGAGTGATCATTCCTCACTGCAGCCTCAACCTCTTGGGCTCCAGTGATGCTTCTGCTTCAGCCTCCTAAAAAGCTGGGACTATAGGTTTGGGCCACCACTCCTGGCTAATTTTTTTATTTTTTAAATTTTTTCTAGAGATGAGATCTTGCTGTTTTGCTTAAGCTGGGTCTTGAACTCCTGGGCTCAAGCAATTTCCCCGCCTTGGTCTCATAAAATGCTGAGATTATGGCATGAGCCACGGCGCCCAGCCTAAATAGAGTTTTAAGCTGTGGTTTTGGGTTGATATGTGGGCTCCCAAAATTCCTATGTTGAAATCCTTAACCCACGTATCTCAGAATATGACCGCCTTGGAGATACGGTCCTCACAAAGGTAATCAAATTAAAGTGAGGTCATTAAGGTGGGCCCTAATTTAATATGATTGTTCTCCTTATAAAAAGGGGAAATTTGGACACAGACACACGTAAAAGGAAGATGATGGGAAGACACAGAGAGAAAACAGTCATCTACAAACCAAGGAGAAAGTCCTGAAACTGATCCTTCCCTCACAGCCATCCAAAGGAACCAATCCTGCCAACACCTTAATCTGAGACTTCTAGCCTCCAGGACTGTAAGACAGTAAATTTCTGTTGTTTAAGCCACCTAGTTTGTGGTACTTTGTTATGACAGCCCTAGCAAACTAATACAGCTACCATTTCAAACTTGAAAATATTCTGCTGGATAGTTTTAAGATCAGAGAAGTTTTAAGCTAAAGTAAATGCAAATGAGAACATTTTACATTAAAAATGTGAGGGCTCCTCCTTTCCTGAATGGGATTTGGCCCCCTTATAAAGTTAAAACTGTAGAAGAGATTTTATAGACTTTAAGTGCTGGTGTTTTGTTTTGTTTTTGTTTTTTGTTTTTGAGACCTGGTCTTGCTCTGTGGTCCAGGCTGGAGTGCTGGAGTGAATATGTCTCACTACAGCCTCAACCTCCTGGGCTCAAGCAGTCCTCTTGCCTCAGCCTCCCATGTAGCTGGGACCACAGGTGGATTGCTTGAGTTTAGGAGTTTGAGACCAGCTGGCAAATGGCAAGACACCATCTCTACTAAAAATACAAAAAAGTAGCTGTGTGAAGTCATGTGTGCTTGTGGTCCCAGCTACATGGGAGGCTGAGGTGGGAGGATTGCTTGAGCCTGGGAGTTGGAGGTTGCAGTGAGTCGAGATTGTGCCACCGCACTCCAGCCAGGGTGACAGAGCGAGACCCTCTCTCAAGAAAAACTGAAAATAAGCAGAGCCTCTAAAACTCAATAAACTAGAAGAAAACAAATATAAATCTATTTAAATAAGATAAATGTGACAAATGTGGTAAGTGGAATTAATTAGGAAATTAGTTAGCAACAAGAAAAATAGAATCGTTGAATAAAACCAAGAACTGGTCTTTCAGAAGACACATCTTTAAGAAGTTTCACCAAGAAAAATAGAAAAACCATGAACATCAAGAATAAGATAAGAGATTTCACACGGATATGGATGAAATAAGGAATTATAAGTTTGGGGGCAGAAAAGTGGAAAGTCCAGAGGAAATAGGTGATTTTCTAGGAAGAAATAAGTTACCAAAATTGATTCAAGAAGAGGTCAACATATAAGTAAACTTCCAATGACCAAAAGTATTCAAACAGCCATTACTAAGGAGGAACAAAGTAAAGATGGTTTTAAAAGACAAGTCTTATGTAGTCTTCAATAGTAATACTTAGTTCTTGTATATTGTGCTACGGTTTGAATGTGTCCTCTCCAAAATTCAGGTGTTAATACTTACCGGCCAATGTAAAGATATTAAGAGGTGGGGTCTTGAAGAGGTGATTAGGTCATGAGGGTTCCTCCTTTCCTGAATGGGATTAGGCCCCCTTATAAGAAGGCTTCATGGAGGGAGTTTGTTCTGCTTGCCCTTCTGTCTTCTGCCATGTGAAGACACAATGTTCCTCCCTTCTGGAAGGGATACAGCAACAAGGTGCCATCTTGGAAACAGAGCAGCCCTCACCAGACAACTGAACCTGTTGGTGCCTTGATCTTGGACTTCCCAGCCTCCGAAACTGAAAAAATACATTTCTGCTCTTTATAAATTTCCCAGTCTGTGATACTCTGTGATGGCAGCACAAAACAGACTAAGACAATATGTAACTATATAATATAGTTTTAATATTATTCTAGGTTCTAAGGTCTAGAATAGTACTTAACAAATTTAACAAGAAATGTGTAAGACCTATATGAGGAAGATGACAAAACTATAAAGGCAAAATAAGATCTGAATAAATGGAGACACCACTTATCTGCTTGGGAAAGCATTTAAACATGTCCATTCTCTTAAGCTAATATATAAATTTTAATGCAAAACCATGTTATTTCTTAAAAAACAAAAAACAAACAAACAAAAAAACCTTAAGCTCATCTGGGAGAATTAAGTAAATAAAAAATGCCAGTTTTTTTTTTTTTTCTTTTCCTTTTTAGACAGGGTCTCACTCTGTTGTTTAGGCTGGTGTACAGTAGTGTGAACATGCCTCACTGTAGCCTCAACCTCCTAGGCTCAAGTGATCCTCTTGCCTCAGCCTCCTGAGTAGCTGGGACCACAGGCGTGTGTTACCATGTTCAGCTAATATTAAAAATTTTTGTTGAAACAGGGTCTCACCATGTTGCCTAGGCAGGTTTCCTGGGCTCAGGCTCTATCCTCTTCTATCCTCCTTTATCCTCTGTCCTCTGCCTTGGCCTCCCAAATATTATAGGCACCTGCCCAAAAAAAAATTTTAATAAGGCAGTTAGGACTCCATAAATATCAGAACACAGTATAAAGTTACAGTGATTAAAACAGCATGATATTTGTTGAAGAACAGACAGACTGGGAGACAGAGTTAGTCTCTCCCCAAAGAGACCCTTGTATGTATAGGTACTTAGAATCTGAGTCAGGCAATCAGATCAGTGGGGAAATGAATTATTTAATAAATGTTGTTAGGACAATTCATTGTGGGGGGCAGATCCCTACTTCATCCCATACACTGAAAATAAATAGCAGATGGATTAAATAACTGTTTAAAACAAAAGTGTAAGAAGGCCAAATAAAAGTCTAAGAGAATATTTTCAAAATCTTAGAATGAGGAAAACCTTCCGAAGCAAGACAATAAAAAAACCATTAAAAAAATTAACAGATCCAAGAACTGAAAACACACACATCTTTGTGACAGAAAGTTAAAAGGCAGCAACAGACTGAGGGAAACTATTTGCAAAATATATGACAGAGTAGACATGAAATCTACTATAATTAACAAGAAAAAGACCAAGAATCAGGAGAAAAGTAGAGAAACATATAATAGGCAATTTACTGAAGAGAAAACCCAGTGAACTGTGTAAAAAGATACTCGACTTTTCTAGAGGACACAGAATGACTATCATATATCAAGCATTGCTTATGTAGTCTTTCACAGTCCTGTCAAGGCAGGTATTATTCAGTTCATTTAATAAGTGAGAAAACCGAGTCTTAGAATTAGTAACTTATGGTGGACATTTTTTCAAATACTGTAATTTATCAAAGTGGAATATTTTTTGCATTAAGTTAAAATCCTTTATTCTCTAATTCACAATTATCTTTAATATAAATTTTGTTTTCAGAATACACTTGAAGGTGTTTATTTAGTATCGCCCCTTGAAGAGAAAGGGCAAGGAAAGAAATGCAGTTGGCTACCCTTGATCATGTGACCCTAACAGGTTAAGCTTTCAGGACACACACTTGCATGCATATATATTTGACTTGAGTAGATAGACAAGATTTTTACGAGGATTTGTTTCTATTTTACTTTGGCAAATACTGCATGAATCATGTCTCTAGATTTTGACTGGTTGGGTACTTTTTTTATATGCCTGAACTTCTTGGCATAGTATTGAATTGTCTTTCAAGTGATCCAAATAAATAATACATATCTATACATTTATATCACTGTAAATTTGGAAATGCTGCCATAAGTGGGTAATGGTAATATCATAACTGAATAGACATGCAGGAGACCAATTTGAGGTCTATTTGAGGAGAGGGTAGGAGGGCAAAAGCTGTTTGGACATGTTGAATTCACTGTGCTTCTGAAGGCCAATAGTAAGAATTAGCTGATAGTTGAAATTTTGACTCTAGACTTGGAACTGACAAGTTGAGTCTTGTCTTTGTACTCAGTGTTCTACTGAAACAAGTTGTATGTAGTCAGGAGGTGGGTTGTGTTAAGGGCTGAGGAGGGAGAAAGCCATTATCCATGATAGGTTTATGTATTTGGCTTAGTCTTTATTAAAAAAAAAAAAAAAAGTAGAGCAAGAAATGTTCCTTTGGCTATGATTAATTCTCATGAAACCAGAACAGTTCTCCCCACTTAAATTATTACCATTAAGCAGTGGTTGCCTTTATCGCATATACAGAATTCTATAAAAATGTTATTCCAAGGTTTTAGTACTTGAAGTAGCCCAAAAACATAGTAATTTTTTAAACTACTTCCCAGTGGAGTGTTTTTCTGCTTAATAAGGAAATAGTCACGTGGCATCCAAACTCTATACAAGCAGTACTATGTCCTTTGTCCTCACGCAAATCTTCCTTAATGTTCCTTAATGTTATGTTAATGCACCATCAGAAATGGTTGCAAAAGGCTACGCATTGGCTGAGGAGCTAGCAAGAACGGCAGAGTGGACCATACTCAACTCGTATGTAGGAGTTGGCACCGTCTTCAACTGTACCCCAACCCCAAAATATGAGAGTCCACATTTTCAGGGGATTTTCACATGAAAGAGATGATAATTCCTGGTTAGCCAAGTGTAGCTTCATAGCACGGCCTTCTCTTAATCTTTAGTTTTTTGCTGTCCCCAGTTTTCTACTATTTGCTGCCAGGTTATCATCTTGCCTTTTGCTTATTTCTTCTTACTCTCTTCCCTCCTTTCTCTGACAGCCATCACTTCTTTATACCTACCTTCAAAGTTATAACAGAACTCATGTGAATAATCAGTTCTCTTTAAAATAGAGGGCACATGATTATTATGCCTGTTTGTCTTCTCAAGCAAACTAGACAAGGATTAGGGATGGGAGGATACCCGGAAGGGTGTGGTATTGGTGGTAATTGGATTACTGAGAATTTGGTTATTGGCCTTGTTTTACTTTGTGGTTGTTAATGCTGAATGAAAGGATGCATGTGAAACTTATAGGAAAATAGCCAACTCCTGTCACAGAAATGTTACAAACTCTGTGTTGCCTAAAGAAAGTAAAATAGAAGGACATAACGATTGCAAGCTATTTGGCTTTTTTTTCTCTCTCTCTTATTTGGCTTTTAAAAATGACTTTTAGCTGGGCACGGTGGCTCATGCCTCAGCACTTTGGGAGGCTGAGGCAGGTGGATCACCTGAGGTCAGGAGTTCAAGACAAGCCTGGCCAGCAAGGTGAAACCCTGTCTCTACTAAAAAATACAAAAATTAGCCGACTGTAGTAGTGGGCGCTTGTAATCCCAGCTACTCGGGAGGCTGAGGCAGAAGAATCACTTGAACCCGGGAGGCAGAGGTTGCAGTGAGCTGGGTTCGCACCATTGTACTCCATCCTAGGCAAAAAGAGTGAAACTCATAAACAGACAAACCCAGCTACTCGAGAGGCAGGAGAATCGCTTGAACCGGGGAGGCAAAGGTTGCAGTGAGCCAAGATCACACCATTGTACTCCAGCCTGGGCGACAAGAGCGAATCTCCATCTCAAATAAATAAATAAATAGTAAAAATAAAAATGACTTTTAAAGCTGAAAGTTAACATTATTTGCAAGACGGAGTTTTAAAAATCATATTCTCCAGGGGCATTAAGTTAACTCTCTTTGTGCTCCAGCTATTTAGCTTTCAGGAGCTTAGCGTTTTATTGTAAACCAACATTGTGCACCGTCTTGATCTGAGGTGAATGCCAGGGAATTGCTTTTTAAAGTGATTTTTAGAATGAAAGAAAACCATTTCATTCTCTGATTTGCCCTCCCTTAAAAAACCCCACTCTGCATTTCTGTCTTATGGCTTCTGTACTGCATCGGTCCTCCTCAAGCCGGCCAGCTCCATGCGGAACATTCTGTTGCTTTTTCAGCATAAAGCAGGTCTATTGTGATATTTATCTGAATTCAAGCAAGGCTAATTAAAAGAGCTGCTGACAGTTGTTGTGATCTGACTTTGACTGCAGCTTGATGGTCATTATGGGTAAATAATGAACCAGGTCTGCAAATGTAGCAGCTGCCAACTTGGGCTAGAAGAACGGCTATTGCTTCCAATTTAAGGATCTATCGACCGCTTCTCTTCTCCCTGCAGATCTTCTGCAGAAAACTAATGTTTTCTGCTGCTGTGTATTGTGGTTTCAGCTGTTTCAGATATAGCCTATAATTTCCTTCTTTAATATTTAACTTAGGACATTATTAGCTTTCAGAGTTAACAACTTTTCTATTTTGAAGAAGTTCAGCTTTGTCCTTGTGTACACTTTAGCTGATCAGCTATAGTTTATTTATATGCATTTAATTTGTGTGTTGTGCAGGAAATGGCTAGTCTTTAAGAGCAAGGTCTAGCTTTATTAAGATGTTTCACAATCCTATGTAGATGCCTCTTCTAAAAAAAGAGATAGATGCATGTCCCTTGCTTTTGTTTTCTTAAAGATAAACACCTACCAAATCTCAGTTTTGAGTTTTGTTCACTTTGTCAATGGCTTATGAAATATTTTGATGCAGAACTCTATTTATCAATTCAGAGGAACTGCTGCAGTGACTTTCATTAAAATGCAATACTGAATATATTGTCACTCCATCATGAGCTTTTCCTTGTCCTATTAGCAAGTAGGAACAGGTGCATTAAGGTAAGAGAGAAGGCAAATTGCATTCATAGATTAATATTCTTCCTGCAGATTTTTCATACTTGTGAAATACAGTTTCTGGATTTAAAAGTCATATTCTAGAATTTAACACAAGCCAGCACTTAACAACACATCCCTAACATTTATTCAACTGCCATAGAAAAGACTGAGTGCATTATGTAAAGTCTGAGGATACAGTGGTGCTTTGTGCATAATGCAGCAGAGCTTTGAGACCTTGCTGGGAGGAAATGATCCCAAACATGCTCCTGAAAGACAAGTCTTACTCTAAAAAATAATGATGAAAAATTGCTTATTTCTTCATGTATTTGTGTCTGTGTTTATTTCAGGAAAAGCTAACTAAACTTTGTTTATCTGACTCCAGAAGAGTGCTGTGAGTGTTTTTGCTTTTCTGTTTCCAGCTTGGATAATGCCAGAAATAGTGTTAACAAGGGGTTATGTTATGCTGGCTTATGTTAAACCAGATCACCCCTAACATGTGCAAAGCCATTCATCTGTGTCACCAAAACCCAAGAGAACATCTGACATGGACTCTGAAACAGAAACAGTGATCACTTACAAATCAAACATGGCACGCTCTAAACTGATTGTGCACGGCAATCTTTTCTAGAAAGGACAACTAATTGAACATGATAAAGTGTAAAGTTAATTAACACCCTTAAATTTGTTGATTACTTTCACGGGATTATATTGTTCGTTGAGTAGCAGCTTTCTGTCCCAGCTGTCGCCTTTTTCTGTGAATGTCGCTGGTAAACAATAGAGACACCATAACAAGTCGTAAATGGTCCCTGTGACAGCAGCCCCTTGTGAGGCTGCATCTGTAGAAAATGATTAGAACAATTGCATTTTAAAGATGGCTCACATTGCAGCCCAAGTCCCATTGGTGCTCTTCTTGATGTCTTTTGATGGCACACTGGTTAAAACATTTAAGTTCTTTTGAGTAAATTAAGTGATTTACTATGTTTGGCTATATATCAACGGAAGTGCTTTGGTGGCAATATTTTTACAGTATTAAAGACAAATATAAGTTGAATTGTACTTTTTAGTTTTATGTCTCTTCCCTCTTTGGACTTGAAGCCTTCTTTCCAATAGCCATAGAATTGAAAATGATCTCCTTATTAGTAACTTGGGAGTGGTTAATCTAAGTTATCAGCAGCTGCATCATTGTTTATCTATCATAATTCTTTGGGTCAGCTTTTCAGTAAGGCTAAATTCCAAATTTCAGCTCTTTGCTACTGTTAGGTCAAAGACTTTGACATGTCTAAGCTGAATAAATTCACTTGTTATGTTTAAATTTTTTATAACATTTGTGTAATAGCTGTATACCTTTCCAATGTATTGCTTGATTTGAGTGTCAAAGTTAGTATGGCCAGTGTTTTCATCACTGTTTTCAGATGAAGAAACCAAGATTGAGAGGTGTTATGATTTCTTTCCAAGTTTTTTAACTCAATCACGTTTTTCACTTTTAACTCTTCATAATAATGTCCCCATACATGTACACTTATGCTTATGCATGCTTATGTAGCAGTAAATGAAAATGCCATTACCACATGTGAAGAATCATGCTGCCCCAAAGTTGAGCTTTTAAAAAAAGTAATTGACAAATAAAAGTTGTATATATTTTGTGTGCATGTTATAAAATATGTATACATTGTAGATTGGCCAAACTGAGCTAGTTAATTACACATACGGTTAATTAACTGAGCTAGTTAATAACCGTGTGTGTGTGTGTGTGTGTGTGTGTGTGGTGTGGTCAAGTTACTTAAAAATCTACTCTCAGTAATTTTCAAGATTACAATAAATACATTGATACTAAAAAGAGTTTTTTGATAAACTAGAAAATATTGTCTTAATGAGTCTTAGTGAGGATTATTGGTCATTTTATTAGCCATTGATATCTGCCTGCCTACTAAGAAGAAAATTAACATTTATCAGATACATGCCATGTGCTGGGTGCAACAATTCAAACAGCTCATGCCCATAAGGATCTTAATAAGACACACCAGAAAAATCATTGATTAGAGTAGTGTAAGTGCTTTATTATAGATATCACCAGGAATGTTTTAAGGATAGAGAAAGGGGGGGTCATGAAATACTTCTCAGAGTTGACATGAGTTGAGTCTTGAAAAATAAGCAGGAGTTAGCCAGGCAAAGAAGGCAGAGAAGGGTATTTCATGTGAGGGAACAGCCCAAGATAGGCATGGGTACATGAAAAATCATTGCACATTCTGGCCATTGCAAACAGTTTTCAGTGTGCATTGAGTGGTAGTTTTTGTTGCAAGGGTTAGATGAGGAGACCAAAGAAGTAATTAGGATTCACTGACAAGGAAAATAAAGATTTAAAAATCAGAGGTCATTTAAGGAGAGAGGAGAAAATTGATTGCTTCCTACAACTCAAGACAGAAGAGAGGGTACAGTGAGTTATGTAGTTCACCTTTTTGCCGAAGCAGAAATATACAGGTACTTCAGAAAGAATAACTTAATGGAGAAAAAATGGGAGGAACTTTGAGACTATACAAGAAATGTTGGCTGGGCGTGGTAACTCACACCTGTAATCCCAGCACTTTGGGGGGCCGAGGCAGGAGGATCACGAGGTGAAGAGATCGAGACCATCCTGGCCAACATGGTGAAACCCTGTCTCTACTAAAAATACAAAAATATTAGCTAGTTGTAGTGGCACGCTCCTGTAGTCCCAGCTACTTGGGAGGCTGAGGCAGGAGAATTGCTTGAACCTGGGAGGCAGAGGTTGCAATGACCTGAGATTGCGCCATGGCACTCCAGCCTGGGCGACAGATTGAGACTCCGTCTCAGATAAAAAAAGAGGAAATGTTAAGTAATAATGAATATTGTTTTCAGTTGCTGGTTATTTTCATGCTAATGTATAACTTAAGACTTGAGCCTGTTTTCATTCTCATATCAAATAAAACTGCCCAAAGATTAGGAGACAGATAAGCATAAATGTTAGAATGAGGTGATTTAAGTTTTACTTATTTTATAGGTATAAGGCTAAGACTAGCCTGAAAAGGATACAAAGCAAGAACCAAGCTTCAATTCAGTTTATCTTGGGAACAAAAGGTCACTATTTTTGATGCAAAAATGTGGAAACATTGTTCATTACTTCATTTACTGTTCCTGCATGAAGTTCCAAATGAGAATTTTTAAAAATATGGAACTCAGTTCAAGGAAAAGATGCTTGCTCCCAAATAGGGTTTCCCAAGACTTCTAAGATACTCAGATCCATATTTGAGATTTGTTGTGAGATACTATGGTTTCTTTTTTTTTATTGTTCTTAATGCTGATTTTGTTTTCTTTTGAAAATTTGATTTCGTTTTTTAATTGACAAATAAAAATCGTATATATTTAGCATGTACAATATATTTTGAAATATGTACATATTGTGGAATGGCTAAACCGAAATCATTAACATATGCATTACCTCACATACTATTTGTGTGATAAAAGCACTAAAATCTACTCTCTTAGCAATTTTCAAGAATACAGTACATTGTTATTAACTGTAATCACTATGTTGTCCAGGTCTCTTGAACTTACTTCTCCTTATTTCTGATTTTCTAAAAGCTCTCTAATTTTTTGCTCTGATAAGCATACCCACATTGGTTGTGAAGAGAGGTAGAGTGTTATGTGCATTTAGAGAACAGGCAGAACTCAGCATCTAATAAAAAGCATACCAGATTACCTGCTCAGTTCATGTTAGTTAAACTGCTCTGAACTAGATTTGCAAATGGATTCAGAATACCTATATTCTTATCAGAGTTTTTATATGCCTACCTACAGTTGACAGCAAGAATATTACTCTTCAAGAACAATTTGTTGTTTTTTCACCCCTTCTCTTTCTGAGAATTATTCTTTCAATGACGAAGGTTGAAAAATGAAAGGAAAGGGGGAATCAGGATTTGGCGGTGATTGCCCTCATTCATCTGATACTTGGTATGTGATGCTACCTTTTGGCATTTTCTTCTAGTTATACATCTCTTTCCCTAATTATATTTTGTACTTTTTGAGTGCAAAGACTAGGTTTTATAACTACCATGACCTTACATTTTGGACTTTCTGTGATAGTCGTATTTCAAGTAGTTTCTGAATTTAACAGAAAACAAGTCCTTACTTTTGATTCAGCAAATATATTTACTTGTTGAATCTTTACACATAGCACAAAGATCTAGCAAGTTGTTAAAGGCACTGAATAAATATTTGCTGATGATATTTTTCCTCTTTGGACCTCTGTACAACTGTATACCCTCTAATAGCATGAATCTGACTCTTTTATTAGCTATATGTATTTTCCTTATCCCTTCCGCTACCTCCATTCTCCAGCGTCTCCCTCCCCCCAGCATCACAAGCAAAAGATTTCAAACTCGTTGAGAACAAGGATTGTTTCTTCCTCTTTCTCAGGGTTGAGGACCACTGAAGAATGGATCTCCAATGATCACATTTTTGATGTCAACTATAAGTAGGTGTGGAAGGGAAGAAGGAAGGTAGTTTAGCAAATGGAGTCATCTATGATACCTTTTTTTTTTTTTAAGAGATAGAGGCTGATTTAGAGGATTTGTGCTTAGATTTAAAAGTGCTTCTCCCCTATAAGGCTTACTAAAATCAAAACAGATTACCAAGAGAAGTGACAGATGTCTATCACTTTAAAATCAGGGTAGTCAGCTACCCATTTTGCACGGTCTGGGCATTTGCTGAAAACATTTATTTGTACAAATGAGTGCAGTGTTTCCGATTCTAGTATTATGGGAGAGAAACACTAGAGACATCATCACAGGAAAGTGTTAGAAAAAGCACTAAAGGCAGCCACAAATATTTAGGCTTTTTAGGGTTAATGTAGTTACATGAGAAAATTTTTTTTCTCATTTGGAACTATTTTTTTTTTGTACAAAATAAAACATGCCATAGTTTTGTGTGTTAATATAATAAATATGGGAAAGTGGATGATTATGAACTTGAAAACCCAAAATTATAGAATTTCAAAACCTTAAAAGGAATTCAGTGGTAGTTTTCTCTAACCACTTCACATCCTAGATGAAGAAACAGGGTGAGCAGCATTTAATGACTTGCTGGAATGACAGAAATGCTTTGTCTGTAATCCTTGGCATCTCGTGCATATCTTGTGAGAGCAGTTATCACATGGTATTACAGTTGTGGTCTGTTTCCTGGACTTTCCTTCTCTCTTGCCTCCTGAGAATCTCTTATGTACTAGAGCTGGTGGATGTGAGTGAATGAGCCTACAATTACTACCCTCATGGAGCTAGTGTTATTCTAGGGAATACAGACCAGAAACAAATGAAAGTGTTAAAGAGGTGATAAATGCTATGAATAAAATTGAAGCAGGAAAAGGAGACAGCGAAGAGATGCTTGCTATTTTAGATTGTTAGGTTGAGTGGTCAGGGAAGGCCTCTCTCAAGAGGTGAATTTTGAACAGAGGCCTGAATGAACTAAACTATACCAGTCATGAATATCTGGGGGAAGAACATTTCAGGCAAAAGGAATAGCCAGTTCAAGGCTTTGAGATGGGAGCATACTTCACCTGTTTCAAGAACAGCAAGGAGGGCAAGGTGGCTGCAAAGCAACAAGTGATGGGAAGAATGATATGAAATGAAATAGGAGAGGTAGCCCAGAGCCATGTCATGTAGGGCTTTGTAGGACTTGGGATTTTATACCAAGAGTGATAGGAAGTCTTTGGAGGGTTGGGAATAGGGAACAAACATGAGCTGGGTGAACTAGATGTATATTTTAAGAGGATTCCTCTAACTGCTATATGGAGAACAGACTACAGAGACAGGAGGAGAAAGGAAATAAAGTAGGAGACTATTGCAGTAATCCAGGCAGGAGTTACCTGTGGCTCAGACCAGGTTAGTAGGGACGGACAGTGAGAGAAGTGGCTGAATCACCAGTGCCTAACTTGTTAGGAGCAGGGACATTTGTGATTCATCCTTCACCCAAGGGCTTAGCACAGGGTCTGATTCTTAGTAGGTGCCCAGTTAATTGTGTTGAATAGATAAAACAAATGCAGATTTCTTGTGTCTTCCCCATTCACTATGCTGCCAATGAAAGATTTTGCAAGAAGTCTTCACGGTGATGTCATCTTAACATAGTGGCTGTAGACCACTAAAGTTTTTCTTAACCTGAGCCACCCTGCTTCTGTTATTTACAGGTGCAGCTCAAACCCACTAATACTTAAAAAGAGAGGCTAAAATTATCCCAGAGAAGACAATGGCTTAAGTAACTAAATAGGAAAATGTCCACTTCACAAATTCAAGTTAAAAAGTAGTAAGCCCTTACATTTAAATAGCATTTTTAGCTGGGCAGGGTGCTCATGCTTGTAATCCCAGCACTTTGGGAGGCCAAGGCAGGAGAATTGCTTGAGCCCAGAAGTTCGAGACCAACCTAAGTGAAACCCCGTCTACCAAAAACAACAACAACAACAACAACAACAACAAACGGCTGAGGTGGGAGGATTGCTTGAGCCTGGGAGGTTGAGGCTGCAGTGAGCTATGATCATTACACTCCAGCCAGGGTGACAGAGCAAGACCCTGTCTCAAAAAATAAATAAATAGCATTTTTATTTTACAGCATACATTTACATATTCACAGCCAGTCTATGAAGAGGTTATTAATACTTTTCCTGTTTTATACACTGAGACTCAGAAGTTAAATAATTTGTCACACAGTTTGCCAGCAAGTGGCACATACCCAAAACAAAATATAACATCTCCAGATATTTTACCCTTTATACCATGCTTATTAATTTATTTATCAACCAACCATTTGTTGAGTATATCATGCACTAGAATAGATAATGGGGATGCTGGCAAGCCATGCCCCCAGTGCTGACTTTGTGGGAAGTTTATGATGGAGGAATCAGACAAGAAAATCCAAGATTTTAATAAAGTATGACAAATGCTGTAATAGAATTAAGCACAGGGTAGATTTTGGTTTTGTATATACAATTATTAAAATATACAGTAAAATAAATATTTCTTCCAGTATTCTAGCAGCTACCCGAGTATGCATTCTGTGTTTTTATATTTTAGAAAATGGACTTGAATCGGCCGGGCGCGGTGGCTCAAGCCTGTAATCCCAGCACTTTGGGAGGCCGAGACGGGCGGATCACGAGGTCAGGAGATCGAGACCATCCTGGCTAACACGGTGAAACCCCGTCTCTACTAAAAAATACAAAAAAACTAGCTGGGCGAGGTGGCGGGTGCCTGTAGTCCCAGCTACTTGGGAGGCTGAGGCAGGAGAATGGCGTAAACCCGGGAGGCGGAGCTTGCAGTGAGCTGAGATCTGGCCACTGCACTCCAGCCCGGGCGACAGAGCAAGACTCCGTCAAAAAAAAAAAAAAAAGAAAAAAGAAAATGGACTTGAATCAAAATGGCATGTCATTGTAATAAATTTATTCATTTTTGATAGACATAAAAATCTATACAATGTCTTATGAAATCCATAAGCTGTCTTACACAGCTTTAGAGTCGCAGCTTTCTAGGTATTCTTTCCTAAGTTCATAATGGTTACATTTATTTCAGGATAATTTCGGTCTCTGTTTTGATTTTGAGACAGGGTCTTGCTCTGTTGTCCAGGCTGGAGTGCAGTGGCATGATCTCAGCTCACTGCAGCTTCCACCTTCTGGATTCAAGCAATCCTCTATCTCAGCCTCCTGAGTAGCTGGGACTACAGGCACATGCCACCATGCCCAGCTAATTTTTGTATTTTTTGTAGAGATGGGGTTTCGCCCTGTTGCCCAGGCTGGTCTCAAACTTCTGAGCTCAAGCAGTCCACTAGTCTCAGCCTCCCAAAGTGCTGGGATTACAGATGTGAACCACCATGCCTAGGTAATTTAGGTCTTAATTCTGCCTTTGCAGTGGGACTAGGCTTGATAGTGTTGTATGATTAAAGGAATATGTGTGAGAAGATAAGATTTGGTTCCAAGGAATGTCAAAACTTTAGAATTACCCATTTTAGTTAGACCCTTAGACTTTGGGATGTAGGTTATGATGAAGTCGGAAATAATTATGATACCACATCAATATGAGGGAAGAGTCGAACTACCACAGACCTCTGAATTAAAAGATAAACTATTCTTTCTTTTGTGGTCTTCTCTTGCTTAAGCAACTTATTTCTGCTTTTTAAAATATGTGTTTGAACAAGTGAGAAAGTACACCTGTCAAAAAACTAACCAGCTGAGAATCACTGTCAACATTAATTTTTTTTAAATAAATGACTCTGAAGCTATTTAGCAGTCTATAATCTAAATACAAAGCAAAGCTATTGATCTGTGATGGATAGTGCTGGATTTGTTTGTAAGCTTTGACTTAAATCGTCTACTTAATTTCTCTAGGTGAGATCAACAGGATTAGGAGGAATGGTGGTTATATGGTTTAAATAAAAATGGCTATAGAAATTGAGCAAAATAATTGTAAAACATTAATGGTTTACCATTTTGATAAAGTAAACTAGAAACTAACAAAACAGTGGTCACTTAAATGTTAATAAGAATGTTTGAATGACATAGATTGGCTAACTGAAAGCATTTTTTATAAATTGGGTTTTTGTATATAATCCATTTCAAAGTGAAGATATTGCAAAATAATGTAATTTAACCATATGCGTGAGCATCTCAGGTTTTCAGAACATGTGGGCACTCACTATTCCAAGATTGTTTGGCTAGCATAATGCTGACTTTTTTTTGACTTTTAATAATTGGTTATGAATAGTATAAACTGTAAAATAGAAAGCAAAATATTCACAATTTGAATGAAATAGGTATCTCTTCACTTGGGCTTTTAAAAAACATATAAATACTGTATTTTATTGAATACATTAAATTCAAAAGCATGCCATTACTTGCAGCTGTCTATTCTAATGGCCAGGTTTCATACATACTACAGACAATTACAGTTTCTTTGTTCTTACCATACTGTAAAATAAGTTCTTCCACATACTTGCCTGGGAAGTTTTGAAAAATAAAGCCTAGCTTGAAAATTATGAACCAGTATTTCTTTGAATATTAAAAACAGTAATAATACTCTTGATTTTATAGTTAATAAAAATTTAGATGAATGAAGCTTCTTCCTCTTCCTTTTAGGACAAGTCTAGATCATATCTTCTGTGCTAAATAAAAAGTTGTTTCTCCAGTCACTCGAATGAATGAACATGCATTAAGTCTTTGTTAAAAGCTACTAGGGAGTAGTGAAGTCAGTGTTAAAGTTTATTTCTTCTTCTTGCTCATGTCACTAAAAATAAATTGCCCAAAAGATGTATAGCAGGAAGGAAAAGAAAAATCAAATAATATTGAAAAGTACACATGAGAATAATCAGTCAAAATAAGCAACAGTTTTCCTTGCCTTAAAAAAAGAATCTACCATCTGAAATGCCTACTTGTTTAAGGAACAAAGAGCCAGGTCTCCCTCTTTGTAGATCTCACTTATAGATAGTATTTGGAGAGTGGGTGAGTGAGCAAGAACCCCAAATCCAAACGTGGGCAGCAGACCTCTCTCTGGCTGCTCTTTTGCTGATCAGGGCCCAGGTAAAATTTTTTTTGTATACTTTCTGTAACTTAATAGGTTTCTTAGGAGAATAATAGATGCATGGGAATAATAACATTTACATTTTAAGTTCCCTTATCTGTTAGGCCATGATTGTGCCGAAATGATTAAGGTGAGTTGAGATTGAGAGTATGACTGAATCTGTATGTCTCTTTTGGTTTGTGATTAATCTGGGTGATGATTGTTGAATATTTCTGTAGAGATTTAAGAGTATCTTATACATGCCTGGCATAAATACAGTTTGGAGGCAGGATGTTTTTAGTTGGTTTCTCTAATTTTATTATATGCCTAAAAATTTTAAGAAATGTATTCTTTTGCTTCTATCCCTTTACCCCCAAATGATCCAGGTGTAGGAGCTGCACGATCTGGGAACCTCACGTTTATGGTGGGAGGAGTTGAAGATGAATTTGCTGCTGCCCAAGAGTTGCTGGGGTGCATGGGCTCCAACGTGGTATACTGTGGAGCTGTTGGGACTGGGCAGGTAAGATTTTTACATTAATGACCTTGACTTGATGATGTAAAATTGACTAATGTTCCTTTCTCTTTCCTGATCATATTTTTCTTCTTCTTTCTTCAACCTTTGGATTCTTTCTTTGCTTAGATTTTTAAAAATTTATTTGGAATAAATTAGTTTTGCATCATTCCTGGTGGGCTTAAGCAGACATCAGTCAATTAACTTATTAAAAAAACTTCCATTATTGGCCAGACATGATGACTCATGCCTGTAATCCCAACACTTTGGGAGGCTGAAGCAGGAAGATCACTTGGGCCCAGGAGTTAGACACCAGCCAGGGCAACATACTAAGACCGCATCTCTACCATAAACAAAAAAATTAGTCGAGTGTGGTGACACACACTTATATAGTCCCAGCTACTTAGGAGGCTGAGGTGGGGGGATCACCTGAGCCCAGGGGTAGGGGATCGAGGTTGCAGTGAGCCATGATAGAGCCATTGCAGTCAGCCTGGGTGATAGAGCAAGAACCTATCTCAAAAAAAAAGAAAAAAGGGAAAAAAATTTCATTATTAGGAACTTGAGATGTCATCCCAGCAACTACTGAAATCATCCTTAAAACTGCTCTTATTTTGAAGTGCTTGTTTCTGAGTTGCTATTTTCCTCCACCTAATTTTGTAATTACAGTTGACCCTTGGACAACACAGATTTGAACTCCGTGGGCCCACTTATACATGTATTTTTTTCCATAGATATATTGAAAACTTTCTGAAGATTTGTGACAGTTTGAAAAAACAGATGAACCACATGGCCTATAAATACGAAAAAAATTGGCCGGGCGTGGTGGCTCACGCCTGTAATCCCAGCACTTTGGGAGGCTGAGGCGGGCGGATCACGAGGTCGGGAGATCGAGACCATCCTGGCTAACACGGTGAAACCCCGTCTCTACTAAAAATGCAAAAAATTAGCTGGGCGTGGTGGCGGGCACCTGTAGTCCCAGCTACTTGGGAGGCTGAGGCAGGAGAATGGCGTGAACCCGGGAGGCGGAGCTTGCAGTGAGCCGAGATCGCGCCACTGCACTCCAGCCTGGGCGACTGAGCGAGACTGTCTCAAAAAAAAAAAAACAAACCAAAAAAATTAAGAAAAAGATATGTCATGAACGCATACAATATATGTAGATAGATATTAGTTTATAAATATGCACAAATCTGTTACAAAGAGTGAAAATTTATCAAAATTTACAAACACTTATAGACCATACATGGCACCATTCACAGTTGGGAAAAGAAGTATTAAATCATAACAGCATAAAATTAACTGTAGTAATACTGTACTGCTGTAATAATTTTGTGGCCACCTCCTGTTGCTATTGCAGTGAACTCACGTGTTACAAGTATTAGGCATAAAATGTCATGTGACACTAATCATCTTTGTGTGAGTGGTTCATCTCTTCAGTAAATTGTATATCATAGTAAACACTGATCTCTTGGAATTCTCTTGTATTTTTTTTATCATGTTTAGTGCAATACCATAAACCTTAAATGACACCATAGGACCCATACAAAGTGCCACCAGTGATGCTGGAAGTGCTCCCAAGAAGCTGAGAAAAGTCATGACATCACAAGAAAAAGCTGAATTGCCTGATATGTACCATGGATTGAGGTCTGCAGTTGCATTTGCCCTCCATTTCAAGATAAACAAATCCAATGTAAGGACCATTGTAAAAAAAGAAAAGAATAGTCATGAACCCATCACTGCAGCTACTCCAGCAGGCTTGCACTTTCTGCAAAACATCTTTTTATCTCACATTGAAAATGTAGCTTTTATGTAGATGCAGGATTGCTATAGAAAGGCATACTTACATCTAATATGATTCAAGAAAAAGTGAAGTCATTGTATGACAACTTAAAGCAAAAAGAAAATGAAGGATCTAAAGCTGGAAAATTTAATGCCAGCAAAGGATGGTTTGATAATTTTAGGAAGAGGTTTGCTTAAAAAATGTCAAGATAATAAGTGACGTAGCTTCTGCCAACCAAGAGACAGCAGACAGTTCCCAGGTGCCATTAAGAAAAATAGTTGAAGAGAAAGGATATCTGCCTGAATGAGTTTTTAATCCAGACAGAAGTGCCCTATTATGGGGGGAAATAAAAAGGATGCTCAAAGGACATTTATTGGGAAGAGAAGCAAGCACCAGGATTTAAGGCAGGAAAGGATAGGCTAACTCTACTGTTTTGTACAAATGCAGTTGGGCTGATAATCAGGACTGCCCTTATCTATAAAGTTGCTAACTCCTGAGGCTTTGAGTAAAAAGATAAATACCAGCTGCCTGTCTTTTGGTTGTACAGCAAGAAGGCCTGGACAATGAGAACCCTGTTTCTGGATTGTTTCCATCAATGGCTTTGTCTCTGGAGTCAGGAAATACCTTACCAGTAAGGGACTGACTTTTAAAGTTATTTTGATATTGGACAGTACCCCTGGCCACCCAGAATAATATGAGTTCAACACTGAAGGCATCCAAGGGGCCAACTTGCCCCTAAACACAACACCCCTAATTCAGCCTCTAGATTAGGGGATCCTAAGGACCTTTAAGGCTCATTACACATGGTACTCTATGGGAAGGATTGTCACTGTGGATGAAAACCCTGATAGAACATCATGAAAATCTGGAACAATTACACCACTGAAGATGCCATTGTTACTGTAGAAAACACCTTGAAAGCCATCAAGTCCCTAACAGTAAATTCCTGCTGGAAAAAAGTGTCCAGATGTTGTACAGGACTTCACAGGATTTATGACAGGGCCAATCAAGGAAATCACTAAAGAGACTGGGCATATGGCAGAAAAGGTGGGGAGTGTATGAAAGCTTTCAAGATACGGATCTTGGAGAAATTCAAGAGCTAGTAGACACCACACCAGAGTAATTAACAGAAGAGACTTGATGGAGATGAGTGCTTCTGAACAGTGCCAGATGAGGAGGAAGATGATGTACTGAAAGCAGTGCCAGGAAACAAATTGACATTAGACAGTAAGGCAGAACGATTCTGATTATTCAAGACTCCTTTCAACTTCTTTTACAACATGGACCTTTCTATGATACAGACACTGAAAATAAAGCAAACAGTGGAAGACGGATTGGTACCATACAAAAACGTTTTTGGAGAAATGAAACAGCAGAAGAGTCTGATAGAAATTACAATTTCCATAAAGTTATCTGAAGTGTGCCGGCCCCTCCTGCCTCCCCTTCTACCACCTCCACCTCTTCTGCCTCTGTCACCCCTGAGACAGCAAAGAGCCAACACCTCCTCTTCCTCCTCAGCCTACTCATTATTAAGATGATGGAATTGAAGACCTTTATGATGATCCACTTCCACTTAATGAATAATAAATATATTTTATCTTCCTCATGATTCAGTAACATTTTTTCTCTAGCTTACTTTACCGTAAGAATACAATATATAATACATGTAAAAATATGTGTTAATCAACTGTTTGTTATTGACGAGGCTTCCAGTCAACAGTGGGCTATTAGTAGTTAAGTTTTTGGAGGGTCAAAAGTTATACATAGGTTTTTGACTGCAACTGGGGGTTGGTACCCCTAACCCCCTCATCATTCAAGGGTCAACTGTACTTGCCATAGCTCTATTTGTAGTATAATCAGGCAGCAATAACCCATGGACTTCAAACTTTTTCTTGAAAAGTAACTTTCATTTAGAAATATGAGGTGATTGACAGAGATGATTAAACAATACTGAACACTGAAATCAAGCTAGTTGTTTCCCTCCCCCTCCCAATACACATACATACTCTCTCTCTCTCTCTCTCTCTCTCTCTCTCTCTCTCTCTCACTCCTCCTCTTAATGCTTTTATCCTAGTCACTAGGACTCTATCTCACTCTAGACTTGGTATTATCTTAGATATATTTATTGTCTCCATAGTCTTACACAGTCTTCAAGCTCTATTAATTCAAATTACTCTCATTGTTGACCTTCATTTCCATTCAACACAGGACCTGGTCCAACCCTTTCTTTCAGTGTCTCACACCTAGTTTACTGCTCAGGGGGCCTAATAGGTCTCTGAATGCCAAATTTACCCCTCAGTCCAACACCATAACCCAGACCAACTCCATCAAGATGCTTGTATCATCATAGTGCTTCCCCATTCTGAAACTTTGAATAGATCCCAATTTCCTACCGTGTCAAATTTTAACTCTCCACCCTAGCTTTCATAGCTGACATGTTCTTGCCCCACTCTTAACTACCAGATTTCTCACCATTCCTTAAAACATAGGCATATTAATAAATTTTCTTACTGTTCCCCAGCAACATCCCATGTAAAATATTTAATCCTTATATATTTACCCTTCTCCCTGATCTCCTTCGTTCCCTTTCTTGCCTGTTTAAATCCTGCCTTGGCCTCCTAAAGGATGATTTCAGGTTCCACTTCCTCTCTCTTCCTGCCTTCAGTGATCGTGTTGCTCTGAACTCCTCCTCCTATCTCTTATAGCCTCTACCTTACAATTCACCACTTGTTTTGTTGCCTTTTCATATAGCATATTACTCCCATTTCCCAATTAGACTGTAAGTTCTATCCCGTAAAGAGCAGTTGTACCCTACAGTGCTGAGCCCGTAGTAGCTATGTGGAAAATAAATTTTCACATAGGCAAATTTATTACCTAGTGGAGGAGACCTGCAAGTCTGCTCTGGGATAGCATGAGGTTCAGAGGAAGCCAGGCTGCATCACGTTCTCTTCCCCACTCGAGAAAATCAACAGTTGAATGTTATTTCTTTTAGAAAGTAGCCCCTGGAATTGGGCAAGGAAAAACATCCTGTGAGTTTTAGCTTGAAAATACAGATATTTAATATGTACTCAATTTATTTTCAGGCGGCAAAGATCTGCAACAACATGCTGTTAGCTATTAGTATGATCGGAACTGCTGAAACTATGAATCTTGGAATCAGGTTTGAATAGTACATTTTTATACTAACATTTTTATAGGCTTTCCTATTTGATTTTCTGATGTTAAAAAAATGATGTTCATGAGAGATAAATGAGTTGATCCAAGAACATTTTGAAAGTACTTCATTATTGAACTTGAATAGACTTTGCTTATTGGACAAGCAATAGGACCCAGGAGAGCATGAATACTTTTTGCCATAGCCATAAAATGTATTGCCTGTGCATCGGAAGTTATATTGTCCTTTTTATATGGGAGCCCCATTTCTTCTATTATGTTGAAATGCAAGAAACATTTTTACTATAAAATTTAAACATACTTTGGCAATGTCGGGACAAATTTGTGTAAGACATAGTTTTAGTGTGTAGTGAATTCAAGTGGTATGCTACCATGTGACTAGTTTATGTACCTTTTAAAAATATGGTCCCCCAAATCTGCCCTAAAAGTGTTCTTGGTGGTTCATTCTCAGGCTAAAAACTGGATAGCATTCATAAAGCTGCAGTTCATATGTATAACTGTTTCACTTTATTTTGCCTGTCGTTTAGTTACTTTGCATTAGTATGTATCTTTCTATTAAAATGGCATACTTTGCTTAAAGTGATTCAGGAATTCTGTTTTTCCTATGGATGATCATCTTTTAAATGCTTAAGGTTAATGTCTTAATTTTAGCCTTTAATCTTTTGGGTTAGTAATGCTACATATGATTAATCACCTAATTAATTTTTTGAATGTTTTATATTTCATGAAAATAATAAATATACATTGCTTACTTTAGAAAATGCTTAATGAGCAGGATGCTTTACTCAGTTGCTTTCATCACATTCCCCAAAACTGCTTACCAAATATATCACAAAACAGAATAGTGTTTCCTAGCACAGCTTTTAATAAAAGTAATAAAAAGAGCCAACATACTTGAGATATTTTTGAAAACACAGTAACGGATTCACATTTCCTCTTAATTACCATATCAAGATGCTGTTATTTTATTGAATTGCCCTTGTCTCAGATGTTTAACTATCTTGACCTATTAAGTTGTCATGTTGTAATTGAGATAAAAGAGGAATTTGCTTTGCATCAGCACTAATTGGTTTATCAATATCGTGTACCATTTACATTTTAAAATTGAATGTCCATAAGACGGTAAAGCATGTCTGTACAGAGCCTTAATAAAAGTGGTAGTATATAGGCACCTTTTCAGAGTGTTATGTTTGTATTGTGGCCAGTTTTAGGATATGGGTCACTTATAATTGAAAAACTGGTTACTAGCAACTTGTTTTCATGTTCATTCTCTAGACCAATTTCATGGAAGAGGAAAATGTACATTTCTGGAACATAAATTGCATATACAATTGGTGTTGACAGCAGGATTGGTATGCATATGTATGTTTAGAATTTTATTTTTATTTTCTGGATATAAATGATTATATAAAGTAAAAGGCTGGATGAACCTAGGCTATACTGTACTACAACTTTCCCTCTTTGCCCACTCACTTGTAGTGGGTTCGTTTTCAAGGAGAAAATGAAAAGTGATTAAAAAAAAAAAAAAGACATGTAAGAGAGCAGAAGCAATTAACAGAGATTCCCTTATTTTTGGCTCTGATCAACTATGACAAAATTATTATTTAGAAATATGAAACTTTTAAATATTTCATTTTTCTAAAACTCTACATATATACTGATACATATAACATAAAATATATTTTAAAAGTCTGAACACAAGGCAGAAACTCACTAGTTGTACTTAACTGTTAAAAATAATGTATAAGTTTCTAGTGTTTCAGATTATACCAATGAATTGCTTATTTTCATAACATGAGGATTTTACCACTTTATCTTACAAAGATTCTCAGTGGTTTAAAGGCCCTAGAAATGAATGCTTCTGCTATTGTCTTTTCTCCATGGTTTACAGACATGGTTTAAAGTGACAGGATTGTTCTCTAATAGAGTATAGAGAGTGGCCACGATTTATCGAGCTCTGCAAGGTGAAAGAGAAAATTGGCATCAGCAAGCATAAATTCCCAAGTAGTAAATTCCCACAAAGTAGTATAGCATCAAAATGGTTTAGCCACATTTATATTCTGTCCACTCTGAAGTGAAATTTTTCAGAGCATTAATGTCAACATTTACAAACTGAGTCACCCATTCCTGTGAAGTGATCATCTCTGATTAATTTTATTCTCATAAGTCAGTGGTTTTTCTGGAACACTGTTCACCTTTTTTTAAAAAAATGAAGAATAAAATCTTACAAGTTTAAAATTCTTATTGACCCTATGCTCTTTTACAATGAGTCTTTATGGATGTTAGCAAAATTTTTAAATGTTGTAAAAAAAAAAAAAAAAGTAAAGAGTACAAAATATGGTATACAATATATTTTGAGATTCCTTTTTTATTAGACCTTTCTGCTTTCTAATTGGATTCCTACATAGGCATTAGAATCATAGTTTTATGGCCCTGAAAGTACCCTACTTGTATTAGAGAGGTTTTCTTCCTGTGTATCACATAGAGACAACATTGATAATGTTTTGTTGTTTTAAATTACCAGCTCCACTGGAAATTGATTTAAAAAATAGGCCGGGCGCGATGGCTCAAGCCTGTAATCCCAGCACTTTGGGAGGCCGAGACGGGCGGATCACGAGGTCAGGAGATCGAGACCATCCTGGCTAACACGGTGAAACCCCGTCTCTACTAAAAAATACAAAAAACGAGCCGGGCGAGGTGGCGGGCGCCTGTAGTCCCAGCTACTGGGGAGGCTGAGGCCGGAGAATGGCGTAAACCCCGGGGGCGGAGCTTGCAGTGAGCTGAGATCAGGCCACTGCACTCCAGCCCGGGCGACAGAGCTAGACTCCATCTCAAAAAAAAAAATATATATATATATATATTGGTAGTATAACAAGTTATTTGCATTACCAACCAGGCCCAGGCTCCTCCAGCACCCACTGTATTGTCTTCCACCAAAAGAAGCTTGAAGCAGCCGAACTTCTGGAAAGCTGTTCAAGATGAGAACTTTCCCTCCAGTGTAGTTTTATTAATAGTTTCTTGCATACTGCCCTTAGAAGATGTTGCTTTTGCATTTATGTGATGACTGGAGCCTTAGTTGTGTACCCTAATAAATATAACAGATGGCAAAGGTTTGTAATTTGTAAACAGCCAAAAAGTTTGTTCTTTGTATGTCTCTATACTGTCTGGTTTTACGTAAGAACAAAACAAATTATGTCACTAAACTGGGATGTTTGTATCACAGGAAAAGATCTGGAAATGAAACATCTAAGACTATGTCAACCCAAATCATTCACTTATCATACAAATTTCTTAATAAACTGATAAAATGCCATCATATTTTATCAACAACTAGCCAATATGTATTGGTTTACCACCTACGTATACCAATACATATTAAGTTCACCACCTACTTAATAGTCAACTACTAGCCAATACAATAGCATGTGTTTGGGCGTGCATGTAGGTCTGCATCCAAGCTGTGCCACATAATTAAGCTTTTCTCATTTATAAAATGACAAAAATAATTACATCTACCCACTGGGTTGTGAAGATTGAGTTAACCCACGTAAAACAATTTCTGGCACACAGTATAGGTGTCGATATGTGGTAATGATATTTGTGGTTGTGGTGAGGTGGTTATTGTTTGAAATTAAATTGTACTTTAATCTTTTTCTTCCTAACATGTCTCACTAGCTGGCATTACATATTTATTTGTCTGTTTATTACCTGTCTTCCCATCTAGAAGCTCCATGAAGGGGAATGGTTTGTTTACTCATTGCCATATCTTAAGAATATACCTGGCAGGTATTAGGCACCCAGTGAAGATTTGTCAGATAAATAAGGAGAGGAGGGAGGAGGTAGGGGAGTGAATGAGTGAGGGGACAAGATATGGCACTTCTCTTGCCAAAGGTAAAAGTTATCCAGGTGGGTCTTAACTCAGCCCTCCTGGCAGACAGGCACAGCCTCCTCTTAGCTTCCTTCTTACTGTCTCCTTGGCTGCACATGTAGCACTTGGGTATAGTAGATCTCAGTAAACATTGATGGATAAGTGATTAATTAAAATTGACATGGTCTTAGATGTTTCATTTCCAGGTATGTTCCTGTGATACAAACATCCCAGTTTAGTGACATAATTTGTTTCGTTCTTTCGTAAAACCAGACAGTATAGATTACTCACAGATAATATAAACCAACTTTTTTGGCCCTTAAAGTCTTGGTTACAATGAAGGCAAATGTTTAATTTTTAAAATTTTTTTACAGTTTATGCATTATTTTTACTTCTTCCAAAACCTCATTTAAAATTCTTATGTTTTAGAGGTGAGTAGATTTGACACAGTGACGTTTATTTGAGATGCATTATATATGCAGTCAGAGCAATGAATTCATTCTGTTTATATCAGAGAACATTCCAGCAATTGTAAAGCCACATGCGTGCACGCATGCACTCTCGAACCACATCCAGTGGCAAGTTATTATGGGGACTGACAGACTGTCATTCTTTTGATGGCTTGAGCTGTATATCTTCTGAACAGCAATGGGGCTCTTATGCAGAAAGTATCATATGTTCCCAGCCAATTTACAGGGAAACAGCAATAACATTTTATCATGGTTGAGAGCCCAGTAGCTGCTTCCTATTAAACTTGCCCTTTCAGATACCTGTCTTGGATTAATTTGTTGATTTCGAATGGAAACTCAGTCTTCTCCAGTGAAGCATGACGTTCTAGGATAGACTCTGAATGACAATTACTGTGTATTCTAGCTGGTTTCAGACCATTACAAGCCTTGGGCACAGTGGAAAACAGAGGACTTCAGTAACTGATTTTAATATCATGTCTAATTTTAACTGTCAGTTATGTATGTGCCAGAGAAAGAATCCTCAGAAAGATGAAATGCAAAACACTTCTAACTTGCTCTTTTTAATGATACACTTTGCTGCGGGTGGGGGCAGGGGGAGGGAAGTGGAGAGGGAGTAACTATCTCCTGAAGGGAATCAGCACGGTGGGGAAGCATCAGATTTGAAAAGTGAGAATGAAAAACTGCCGCCTGATTTTTTGTGTGTGCCCCTCAGGATGCTTCTAAATAGTAATGTGTTCACCAAAAAGGGCTTCCATCAATCAGTACCAGTACTCTTCCTTGAACATTCAAGAATAATGTAGAGTTTTACAAAGTTAGGGTAATTAGCTTTGCTCACCATTTTGTTGAATATTATAGAAAACAATTTCCTTAGCCGTAAAAGCTCTTGTGAGCTACTACTGAGTGTAACCTGGTAGATTAGAAAGAAGGGAGGAATTCTGCTGCTTTAAATGTGATGAACCATCTTAAAAGATCTAAATTAGGAAGCCCTGAAATTGTATTTCAGATGGAGGGAGAAAGCGACATTTTGGAGTCTTTAAAAGTATTTTCTCCTTATGGAGCATATTAGATGTATGCATTCTTGAACATTTGTATGTTCCAGTTATAGCAAATTAACTAATTGTTAATTTGTGGTTTTACTTTTCACAATTATTCTCTAAGCACACTGGCTTTATCTTTTCCTAAGTGATATACTACAATAGCATACTGATAGCCTAATCTTATTTAAAAGGAGAAAGCAAGCATCAGTAGCAAACTAGACATGCAGTGAACTTGGGTCTTTATAAAAGAATGAATGAAACTGTTGGGTTTCTCTCTGGGAATCTACAGTTGAACAGAATGAATGATAGCTGATTTAGACTGAGTTTCTGTATCTGTTATAATCCTTAGTAAAACCCATCACTATAACATGGGCCACCATATGAATTCAGATACTTGATATGCCACATAGCAGTCTGGGAACCACAGCTACCCCTTAAAGCCTGATTACATAACAGTTGTATTATGTGGTAATTCCATACATATTTTTGGCTGTTAGCCTCAGCCCCCTGCTCTAGCATCTGAAAAAAATGTTTTATTGGCCATGATATTCAGATTTTGAAATAAACAGACATGTGTTTTAGACACACAAACAATCTAAGCATGCCAAGATGCACAGTTTGTTTAACATTTACATAAGTGTCTCTTTTCAATGTTTTTATTTTCTGGAAGAGGTTGGTTTTAAGAAAAAGCGGGAAGCTTTTATGACAATTGTTTCATAATGGCTCTGTGTATGAAAGAAACCAAATAAATTGCTAGGTATAAAGTTTTATTTGAAACTTGATTCAATGATACTTAGCAAAATTGTGCTTCCCAAACTGCATTATATCTTTAGAATCCAAGTAATGGAGCATTTTGATTCTATTTTTTCTAGGGTCCATATTGAACAGCCGTTTATGCCATCAGCCCAGTGATAGAACAAATGATGTTTCCGCTTGGGCAAGCTTTGTTTTATCAGGATCAGTAACCTTATCAGCAGTTGACCCAGAACTATAATGCATGTCTCTGAATAGATAGCATATGTCACAACTCTGCAGACTTGCTTCATAAGCAAGATTGTCTAATAAAGATTTAATAAGTAAGGAAAAGTTTGCAGCAAAAAAGTCGTCTTTTATAATAACTTTTCTTAAGCTCGTTTACAGCTCCTGGCTCATCTCTTGCATTTATTCTTATAAAAACTAAAGGAATAAACATACATATAAATGCATTCACACAGACTCCCATGATGCATCGTTTATCTGTCAATATTTCTTTCTGAAATATATCATTTGTGGGTAAAGAATGTAGAATTTAAATTATCATATTGGTTTAAGGTTCTTATGTGACACATAAATGTAGTAATGTCCAAAGATTAGAAAACCCATGAGTGTGATAAACCAATAGTACTTTTATGCAATTATGTATTAGTTTTTCTTAATAATAGGATAACATAGAAGGTTTTCTCTAAATGCAAAATGGTCCTGGCTCAAAAATGTTATTTAACCAGTAGTGTTTAGTACCCTATAATTCAAAATTGGATTCTTCACTCTCATATCAATCTGCTTAGATTTTAGAAGACATATAATAAATGGAGAGAGAAGATGGAGCATCCCCATACATAAATAAGTCACGCATGACTTGTACATTTTGACACTTAACACTTCTTTTCTTTGACCTTTGACAGGTTAGGGCTTGACCCAAAACTATTGGCTAAAATCCTAAACATGAGCTCAGGACGGTGTTGGTCAAGTGACACTTACAATCCTGTGCCTGGAGTGATGGACGGTGTTCCCTCGGCTAATAACTATCAGGGTGGATTTGGAACAACACTCATGGCTAAGGTATGGTAAATGTAGACACTAACCAAGAGAGAAGGAAAAATGTTTCATGGTCTAATAACACTTTCCTTCTCTTTCTCTTAATAAAGCATATGTCTCATAGAAGAGGCAAAATTACTAGAATATTCACTCTCACTGAAAGAGTAAAAACCTAGCTTAGATGAAAATCCGTATCTTGTTCATTTTTATTCCTGGCCTTTTGGATGAAAAGAATGGGCCAGGCTGTGTGTGTGTGTGTGTGTGTGTGTGTGTATGTGTGTGTGTGTGTGTGCGCGTGCGCGCGCGCGCGCACGCTTGGGTTTGTTTATATGAGCTGGTAAAATTTGGTTCATCATAAACTTATGTTAATTTACCAATTTCTTAAATGAGAGCAGTGAGAATTTTCTCATTGATAATACACTGGCAGTGCATCATGCATCACAAGAGAGGATTTTCCCATTGATAATAGATTTCCAAATACATCTTCCTGCTTTAAGATTTTAATATATGGATTTATATGTAAAAATTAGTTAAGTCATTTGAAAAGCAGACTGTCGTCCTTCTCTTAAATTTGAGATCTCAACTTTAGAAAGTCTATGCTGTCAACTGTAGAAAATAATTTTTAGCCAGCTAACTTTCAGATTTCTGCAGTGCTATTTTCTCCCAGTTGAGGGTGGGTTTTTTTGTTTGTTTCTGATTCAAAAGTAAGAATACGGCCAGGCGCGGTGGCTCATGCCTATAATCCCAGCATTTTGGGAGGCCACAGTGGGCAGATCACCTAAGGTCAGGAGTTCGAGACCAGTCCGGCTAACATGGTGAAACCCCGTTTCTACTACAAATACAAAAAATTAATCAGGCGTGGTGGCACGCATCTGTAAGCCCAGCTACTCAGGAGGCTGAGGCAGGAGAATCGCTTGAACCCGGGAGGTGGAGACTGCAGTCCGCTGAGATCGTGCCATTACACTCCAGCCTGGGTAACAGAGCAAGACTTCATCTCAAAAAAACAAAAAAAGAAAAAAGAAAAAGAAAAAGTAAGAATACATATACCTAGATACCACACAAGCATACCTTGGAGATATTGTAGGTTCAGTTCCAGACAACCACAACAAAGCAAGTCACACAAATTTTTTGGTTTCCCAGTACATATAAAAATTACATGTATACTATGCCGTAGTCTATTAAGTGTGCAGTAGCATATGTCTAAACAATATACATATCTTAATTTTAAAACACTCTACTGCTAAAAAATGCTAACAATTATTTGAGCCTTCAGTGAGTCATACTTTTTTGCTGGTGGAAAGTCTTGCCTTGAGGTTGGTGACTGCTGATTGACCAGGGTGGTGGTTGCTGAAGGTTGGGTGGCTGTGACAATTTCTTAAAATAAGACAGTAATTAAGTTTACTGCATTGATTGAGTCATCCTTTCATAGAAGATTTATGTGCTGCTGTTTGATAGCATTTTACCCACAGTAGAACTTCTTTCAAAATTGGAGGCAATCCTCTCAGACCCTGATGCTACTTTATCAACTAAATTTGTGTAATATTCTAAATCCTTTGTTGTCATTTCACCAGGAGTAGATCTATCTCAAGAAACCACTTTCTTTGCTCATCCATAAGAAGCAACTCCTCATCCCTTCAAGTTTAGCACAAGATGGTAGTAATTCAGTCACATCTGCAGGCTTCACTTCTAATTCTAGTTCTATTTCCACCACATCTGCAGTGACTTTCTCCATTGAAGTCTTAAAGGCCTCAAAGTTATACATGAGCATTGGAATCAGCTTCTTCCAAACTCCTGTTAATGTTGATATTTTGACCTCCTCCCATGGATCACAAATATTCTTAATGGCATCTAGAATGGCAAATTATTTTCATAAGGTTTTCAGTTTACTCTGCCCAGATCTGTCAGAGGAATCACTATATATGGTAGCTATTGCCTTATGAAATATTTCTCACATAAGAGTTGAAAAATGACTCTTTGATCCATGGGCTACAGAATTGGATGTTGTGTTCATAGACATGAAAACAACATTAATCTTGTACATCTCCATCAGCACCCTTGGGTGACTACGTGTACTGTCAGTGAGCAGTCATGTTTTGAAAGGAATCTTCTGACCAGTAGGTCTCAACAGTGGGCTTAAAATATTCAGTAAACCATCCCATAAACAGATGCACTTTCTTCTAGACTTTGTTGTTCCATTTGTAGAGCACAGGCAGAGCAGATTCAGTGTGATTCTTAAGGGCCCTAGGATTTTTGGAATGGTAAATGAGCATTGGCTTCAACTTCAAGTCACCAGCTGCACTGGCCCTTAACAAGAGGGTTAGCCTGTCCTTTGAAGCTTTGGAACCAGACATTGACTTCTCTTTAGCTGTGAAAGTCCTAGATGATATCTTCCAACAGCAGGCTGTTTCATCTACACTGAAAATCTGTTGTTTAGTGTGGCCGCCCTCATCAGTGATAGCTGGATCTTCTGGATAACTTCCTGCAGTTTCTCCATCAGCACTTGCTGCTTCACCTTCCACTTTTATATTATGGAGATGGCTTCTTTGCTTAAACCTCATGAACTAATGACTGCTAGCTTCACACATCTGCAGCTTCCTCACCTCTCTCAGCCTTCATAGAATTGAAGAAAGTTAGGGCCTTATTCTGGGTTAAGCTTTGGTTTAAGGGAATGTTGTGGCTGGTTTGATCTATGCAGACCACTCAAACATTCTCCCTATCAGCAGTAAGGCCGTTTCACTTATCATTCATGTGTTCACTGGAATAGCATTTGTAATTTTCTTCAAGAATTTTTTCTTTGCATTTTGCTGTTTGTTTTAGTGGCCCTGCCTTTCAGCCTGTCTTGATTTTCTACACGTCTTCCTCACTAAGCTTAATCATTTCTAGCTTTTGATTTAAAGTGTGAGACAGCTGACTCCTTCCATTTGAACACTGAGAGATCATTGTAGGGTTATTAATTGACCTAATTTCAATATTTTGTGTCTCAGGGAATAGGAAGGCCTGAGGGTTGAAAGAGAGAGAGCTGCCATTCAGTGGCAGGGCAGTCAGAACACATGTGTACCACATTTATCGATTATGTTTACCATCTTATATGCGCTTTGTGACACCCCAAAACGGTTTCAATAATAACATCAAAGATCACTGGGCACAGTGGCTCATGCCTGTAATCCCAGCACTTCGGGAGGCCGAGGCGGGTGTATCACCTGAGGTTAGGAGTTCAACACCAGCCTGGCCAACATGGCGAAACCCTACTAAAATAACTCTACTAAAAATAAAAAAGCCGGGTGTGGTGGCACATGCCTGTAATCCCAGCTGCTCAGGAGGCTGTGGGAGGAAAATCGCTTGAACCTGGGAGGCGGAAGTTGCAGTGAGCCAAGATTGCACCACTACACTCCAGCCTGGGCAACAAGAGAGAAACTCCATCTCAAAAAAAAAAAAAAGTCACTGATCACAGTCACCATAACAGAAATAATAGTAATGAAAAAGTTTGAAATATTGTGAGAATTACCAAAATGTGACAGCTGCATGAACTGGGCACATGCTGTTAGAAAAACAGTGCTGATAGACTTGCTCAATGCAGGATTGCCACAAACCTTTGATTATTAAAATACAAAAACATGCATGCATTATTTGTGAAGCATGATAAAGTGAAGCATAGTAAGACAGACAAGATGTGCCCATACTTGGCTTACTCTCCCTCATTCCCCATGACGTTTGTTCATTCTGCTTCTTGAATATGCTTTGAATCCATCCCTCCTCCCCCGCTAGCAGTACCTTGGCTGAGCCTCGTACCACAAATACATCTTAACTGATCTTGTGTTTCAGCCTGATCTTCTCCAGTTTATTTTCCACAACAAAGCAAGAGTGCGCTTCTAAAATGTAAAATCCTGATTGTGTCACTTCTCCTTTGAAGTTTTTGTAGTAGTTTCAGTTACTTAAAGTCCATCCCTGCAACTTGTCTGACAAGCCCCCAGATGCCTTGGCTTTTGCATGCCTCAAACAGACTGATTTTCTTTCCCATCCCCCACTCCTTGCTTTCATCATGCTGAACTCACTTCTCCCTCTTGTTCTTTCTCTTGCAAACCTTCACATTTGCTGTTCTGTCTGCCAGGATCATTCTTCCTTGCCCACCACCTCCCTGCCACCCCGATGTTTTCACCTGGCTCCAGGTCTGTGCTTCACTGTCTCTTTCTCTTCACTTTTCCCAGCACCCCAGACCCTGCTTCCTTGGATCCCATGATAGTACTCCTCCTATCCAGTTATACCATGCTTATTTGTCTCTCTCCTTAACACAGTGTGAGTTTGGGTGGGCTGTGGCTGTTTTGCTCATGATTTTATCCCAGCTTCTGGCACATTGTCAGCACACTTCAAATATTTATTGGATGAAGTAATATTTGTAACTATTTCCTGTTTTGCAGTTTTATTTCTCTTTGTTTTCATTTAAGAATTTTTTAAAAAAATTTTATGTCAGTCTTACAGATTTCCACAGGTAAGATTGCACAGGGAAATTTTTTTTTTCTTCAAATTTGTGGAACAAAACAAACAGGTATTGTGGAAGGTGGAAAAATGTAAGAGACACTCAGAAATGAAGGTTTCTGTCTGGAGCAGTTTTGCAGTTATATGAAAGCACTTATTTATCTTATTTTTTCAGATTACATTTTTCCTTCTTTGAAACCAAAACATTAGGAACCACAGTTCCAAAGAGCCTTTACCACCAGTCTCAATGTGTTCTCTCCTCCTCTTGTTTGATTTAGGATCTGGGATTGGCACAAGACTCTGCTACCAGCACAAAGAGCCCAATCCTTCTTGGCAGTCTGGCCCATCAGATCTACAGGATGATGTGTGCAAAGGGCTACTCGAAGAAAGACTTCTCATCCGTGTTCCAGTTCCTACGAGAGGAGGAGACCTTCTGAGTGTGCCCTTTGGCCATGGACACTGTTGGGAACCAAACTCTGTCTTGGAGCCTCCTTCTAGCTCACTCCACAAGTAAATGGATTTAATCAAAGGTCGCCTATCTGCTTTTGATTGTCTAGGTCACAGTAATCCCTAGGATTTTTCCACCCATTTTTAACCACTTATTCTTTTTGTCTTTTTAACAAACATATTATCTGAATTTTTTTTCTGTAAGCCACTGATTGATAGTCTCTGCTAACTAGCTGAATTGACCTTTTACAAAGTTTGATCCCTGAGCATCCTCAACTAAATCGTTGAATCCTCCAATCAGGATATTATCTGCTTTACTTTACAAATAAAAGCAAATCTTTTGTCAACAGGATGAAACCCATCTTAAAGAAAAGGAATTGGTGGCCGGGCGCGGTGGCTCAAGCCTGTAATCCCAGCACTTTGGGAGGCCGAGACGGGCGGATCACGAGGTCGGGAGATCGAGACTATCCTGGCTAAGATGGTGAAACCCCCTCTCTACTAAAAAATACAAAAAACTAGCCGGGCGAGGTGGCGGGCGCCTGTAGTCCCAGCTACACGGGAGGCTGAGGCAGGAGAATGGTGTGAACCTGGGAGGCGGAGCTTGCAGTGAGCTGAGATCCGGCCACTGCACTCCAGCCCGGGCGACAGACCGAGACTCCGTCTCAAAAAAAAAAAGAAAGAAAAGGAATTGGTGTGAAGAGAGAAGTTAGAGAAGGGATATGCAGTGAATTACTATCTGTGTCCATCAGGAAGTTTGTCCCGTTAACCAAATGGTTACTGCACTACCAGGGTTACTGGTTTATTTTCCAGGGAGCTGATAAGGCAGGAGAACTGTTGCAGCATGTTTTCTATTTGGACTCAGTCACAGTATGGTAGGATATCCCTCACCAACTCCCAACACTCAGCAGACTTGTTTTTATATTTCTTTCTTTCTTGTACATTCTTACTACGTATTTTTTTGACGGGAAAAGAATGACATCTTTAGACCCATTTCAGAGCCAATGATGATATTTGCTTTAGATAATTATTATATTATTATAAATATAGCCATATTATTTTGAATTCAAATAAATTTCTATACTGGTAATACTTTCTTGGTGTTTTTGTTTCTTCGCCATCATTTAGTGAACTAATGATCTGACAAACTGATGTTCACATTAATGGGGAAAGGATGGGAATAAAGAGAAAGGAGGGGAGGGAGGTCAAAAGGAACAAAGCTCTGAGTTGGCCAGTGGCAAGCCAGCATTTTGCTGCTTTACCTGAATCCTTATTGAGTATTTATTTGAATGTTTTTTAGGTCATCAGTTCTCTAGGAATTCAGCCTGTGTTAAGTGTAACATGCTCCAATATGGAGCACAGTCACCACTTTTCCCACCTCAGCCTCTAGCAACATTCCAGGTAATAGACTTTGACACCAAATTTGGCAGAAGTATTATTGCTTTCATCATTTTCCCGGTGATAAAAAATTCCAGGCACTAGTATAAGTGCTGGGGATACAGTGATGAACAAGACACAAGATTTCTGCCCCTGCAGAGCATAAGTTCTGGTGTCTCATGTGTTTGTGACAGATAAGAAATATGTATTTTTCAGATAAGAACTAAAAAGAAAAAGCAGGATAAGGGGGATGGATAGGGAGTGCTGGGGTATTTTCTTAGGGTGATAAGGAAAGTTCTCCCCAATAAGGTGGCAATTGAGCAGAGGTAAGTAAGGGAGTAAGCAATGCAGGTACCTGAGGAACAAACATTCCAGGCAAAGGGAACAGAAAGTACAAAGGCCCTGAGGTAGGACAGTGCTGAATATGAGGAATAACAGGCAGGCTACAAGTGAAGTGGCTCAGAATGAGGGTAGCCAGATCATATGGGGCCTTGCAGCATATGTTAGGACACTGGCTTTTATTCTGAGCAAAACGGGCAATGGTATCAGTTAGCTTTTGCCGGATAACAAATCACCCCAAAATTTAGTGGCTTAAAACAACAAACGTATTGTTTTTCAAGATTCTGTGGGTTGGCCATATTATTATTCTGGCCTAGACCAGCTCATCTGCAGCTAATGTCTCTAGTTTGGCTTTGCTCAGCTGGGACTGCTAGAATGGTTGGGGCTTCTCTCCATGTGGTCATGCGTTTTCCAGGAGGCTAGTATGAATTTGTTCACATAGTGCTGGAAGCATCCAAGCAGCAGCAGAGGACAAGCCTTGACTTTCTAAGCCTGCGCTTGCTTCATGTTTGTACTTTCCCCTTGGCCACAGCAAATTTCATAGCCAAGCCCAGAATCAGCATAGGAGGGGTGTGCATGAGAGTGTGGACACAAAGAGGGGCATTATGGTTGTCTTTTTGCAAACAACCTATCACAAGCAGCCTGTGCAAGTTTTTCAAGCAGCCTGTGCAAGTTTTTCAAGCAGCCTGTGCAAGTTTTTCACCAGATTGATGTGATCTGACCTACTTTTTTAAAGGGATCACTCTGGATGCTATGTGGAAAAGAGTCTGTAGGAGCAAAGCTGGAAACAAGGAGACCAATTCGGAGGCAACAGTAATAATCCAGTTGAGAGGTGGTAGCTGGGACCAGAATGTTAAAATGATGGAGGCAAGAGGTGGTTAGATTCTGAACCTAGAAAACAGAGCTACTAACTGATGGATGGCGTGAGAGAGATAGTGGGGAGTCAGGGATAACCCCATGTCAGTGGCCTGAGAAAGTAGAAGAAAGAAGTTGCCATTTCCTATATGGGGAAGATCGTGGGAGGAAGATTTTGGGGAGGACTGTAGGAAGTTTAGGAGAAAAAAGTCAGGGATTTATATGAGATGCCTAATAGACATCTAAGTAAAGAACAGAAGTCCAAGGACTGAGCCCTGTGTTACTATAACTTCAGTGGTTAGGAAAATGAGGGGGGATAAGCAAATGAGACTGAAGAGGAGAGATCAGCAAAGTAGGGAAAAAACATGGGAGCAGTGTCCCAGGAGCCAAATGAAAACAGTATTTTAAGGAGGGAATGATCTGATGAGTAATAGGGCTGAGAATCATTTGGATTTGGCAAAAGAGCTATCACTGGTGACTTTTTCAAGAGTTTTGGTGGAGTCTTGGAAATGAGAGCTGGATTGAGAATGGGAGAGGAATTGGAAACTAGAGAATTCTTGAAGAGCTTTGCTGCAGAGGAGAACAGACAAATGGGATAGACATTGGCAGCAAATAAGGGGTCAGGAAGAGTTTTATTATATTTTTAAAATAGAAAATATTATGGGATTATATGGATGGAAGTGGAATGATCCAGTAACGAGGGGGAAAGTAATGACACAACAGAGAAGATACTTGCTAAATGATATGTTTTGAGTAGTTGAGAGGGAAGGGGTTTAACTGTGGCCAAATCTCTGCAAATTAAAGGAATCAGCAAAAACAGATCAGATCACTTTTCAGCCTGTCAGCATCTTACATGAAGAATAGAATTGTAATTAATTTATACAGTTTTTAACATGAACAAAATATTTGTGCTGGAAAGGAATTACCTCTGAGTGTGACCCTGTGCAAGTCACCCTCTACTGACCATTTTCTCATCTATGAAGTTGTCATAAACAATCTAGCTTAATATTAAATGCTTTCTGGAAATGAAAACAAAAGATGTAAGTTAAGGACAATCACGCATGATAGCAAGCATATGGAAAAACTGGAACCCTTATACATTGCTGCTGGGAATATAAAATGGTGCAGCACTTTGGAAAATAGCTTGGTAGTTCCTCAAAAGGTTAAACAGTGTTGGCACATGATCCAGCAATTTCACTCCTAGATGTCTAACCAAGAAAGGAAAAAAATATCTCCACAGAAAACTTGTACACTAATGTTCATAGCAGCATTATTCATAATAGCTAAAAAGTGGAAACAATCCAAATATCCTCCAGCTGATGATTGGATGAACAAACTATTATATCCACACAATGGAAGACTGCTTGACCATACAAAGGTTTATAGTATCCATGCTACCATATGCATGAACTTAAAAACATACCAGGTGAAAGGCGGCAGACGCAAAGGGCCACATATTGTATGATTCTACTTATCTTAAGTATCGGATAATAGGCAAATCCACAGTGACAGTAGATAAGTGGTATCCAGGGACTGGAGAGGGGGAAATAGGGAATGACTGCTAATGGATATGGAGTTTTTTGAGGGGAGTAATGAAAATGTTCTGGAATTAATAGTGATGGTTCACAACTTTGTGGATGTATTTTAAAATCACTGAGTTGTATATTTGTAAATAGTGAATTACACCTCAATATTTAAAAAGCCTAAGGAAAATATCATGAGTTAAGATCTTTTGATAAGTGGTTCTCAAGTGGGGCAGTTTTGCTTGCCAGTGGGGACACATGGCAATGGCTGGAGACATTTTTGGTTGTCCATTTTACTGGTATTTAGTGGGTAGAGGCCAAGAATGTTGCTAAACCTCTTACAATGCATGGGACAGCACCCACAACAATAGTTATCCTGCCCAAAATGCGAGTCAGGCAAAGTTTAAGAAATGCTGCTCTAGGTGTACGTTCCACAGGACCTGAACTCAGCATATCAAAACCTGAGCTTCTGATTTTCCCCGAAAGCCCTGCTTCTCCTTCTGGTCCTACCCCATGACTTCTCCCAGGCTTTCAGGACCCATCCCTGACTCCTCCACTCCTCCACCCAATCTCCATAGCTAATCCTAAATCTCTAGTGCCTATTATAGGCCCTCACCAGTTCTTATCTAGGGCAGCAGTCCCCAACTTTTTTGGCACCAGGGACTGGTTTTGTGGAAGACAGTTTTTCCACGGGCGGTGGTCGGAATGGTTTTGGGATGAAGCTGTTCTACCTCAGATTATCAAGTATTAGATTCTTGTAAGGAGCGCACAACCTAGATCCCTCACGTGCAGTTCGCAATAGGGTTTAGGATCCTATGAGAATCTAATGCAGCCGCTGATCTGACAGGAGGCAGAGCTTAGGCAGTATTGCTTGTTCACTGGCTGGCCACTCACCTGCCCTTCAACCCAGTTCCTAACAGGCCACAGACCAGATCAGTACTAGTCCTTGGCCTGGGGGTTGGAGACCCCTGATCTAGGGTACTTCAGTATCTTCAGTGACACCTTTTATTTTTCCTAACAGCTTTTTAAAGGTACAGTGTACATACAATGAAATTTGCTCCTTTTATACAATGAATGACTTTTAGTAAATTTAGAGTTTTACAGCCATCACCACAATTCAATTTTAGAACATTTCCATCACCCCTGCAAAATCTCTTGGATCCATTTGTAGTCACTCCTCATTCTCCCTGCCCCCAGCCATTGGCGGCTACTAAGCTTTCTGACTCTAGATTTAAAGCTGCTTCTTGGCCACCAGCCTGGTTTTATTTCCCAGTTGCTGAGCACTGCTGCAGAAGAGGTCTTTCTAAGACTGAAATCCAATCCAGCCAACACCCTGTTTAGAATGTTTGAGTCTAGGATACAGTCTGGTCTCCCAAGACCCTCCTGCTGGGGCTTCTGTTTCACCGGCACCACTGCCCACAGTACTTGTCTTTTCCCAAACCTGCCATGTTTTGCACACCTCAGTACATTTGCACATGTCATTTCCTCCATCTGGAGTGCCCTTTGCTGCCCCTTCTGGCACTGTGACCGGTTCAGCACTGGTATCTTCTAAAAAGCCTTCCTCAGCTACTTCAGACTCAGTTGTGGCCACTCTGTTTTCATAGCTCCTTGTTGATACCTTTCTCATCACAGGACTCGCCCTGTTACATTATATTTGCAGGTTTGCTCATTTGTCTTCCTCACCAGACTGTTGAGCTCCTGGACGGCACAGAATGTGTCCTGTCAGCTTTGAGGTTTGCATTGGGTTCAGCTCCTAGCATTAAGTAAGAGCTCAATAAGCGTTTGAATAAATGAATGAGTGAAAGCTCGGGCATTACATTTATGTTAGGGGAATTACTGACTGCATAAATGTTTTCTTAAAGATTCTTGCTTAGCAGACCAAGTTTATTAGTCAAAAGTTTAGCTTATGCTGTTAAAACTGGAGAAATTCTGGAAAAGAGAAAGTATGCATTTTTGGTAGCAAGCTTAGTCTAAACTTTTATGTACTTGCCTACAGTAAAGCATGCACCTATTTCCCCTTATGGAGCATAGCCGTTGCAAATGTCATCTTACATAACATGCTATGTAGACCTTGAGACATGAGGTGAATCTCAGAAGAATCTAGGTTTGATTTATTCAAAGGAATCTGTAAATAGGTGTTTGAGAGACTCTGCCATCCTGCTAATCTGACACCATTATAATGGAGCACACTGCTCAGCCACAGCCGAGTCCACATGAAAGCGAACACCAAATGAACTGGGCCCACTCCTTAGCCCTTCTTCACATTACACAAAGTTCGATCTTGTTTTCTAAGCGATCAGAAATGTGTATAATATGTCCACATTGTAGTGGGGAGAAAGGCAAATCCGAGCAGAGAATGGGGCAAAATTATCCATGTGCATAAATTCCACCCAGGCTACTGTCAGAAGCCTGCTGCTGCTCAGGAAAACAGCGCGAGTTACTACCAGCCTCAGCTGCAGTAACTGCACCCTTGAGCATTCTCAAATGGCCAGCCAATGGGGAGGCGTCTGCCTGAGTGGGGTTTTTAGCCATCTTTCAGTTCAATTGAAGAGGGAGCTTAAGGACATCATAGGGATTTGTAACATTCCATGCAAGGTGTCAGACCCATAAACTAGCGTGTCCATCATACCGATGCGCAAGTGGAATCGTCTCTCATTGATGGCAGACAGACTGAAGATGACCTTTTGCTATGTAATTGTATTCATCACTTAATAATTCAAGAATATCTAAAGGGGATGAAGACTTCTTTATTCAGATTAGAGCATTAATAGGAAAACACAGTAAATCAGAAGCCCTTTGCAACCAGCCTACAGGGAGTGCTTTCGAATGGCTTGGTTACAAGAATGGTTCCTGGGCTGGGAGACAGAAGACCTGAGTTCTAGTCCTAGGTCAGCACTAAGCTGTGTGTGTTGTAGATCTGTTTCCTTCTCTTTAAAATGAGGGCATTCCATTGATCTTTAAGGGTTGTTTTAGCTCTAAAATTCTGATTCCCCGTAGTTAAGGATTTAAGAAAACATGAGGCATGTGCTTCTGACAGTTTTTGGACTCTCTCTGGTTAGGTATTATTTATTGCTCATATAGCCATCTCATTTATTAAGGTTTTTTTTATAGCCAGGAATAGATTCAAAGATCAATACATTTTTATTAATGATGGTCCGTCATGCCTGGTAAAGAGATAGCAAGAAAGCTCATCTAGAATGAGCCACTTGAATAAACCTGACACATAAGCTTAGCTTCAGGCTGCATTTTGGCAGGCCTCTCTGTGAAATAATGACATTGGCAGAGGAAGAAACTATGGAAACCTTCTTCACAGCCAGACTCATAAAATCAAAAGCAGGTTTGGGGTATGCTTCTCAGCCCTGGCTGTAGATGCAAATCCCATGACTTTTTGAGTGTAGCATTTTATCTTCAAAAGGACAAAATTTGGCATTTGCTGTAGTCATTAAAAATGATAAATGCCTAAAATACTTTAGAGTTTGGATTACTGTAGGTTCGAATAAATACTGTGTCAATACTAAACAGGATTTTAGAGTGGAAAACTTCTCATGGACATTGTCAAATCAAAACTCAAAATCTTTTCACTGTTTTCCCTTTAATCATATGAATTGAGCATAATTGTTGCCAGTTCTCCTTGTAAAAATGATGGTCTGGGCCTTTTGGAAGTGAATGACTCCTCCCAGCACCATTAAGAGATAGCCTCGTGCCCTGAAAGAGTTAATTCACTTCCAGATGGAGCTTTTCAGCCCCTGTGAGGAGTTCAGATGATATCAAGTTCACCAGTCTTTTACATTTGTTTTGTGCCTCTTGAACTCCGTTTGTATACCATTTATGGATAGAATTGAAGTAGTCTGTGGTAATTTTAGACTATTTGAGACCTTTTCCAGAAATTTCACGTTCGAGTTCCAATCCCAGAGACTCCAGAGCAAATGCAGCTTTCATCTCATCTCTCCATCCCTCCTCTTAATGACCTTAACCCTGACCTGAGGACCACTCTCTATAAGTGCCAAACATGATTCATTCTCTTTGCTTGGTTTAGTTTTGTTCCTTTAATGAGCCAAGATGACCAGGGAGACCCGATAGCTTATTTGCACTAATGTAAGTATGCTTACTAGTTAACTCCTAATTCATTTATTTGGCTTTTACTTTGCCTAGAATTGACCCTCTGTCTCAGAGATGAAACATCTATGTCTTAGACAAAGAGATGCAAACAGTTAACATAAACAAGAGTCAGGATACAGACTACTACCCTAGAGTGAAACATAAAACAAACTGCTGGAGAGGGAGAGTATCTTTATATCCTGTACCTCAACTGCCATATTATAGTCCAGTATAAATGTTCATTAACATGTTTTATTATACAGTTACAGCCTAATGCGCTCCGGTTCAGACTACTTTCCTCTTGTGAGTTCTAGGAGTCATCATATCTCCAAGTTAAAAATTTCTGTGTTTGTCACTTTGTGATTCGAATGTCTTATTTCTCCAGCCTCTATAACATAATTTCTGATTCTGCTTGTGTGTGCAGGCATGCTTTTCTGACTTGAGTTTAATACATAGTCTCTGATTTTTTTTTTTTTTTTCAAAGTTGCAATGGCAGAACTGGGCCATCAAGGACGCTTAGAAGGTGATAAGCTGGAAGAGACTTTTAAGGAGAAGATTTACGATGGGTTTAGTTTCCCTGTTGTCCAGCTTGCCACTTTCAGCCCAATTCATTTTGGATTGGTAGGGGTCTGTCCATGGCGTTCTGACAAATGTGTTTTTATCCTTGTGAATTTATGCTCACCTCAGTGTCCAAAAAAAAAAAAAAAATCTATTAAAAACTGATATGACTTTGAACAGTGGCTTGGTCCCTGATTATGGCCTTTCCTGGCCATCCCAGTTAATTTCTGGCTGGACCATCAAGTGACATTAAAAGCTGCCCCTTCCAAAGCTGGATGTTCCCTGCATTGCACTGTACTCATTGCAGTTTAGTCTAGTCCCTTTTATAGGTCAGTGACACCTTGAAGCCTGTATACCTGAGTCACCACAAATCTTAAAAGATGCAATTTTCTTGGCAGCTTTATCCTCCTAAGATGAATTGGAGGGTGGGAGTGAAGGACAGGGTTCTAATCTCTGTGTTAGGACCAGGGACGGTAGAGACCTCTGTCTTCACACTGGGAAGCTGCTGGCTGAAGGACTAAAAGAAGGGTTTCTTAAGTGGTTAGTTACATGCTGGAATCTTTGTTGTTTTTAAAACAATCTGCTTGTTCTCTAAAAGAATCTGTTTGTGCTTCTCCTTGAAAAGTACCAGTGGCATTCCCTCACCAACAATACAGCTTAACTTACTCTCTTCAAAAGAAATAAAATTTCAAAGAAAATTCTTCTAAGGTGGTCAAAGAGTTATCAAATCTGGAGAGTTGGGGAATCTTTTCTTGTGTTAGCCCTGTTAGGCCAGATGGTTTCTTAAAAAAAAAAAAAAAATCATGAATGTATTCTGCATGGTCAGGCATTGTCATCTCTGCAGAGAACTGTCTTTGCCTAATGTCATGTCTGATGGGCCATTCTATGTATTATATGCTACATAATCTCCACAAATGTATACTGTGGTCCATAAAACTGCCATACTGTTTTCAGAAACTAGTAAGTCACAAAGTAAACCTGAGACAGTGCTGTTAATAAACACAAATTGCAAACAAGAAGGTAGTAAGTGGAAATAATGCACTCATTTAGGAGTCATAAAGCCTTTGATCTTACTTTGAAGGAAAGAGTCTATGTTGAAACTACCCATTCAGGGACAGCCAGATCCCCATAAAGAGCAGTGCTTTTTGCTTTGATAGAAAATCACTGAGGCCTGTCTAGCAGGTCTGGTTTGTAAACAGATTAGTTAAAGGCTCATCAGGACTGATTTGCATAGGATTCAGCAAGCCTCAGTCACTTAATGAGCAATGCCATTTCCAGGTTGGGAAGAACACCATTTTTCCCCCCTAGCTATAAGTCTTAGATCATTACTTTGTGGGAAAGGGAAAGAATATTCATATAAAGTGAACCCTTGCTGTCCTCCACTAATGGGAAAATGATGACTTAAGACTGGCTTTGCTTGCTCTAAATGGTGAAGGTTGTAATGAAGGAAATAGGTGATGAGTTTGAAATTAGGTTACAAAAAAGGTTTCCCTACCCTTCTCTATTGTTAGAGAGACAAAGGAGGACTAATGTGAATTATAATAGAGAAGGTAAATGCACTGCAGACACAGACCACAAATATGTATCCGCAAATGTTTATGGAGGACCTCCTTGGAATCTGGCTGTGTGTGTGTGTCAAGGGTAAGACATTCCATGCTGCCCAAGGCAGAGTGAGCCTCTGCCTGCACCGAGCCTCCCTTCTGGGGCCATCATTACAGAGAAATGGGGACAGCAGAGGAAAGGAATTTGGCAGTTTCAGCACAGGTTTTGAAATTTCTACCAGTGAGCTGCCATTTGCTTGAAAGATGGCAAGAACAGTATTTCCAGAGAGAGCAAATCCTCTGATCAATCTTACTGCGCTTTTATTTTTGAGTTTCAGAATAATGGGCAATCACCTTCCTGTCAGTAATTAAGAACCTCTCTTTTCCTTAAATGTTGGAGTGAGAAAAATGTTCAAAGAGGAGGGGTGTGGTGGCTCATGCCTGTAATCCCAGCACTTTGGGAGACTGAGGTGGGCAGATCACTTGAGGTCAGGAGTTCAAGACCAGCCTAGCCAGCATGGCAAAACCCCATCTCTACTAAAAATACAAAAATTAGCCAGGCATGGTGGTGCGTGCCTGTAATCCCAGCTACTGAGGAGGCTGAGGCGTGAGAATCACTTGAACCCTACCGGCAGAGGTTGCAGTGAGCTGGGATTGCGCCACTGCACTCCATTCTGGGCGACAAAGCAAGAATCCATCTTTAAAAAAAAAGAAAAAATGTCGAAAGCAAGCCTTTGCCTATTTTGATCACTTAATAGATAACAAACAGAGCAGCCCAGTAGAAACAAAAAATTAGAAACTGCTTATTTTTAACTTTGAAAAATAAGCAGTTTCTAAGTAAAACAAAGTGATCTCGGAAGTTTTCGACTCTGACTTCCAAGCATGCCGTGAACTGCCGGGGGACAGTGGGTGCTTCTTTGTCTGGCTTGCAGCAGCAGCATCCTGCTTATGGGAAATGTTTTTTAAATATTGTCAACGTTGGCAACATTAACTTTCTCAGCTGGAAACTTGGGTTTACATAGCAACCTTTGGCCTTTGGGTCCTGCCTTGTCAAGGCCAAGGACCTCAACCTTACCCCTGCTTCCTAGAAGCGAGATCAAATCAGCACTCTCCTGTAAATGTCACCTTGGATCCACTGCACTCAGGAAGACAGTGCAGCTCTGGGAAGTGTTAGAAGAGAGCCTGGGGACAATTCCATACTGGCGTGATCGAGACTCCGGGTCCTGTCCAGGTAATTCAGATGGATAGCGGGTGTAAAGGGAGGCCGTGCCCTCTGTCTCTCCAGGTGGATTTAATTAGGCTAAGGAGGAAGAGGAGGCCTTGTTAGTTTGTCCGCTTGTGAATATGGCTAGGGAGAGCATTCTAGTAAAATCTACTTGAGACCAGGTAAGACACCTGCATCCCTCCCTAGGAAAAGGGGGGTATTCTATATCTCACAAGGGACCATGTGTGAGGCCTCAGAGAGCCTTGCAGTCCCTCTTGCTGGCACCTTTCCTCAACCCCACTATTTTCTGATGGAGAAATTTCTTCCAGCTTGCCTTTGTCCACATCTCTCTCAACTCCCATATGGGCACAGACCTGCTTTTTACAGGCAGGGACCTCCTGCTTGGAAGGAGCCCTTTAGATGGGCACCGACAAGAAGGCTCCAACCCACCTACCTACTGAGGAGGCCTCTTGATGCGTGGCAGCACCTGCATTTCTACCACAGGCTGGCATGAGGCAAATGAGCACGTCCACTGCCTGAGAAGATGTTCAAACACGAGCTCCATGAGGGCACGGACCATGGTTTTGTGACTGAGGTATCACAAGCACCTGGCACACTGGATGCATTCCACACATGGCATTTGTTTGGTGCACGAGTGAAGGAACAAATGAATGAGATGACCCCAGTTTTTATTAGTAATTCTCTGGAATTACTAATAAAATTACTGAGGAACTAGTAATTCCCTTTCCTTTAGCTATCCAGGAACACAGGCAAAGCCAAAGCTCCCAGGGTCCTGATTCCATGGGCTCTAAAGCAGGAAGGATTGGAGGAAATGAGGGACTGACTGTAGTGAGGCGGGTTTGCCAAGTCTTAGGAAGCCCGGCGCCAATATTTGGAAGCTTTCCCTGACTTAGAAACATGAACACATAGCCTCTGTTATTATGGGCCCAGGACCAATTCCAAGGCATCAGGAAGAGGCCCTCTAAACATCCCTTTACACACATAAAGCACTAGCAGTTTCTAACCTGTAGTAGATGCTTAATAAATGCCCTTGCTCTCAGAGTGACTGCATCTGAATACTAGCAGGTAGGATTTTTGATTGGAGTCACGAGCCTGTTAACACTTAAATGCTGTGCTAATCAAGCTTAGAGAACACAGAAGCCCACCATAGCAGAAGACCAGAAATGGCTTAATCTCATTTCACTTAATATATCTAAGTGAGATATGTCTAAACACTCTGCTTTATTTTACAAACTTATAATCAACTTTTGAAAATAATGATGAAAGCCATCCTTTGCTGCCCTACTCACCTCTCACATCCTTCAACACTGTATTAAAAGGTGGGCCCCGGAGAGGTCAGGCCTGAGTTCTAAACCCGGCAATACCATTTTCTAGTGTGGACTTGAGCAGGTGACTTAGCCTCTCTCAGTGTCAGTTTTCTTTTTTTCTTTTTTTTGAGACAGAGTCTTGCTCTGTTGCCCAGGCTGGAATGCAGTGGTGCAATCTCGGCTCACTGCAACCTCCACCTCCCGGGTTTAAGCAATTCTTCTGCCTCAGCCTCCTGAGTAGCTGGGACTGCAGGCATGTGTCATCACACCCGGCTAATTTTTAGTGTTTTTAGTAGAGACGGGTTTTCACCATGTTGGCCAGGCTGGTCTCAATCTCCTGACCTCATGATCCACCTGCCTCAACCTCCCAAAGTGCTCGGATTATAGGCGTGAGCCACTGCGCCCAGCCTCTCAGTGCCAGTTTTCTCATCATGACATAGGGATAATAGTAACTGTCCCAGGGGATAATTGAAAGGCTTAAATAACACAGTGGAGGTACAGGGCATGGCATGGTGTCTGCCACATAGTAAATGCTCACTAAAACTTACAAGCTCTTATTATGAGCTACTGGTAACCAAGAAGCCAGTTGGTGAAGAGCAAACTTGATAAATACAAGACTGCCATCAGCCATCTTCTACTTCAAATGGTTTCTGGTTAGTTAGCAAAAGGGTATTTGAATCTGCTTGTGGGAGATTTTTTTTCTCTAATGTCATAGGACCCAGTAGAGATAGTGAATACGAAAAGCCTGGCTCTCTCAAACTTGGCAGAAGATAAGTCAGAAATGTGCTGGACTCATGGGCTATATCTGCTAAGACAAAAGCAGTGGTCTGCAAGGTCATATTCTGGGAGACAAATCTTGCTGAATGAATTCCACTCAGAGCTGGGGCTTTGGCGCAGCCCAAGGCTGTGAGTGCTCAGCCCACTGGGGCAAATGGTGGCTTTAAGTCTTGTCTTTTGTGCAATCCTCCCCTACCCCATTCTTTGATGTGGAAAATGGACACTTTGTCAATCTCATGTAAAGTGCTATGCAGATGCGGTTTCAAAGCACTTTCCCACCTCCACCCAATGAGATCCCTGTCCCTGAGACTTTCCCATTTAGAAATTCTGAAGCTGCCAGACAAGCAGACATCACTCTAAACCAAACTGGAGATTGCTAGCTAAATGTCTGCAAACCCAGGGACTCAGCTGGTGCATAGCTGATGGGAATGTAGACTGATAAAAGTCTTGCTGGAGGATCATTTGCCAACAGATTTTAAAAACACTCATTTATAATTAAACACAGAAATATTTACAAATGTATTCATTCATCTTAGCTTCTTTTATATAATAGTATTGACAAGTGATTCAGATCCTTTTCCATGCCCTGGTCTCCTTATTGGGCTCTTTCTAGCTAAGCTTTGCCAGGCCCAGTGCGGCTGGTGAAGAGATTTGGCTTTGGAGGTGGCAGTGAAGTGGGAAGAGCCACCGCAAAACTATAGGAACCACCAGGCAAGGTGGCTCATGCCTGTAATCCCAGCACTTTGGGAGGCCAAGGCTGGCAGATCACGAGGTCAGGAGTTCAAGACCAGCCTGGCCAACATGTTGAAACCCTGTCTCTACTAAAAATACAAAGATTAGCCGGGTTTGGTGGTGGGCACCTGTAATCCCAGCTACTCGGGAGGCTGAGGCAGGAGAGTTGCTTGCACCCAGGAGGCAGAGGTTGAGTGAGCCGAGATTACACCACAGCACTCCAGCCTGGGTGACAGAGCAAGACTCCGTCTCGGAGGAGGAAGAAAAGAACCATAGGAACCCTGGAATGTTCCCTACCACTGTCAAATTGTCAATAAGGCATGAAATAGCTGGTGAAAATTATCTATCCATCCTCACTTGCAGCCATCCACAGCTCTCCTGGTTACTGACCTGTAGTAGATGCTTAATAAATGCCCTAGGCAGGGAATACAAATAATTGCATATAGCCAGCCAAACATGCTTCCAGCATAATAGAGCCATAGAATGTAAACAGAGATCATAGTAAAATAGAGCTACTGTGTGCAGCCAGGGGAAGACAGGAAGATGGTGTTGGGAAGGAAAGAGGATTAGAGAGAGAGCTGCCATTATTTAGGATAGTTATCTTAGGACATAGAGAATAGAATAGGGGCTTTGGAATATAGCAGACTTACATTTGAGTACCTGAATTCCCAATAAATAGCAAACTACTTAACACTTCTGAAGCTTGGTTTCCTCATCTATAAAACGGAGAAGCAGGCAGGCACTTTGGGAAGCTGAAGCAGGAGGATCACTTGAGCCCAGGAGTTGGAGATCAGCCTGGGCAACATAGAGAGACCCTATCTCTACTAAATAAAAATAAAAATTAGCTGGGTGTGGTGGCACATGCCTGTAGTCCCAGCTACTCAGAGGCTGAGGCAGGAGGATCACTTGAACCCAGGTGTTTGAGGCTATAGTGAGCTATGATCACACCACTGTACTCCAGCCTGGGCAACAGAGCAAGACCCTGTCTCTAAAAAAAAAAATAATAATTAAAACAAAATAGGAAAAGCAATTTGTAGAGCTCTTGGCAGAATTAAGTGAGATGAAAGAGCACATACAAAGCATCTGACCCAGGGAAGGTACTCAATAAAAGTGAGTTTCATTTTCAAATACTTTGTCTTGTTGTCTCCTTAAGAAATGTTTATTATATAAGGTGTGTTGATTTCAGATTCAAAAGACACAATCAGTGTGACATATCTAAAACTCTGTTATGTCCCAGATATGAATAGTCTGATTTATACTGTATACGTAGCTTCCACTATCTTAGTGGGGTTTTAAGGAATTTACCCTTGTAGTGACCTTTTTGATTAAAGACTCTGTTAAGAAGTTGGTTAAATAACAAAGTATGGATTAGTAAGTCCAAGAGCAGCATTTGAAAAATATGATTACCTAAAATGTGGTGCTTCCAGTAAGCACTGTGTTTAACATCAGGTGAGTTGTATTGGTATCTTTTGCATAACTAACAGATGGCTTTGAAGTTTACTCAAAAGACAATTAAAAAGGCTGATCAGGCAAGGGATGGCGGGATGTTTTAAAGCCTGCTTTTACCCAGGCATTCCATGCAGATAAGCACCAGGGTAGAGGAAGAAGAAGAAATGGTCTTCTAAGCTGAAGTGTTCTGTTTCACTTCCTTCTGTCCCAAGTAGTTGCTAAAGTAATTTACAATTTGGAAAGCTGTGATCACCCTACCTGAAGCAGTAAAATCTCATGGTGGGGCCTCGTAATTTATCACCGGCAGTAAATGCTAACAAATTATACTGTACTAAAAGCCATTGCCCAAGAGTTTAGCCCAGAAGACACCAAGGCAAGGCCTTAATTTTTATTTTTTTATCAGGATGAGTGAATGTTTAGTCTACTGGATATTTTTCAAGCTTACATTTTTATATTATACCTTTCGGTTTTTTTGAACCAGATCCAAGTTTGACTTTGGTATTTGCTGTAATGTACTCTTTGTTTTCCCTTTATTTCCCATCTCACTGTTACCTCTATCCCAGTGGAGCCTTTCCAGTGTTTGAAGAGGGCAAACATTGATCTAGCCTGAAGTTAGAATAGGAAAATATGTGTGAGGAAATTGATGTTACCATTTGCACTCAGTCACTCGGTCAAGAGTCAGCTCTCTCATTTTAAAAGCAAAATATGCATCAAAAACTTCAACAGACTTCAGCGGCAATGGAAAGCAGCATGTTTGGAAACTGCACATCAGGAGGCCTACTGCTGAGTTCAGAATGATTTCCATATCCCATCATACTACCTTCTAGTGAAATCTAACACTTTCTTGTTAGAGTCTTAGAAGCTATTCAAGACCAATCCATTTAGCCAAAAAAAAAAAAAAAAAAAAAAAAAAAATCCTCTCTGGGTGAATTTACTGATACCAGAGAACAGATTTTTTAAAAAACCCAAGAATTCTTCTCTAAAAAAAAAAATTCAAGAAAAAAAGCTTTCCTCAAGATACTAAGGACCCTGAGGCCTCAGAGGCGCTTGGTCATGTGCCAGATTTGATCATCTTCCTCTACTCTTTTCCCAAATGCCACAGAGAGGGAAAAAAAAGTTAGGAAATATCACTTATTCTGCCTCTTTACTGCCTTTTAGATCAGTTGGAAATCAAGTTTTTGTTGGCTTTATTTGTTTTAGATCGGGATTTCTTTCTTTCTAGTTGAGTAACAGGGTTGAGCATTGTATGAGCTTGTATGAGCAGGTTGAGCTTGTATGAGCATACAAGCCACCCTTTCTCTTGCTCTTGTGAACTGGGAGCCCGTGAGAGTGGCAGCACCTGGGGCCATGATAGACATGCAGAGCCTGGGTTGCCAGACCTGTCTGAGAAGAGCTGCTGAGTATCCCTAGCTCGCACTGTGTCAGGAGATGCTGGTGTTTAGGGTTGTTGGCAGGTTTTTAGTTTGAAGGGATGTCCTTTGCGAGGAAAGAATCCTAGACCCAGAGCACTCCAAGAAGCAGAGGGCTTACTCATGGGATACACATGGACCTGAACTGGAGTCTGAAAGCAAGATCTGGAGGCAGCTCCAGGACAGGCTGCCCTCTGCCCCTAGCTCCTGTGTCTGCTCCACTCTCCCCACTTCACGGACCACATTTCAGCGCTTCCTCATGGCTTCTGCTGCTGCACAACTTAGGCTTTGACGTGGTCCATCATGGCCCCTCCAACCCCTTTCTGCATCAGCATCTCCTTTTAGCTTCAGCTCATACTGATGCCTGACTTCCTCCATCTCAATTCTCAAGAGCTAGAATCTGATCAGTCCAATAAAATGTTTTGCTCCCAACCTTCCACAGGTCACTGGCTAGCCTAGAATTGGACTCTGGATCAGCTCGAGGGGCTGGGGGTACAAATGATCCACATGAAGGCTGACCCTCAGCAGGAGAGGCCAACCTCAGAAGGCTGACCCTCAGCAGGGGAGGCCAACCTCAGAAAGCTGACCCTCTGAGGACTGGCAGGCAGTCTGAGAGGCCTGAGAGATGGGCCGCTGGCCACTCTGAAATTTATCACAGCTTGTAGGAACTACAGAATAAAAAATCTCAATGCAACATGGGAAAAAACTCTTAGCTGGGTGCGGTGGCTCACGCCTGTAATCTCAGCACTTTGGGAGGCCAAGGTGGGCCGATTACAAAGTCAGGAGATCGAGACCATCCTGGCCAACATGGTGAAACCCCGTCTCTACTAAAAATACAAAAATTAGCTGGGCGTGATGGCATGCGCCTGTAGTCCCAGCTACTCGGGAGGCTGAGGCAGGAGAATCACTTGAACCCCAGAGGCGGAGGTTGCAGTGAGCTGAGATCACACCACTGCACTCCAGCTTGGCAACAGAGCAAGACTCCATCAAAAACAAAACAAAACAAAAAAACAAACACACACACACCCCTCCCAAAACAAAACTCTTACCTGCTCCCCAATGCAAATGTCAGTTTAAGTCAGGAGTCCATCAAGACTTTTATAAGAGCTGCTAACAGGCAGGAAAATTGCTGGATTTGAGTTTCACCTCCTCCCCTTAACCAGGTCACCTTCTGGAGGAGGTGCTAATGAGCAGCAAAATGACCAAAATGTGGGCAGTAAGGGAGGCAGAGAAGGAAACAGCCTAGGAGCTTGGACAGCCCTCTGCTAGCTCCCAGCGCTTGAAGCTAGGCCTAACAGGCATCCCAGAGCCCAGCACAAGGCCCCTCTTGGCACCAAGGGGAGAATAACCATGCAAGGGCCAAAGATGTGGCTTTGGTTCCAGTGAAGCTTTGGGAAAAAACCCAAATCAGGCCCCTCTCTCTCTGGCCATATACACTTGCAGTCTCCAGCCTCCACAATCGGCACACTGGTGCTTTAATAATTGCTCTTTCTCTTAAGCAGGTTCCATTTTAACTGACCACCTTCTTGACAAATATTGAGCCACAGAATGTTCCTGGCGAGTGGCAACCTAAGAGTGCCATCAGCACTGGAAGGTCTCAAGTATTCCATTCCAGACCCACGGCCAGAGCAGGCAGGTCCAGGAGGGGCAGGCATGGGACTGGCAGCTTCCCAGACATCCATGAATAGACGTGGCCTCCTGTGAGTCTTCCCTTACCATCTGTGGTGTCAACTTCAGGGTTCCAGGGTGAACCTAAGGCCTTGAAGAAGCAGGCTGGTGAGCCCCAGTATTCACTAACCATGACATTTGCTAACAAACTTCACCCATCAGTGGCTCTCAAGTCTGCCTGCACATGAGAACCACCTGGGGCGGCGATGCTGCTGTCGACCTTGGAAGGCTGCTGTGTACTGAATTGAGGTAATGCGTATTCAATACTTGGCACTTAGTAAATACCGCAGGTCCTCAAATAACATTTTTCTTCTTTTTTTTGACAGGGAGTATCGCTCTTGTCACCCAGGCTGGATTGTAGTGGCATCATCTCAGCTCACTGCAACCTCCATCTCCTGGGTTCAAGTGTTTCTCCTGCCTCAGCCTCCCACATATCTGGGACTACAAGCGCACACCACCATGCCCAGCTAATTTTTGTATTTTTAGTAGAGACAGGGTTTCACCATGTTGGCCAGGCTGGTCTCAAACTCCCAACTTCAGGTGATCTACCCGCCTTGGCCTCCCAAGTGCTGGGATTACAGGCATGAGCCACCATGCCTGGCCAAATAACATTTAGTTCAATGTTATTTTCTTACAATGTTGACGAGAAAAGAGAAATGAATTCCAGCTGGGGCCACTGTCTATGTGGAGTTGGTACATGCTCCTCACATCTGCATGGGTTTTCTCTAAGTACTCTGGTTTCCTCCCACATCCCAAAGGTATGCACACAGCATGTCTCTCTGGCCCCAGAGTGAGCATGGGTGCGTGTGAGTTTGCCCTGAGATCTGATGGTGTCCAGGCTGGGGCAGGTTCCGTCCTGCACCCTGAACTAGAATAAGCAGGAAAATAATTATCTTGTTCTTATGAATTTGTCTTAAGGGTATGTACTGCTCATATTTATTTCAGTGTTTACTATTAGGAGCATTTTGGTCTTTATTTAGAAGTTTGGTGATGTTTTTCTGATTAGAAATATTCCAGGAACTTAGCTCCTGTTTATAGCAATTAGCTTGTGGGAAAATGGATTTTGTTTTATGGCATTTCACCTAAAGTTGCAGTTTCCAAGAACCTATTGGCAACATTAAGTGAGGACTTACTTCATTCCTTTTTTCTGTATTTGTGGCTCTGTATCTTACAAATAACAGTATAGAAAATGAATATAGTCTACTAAAAACAAGACACAATTTGAGGTGACACTCTAGGGTGCTTGGTCTATACTTTTTCACCCTGTTGTCATTCTACTGATATTAAATCAGAGATTCTCAATTGAGAGGAAAGGAAGCATTCTTAACAAAGAAAGGGGGTAGAAGAAGCGGGTACAGTACACTTTGCACACATCATGAACTGGGCTTGATGCTAACAGACTTAGATTGGATCCAGCCTCTATGTTTTACCTCGGATAGAAAGTGTGTGACACACTGATAGCCCATGATCAAAACATTTTTTGTGTATTTTTTTGAGCTGGAGTCTTGCTCTGACACCCAGGCAATAGCACAATCTTGGCTCACTGCAACCTCTGCCTCCCAGGTTCAAGTGATTCTCTTGCCTCAGCCTCCCGAGTAGCTGAGATTACAGGTGCCCACCACCACACCTGATTAATTTATGTATTCTAGATTTTATATTTTTAGTAGGTTTTGCCATGTTGGCTGGGCTGGTCTCGAACTCCTGACCTCAAGTGATCTGCCTGCCTCAGCCTCCCAAAATACTGGGATTACAGGCGTGAGCCACCACTCCCAGCCCAAAATGTTTTTTAATACCAAAATAATTTTTCTTGTAAAAGTACTATTAGATTGATTTAAGTCAGGATATTGATAATTCAAATGTTTAAAGAAGAATTTTGAGATTTTAATATTTACCAAAGGGGCATGGGCTATTTCTCATGACAACAAGTAGGGAAAGTTTTGCAGTGGGCTTTCAGGTGGGGAAAAAATGTGTACCTAGAGAGGTCTGCAAAACTCTCAAGCTTGAATTTGTTGTCTTCTCACAGGAGCCTTGACTTTGAGGCATGTTTCTTGATCCTTTAATTTTGTGCTTAGAACACATGCTTGGATGGGGGTCAAAGTTTCATAGAAATAATTTAATTTACTTAAAAGGTGTAGTTGCTCACCAGAAACCCTGGCACCTTTGGGGTTCCGACAGGTGAGAATGAATTCAGGCTGTGAAACAGAGCATTTTGCTTCTTGAGATGAAAAGCCAGAGCAAGACACTCATGGGAATCACTGGAGGGCTTGATAAAACAGAATGCTGGGTTCTGCCCCTAGAATTTCCAATTCAGTGCATCTGAGTTGAGAGCTTGGTCGTCTGAAAATGGGCATGTCTAACTAATTCTCACGGGGTACTCGTACTATAGACCTGGTGGCCACACGTTGAGAACCACTGCTCTAACCTAAAGAGGGAAGGAAATACAGAGCCTGGGCAAGGTCAGCTGGGAGCAGTTGCAGAGTTCTGTACTCCAGGGATGGAGCAAGCCCAACATGCAGTCAGCTGGTGAGGTCTGTGGGCAGTCCCTGGGTATGGTTCCTACCTGTCCCTGTCTCTGGGCCTTCCTGGGAATTAGGCCATGTAACCAACCTATCAATGGTGAAGGAATTTGAACCTAGGAAATTAAGAACTATGAAGGGTCTGAGGTTTTACTCTACTTGTAATCTAACAAATTAGCCTGCTACAGTTTCACGGATTGTCCATAGACACAAAACTCCTGGATCAGAGACAAAGAGCAGTTTATTGCTCATAGCAATAGCAGTAGGCAGAGCATCAGCATTTTCTTGTGCTGGTTTCATGAGCCTTATTGCCACAGGGCAACACAAAGAGGGCCAGTTGATTCCTTTCCATGTGGTAGGTTGAGTTATAGGAGAGGAACACTAAGATGAGAGAACCTGAGTCTTTTATAATGGACAGAGTATGCCTAATCTCTTCTCCGGTAAGAGACACTGTATCTTTGAAGGCTGACCACTCTACAACATTTTTCAAAAGTGAAATACTTTGGATGTCCCCTCCAAATCTCATGTTGAGATGCAGTCCCCATTGTTAGAGGTGGGGCCTGGTGGGAGGTGTTTGAGTCATGGATCCCTCATGGTTTGATGCTGTCCTCAGGGTAGTGACTGAGTTCTTGTGATGTCTGGTTGTTTAAAAGTGTGTGGTTTACAATTATCTCTATATAAAAGCAATGATTATTTACATAAACATTTTAATCAGTAAAAAAAAAAAAAAAAAAAAAAAAAAGTGTGTGGCATCTCTCCCCCACTCTCTCTTGCTCCCAAAGTGGGAGTAGGCCTTGTGATGCTCCTATTCTTGTTTTGCCTTCTGCCATGAGTAAAAGCTCGCTGAGGCCTCTGCAGAACCTGAGCCACTTAAGCTTCCTTTCTTTATAAATTACCCAGCCTCAGGAATTTCTTTATAGCAATGTGAAAGAGTGGTCTAACACAAAAAGATAATTTAGAACAATGTTATTTGGTATCTCTGCATTGCTAGATGTGTAGAAACATGAAAGACCCATGGATAATTGCCTCCCAACAAGTCTAGGCTCTTAATACCTTACTGGAGTTAGTAACTACAGCCCACCAGCCTTCAGCCTGGTTTCCTACTGCCAATGAGCTAAGAATGTTTTTTACATTAATAGACTATCACACACACACAGAGAGAGAGAGAGAGAGAAAAAGAGAAAGAGAAAGAGAGAGAGAGAGAGAGAGAGAGAGAGAGAGAGAGAGAAAGAGAGAGAGAGAATATACAACAAGAATCTTACGTGGCCTGCAAAGCCCAAAATATTTACTACTGGCCCTTTAAGGAAAAAAAAAATTGCCAACCCTTGCCCCACGCAGTACTGCTTCTGTAGCCCTGGCTAGACTTATGCCAAGAGTCTAAATGAACCTGACTTATTCTAGCAGTTTCTGTAACCATTAGATACTCTGGGACAGGTGTATGGCAGATTGAATTTCTTAGCAGGCAGACTCTGAGATGGAGTTTAATGTGCAGATATTTATGAAGGAGCACCTCTGGTATTGACACCTGTGGAACATAGGGCAAGGAAGTTGGACTGGACAGAGAAGCTGGGCTGTGATGCAGCCCCAGCAACAGACTCAGCCAGTCACACAGGGAGCTCTGAACCTGGAATAGCCTCTCAGACTGTTCCCAAGTTGGGCTGAGATGCCCAGGCCTTTATACTCATGCATCAGACACTCATTGGATGGAGACCACCTGTGAAGA